>NW_024038276.1:600000-1075000 GCF_016077235.1 Cyprinodon tularosa
GCAATTAGATAAATTTGTTTGTGTGGTTCTTATCTATGTGTTGCTATATAATCTTAGTGAGGTTTGATCTTAATCTGATTTCCATAGAGAACCAAAATCATCTTACTTTGCCACCGGGGTAAAACTGGACATTTGGAGAGAATGAGATGGTCTATCTAATCCGGGTGGCTTGAGGGTCGATTGGCTCGCAGACCTTGCCAACTATCCTACCCCTTTGCCATTCCGCAATCCACAGCCAGGGGATTTTTATGAATTAGGGCCTAATAAGGAAATGCTCAACAGTGATTTACAGCAGGTGGCAGGGCTGCTGTACCTTTACAAAGGCGTCTCTGCAGTCGGTGGCCTGTTCAGCGCTGAGGGGCTTCGTTACTCTCTCTCTGTTGGTCATAAAGGAGCGATGCGTCAAACTGTTTTCAAGGACAGACCTTTGCACCTGCAAAGCAAACACACATTAAAATCTAAATAAAGCTCAGCAATACTTCTAGTTGAAAGATCTGTGAACTGGTCTATGGTCCGCTACCTGTAACAGTGATGAGGCGATGTTGAAGTGCTCCGATTTTCCCACGTTGCTGGTTTCCAGGTTTGCGTTAGTGGAGGCTGGTTGCATGAAACCGGACAAAAGACAGCGACTTTAAAGAATAACTTCAAGAACTTAAATTTGCTCTGAATTTTGAGTGTGTGGGTATACTTATTTATTTACATTCTCTGTAGGCAAAGTAGTTTAAAAAATTGGATACTTTATTAATCTCTGATTAACTTCTCCTCCTTCATTTTATCATATCAGTAAAACCAAAAACTTTAATTAGATTTGATATGATAGATTATTAAAGATTGCTGCTCAGTGATGTGGAATATAACAACACGTCTTAATTACATGTTTTTAGCTATTCAAAATCAGAAAAGTGTGGTGAGCATTTGTTTTCAATCCCCTTTTAACCCCCTTATGAAAACATGATTGGCAAACAGAGTCCACTGAGTTAAGTTTTCACCTACGTTTATAAATGCAGCTGTGTTTTTAAGGTTTTTATTAGATCCATTAGGGAACATTAGTGAACAACTATTATTATAAAAACCAGGGAACACTGACAGGTCAGGGATGAAGCTGATGCTCAAACGGGAAAATATGATAAAAACAGCTGTTCAATCCATCCACCTAAACTATGAATAGCTTAGTTATCATTAATCAAAGAAAGCATTAAAAAATGCCAAATGTAACTCTGGAGGAGCTGCAGAGATTCACAGTGGAGGAAGTATTTGTGCCCAACAGAAAAGTGACAATGAAAGGCAAAGATGAAAGAAAGCAGAGGAAAGTCAGTTCGCAGTGCGGCAAAAGTGTGGTAAGGGATGCAAAGTCAAAAAAAGCAAAAACAGTTTTTTGCCAAAATTCCAAATTAGATGGAAAACTAACCAAATCTACAGGAGGAGACACAACAGTGGGAGAATAATGCTGAGGGAATGTCTGTCATGAGCAGGAAGAGAGAAGCTAATCCTAATTAAATGACCCAATGCTTTGAAATAAGGACCAAAAACATGCAGGCAAATACAGTGAAACGGTTTAACAGTTAACATAGTCCTGTATTGAGAGCAGCTTAGTGAAAGTCTAGACCTAAATCTAAGTATAAATCTGAAATGAATGCCTTTCACACACACTTTCTTTCTAATCTGAGTGAGCGGGAACAATCATGCAAGCAAGAGTCTCCATGCAAACTGTCCAGACTCTAGAGAAGAAAGGCTGGTAGATTTATGAAAAGACTTGTCTAATATTAGGGAATAATAGGGAACTAATAGTAGAGAGTTACCTCATTTTCACATCCAAATATGTGCAGGGAAAAACAAAGCTCGTTATCATGATGTAATTATTGGTAAATTTGCTTTCCTCTTCCGTAAAACAGCTGATTTAATCGGCTTTTGTTCCGTGGAGCTACGCTTGAACAATTTTATACTGAAATGAATTACAAAATGCGCAAAGCAAACATTTTCCCTGCTCTTGATCTAAAGGAGCTCACCCTCGAAACTGACGTTCCCCAGGTGTAATATAGCTGCCAGCAGCTTGAGGATATCCTGGAACTGCTGTTCCGAGAAGGTCAGGACTTTCATGGCTGAGCGGATGCGCTTGAAATCTTTAGCATCATCTCTGCCTTCACACAGTGTGCTCTCACCCTTAATGACACAAGACACTTTGATATTGTTTTGCACGTTTCTTTGGCAGACTGGAATTTGTATGGATACTTTGATTACCTTGCTAAGGTAGTTATACGTCTTGGAACGCTTGAGACCCAAAGTTTTCCTCTCCTCAGAGTTGGTTCCTGCTAGCAGGCAGTAAAATATATGGTAGTTTCGCTCCTCTGGGGTCTGAGATGGAGAGAAATTAGCTTATGGTGACATAAGACTAAACCAGACATTCTTAAAGCTTCTGTTTCACTGGATTGCATTGAACAATATAATTCATTCATGAGCAGTTACGCAATAATTTCACCAAGCAGATTATAAAACCAGCACTAACTTAAACAAACAGCAGAGATACTCTTCATTGATTTTATGATTTTACAGTACATACCTGTGTGCCCTAGAGATAACAAGCACAATCTATTAGGAGGGAGCTACCTCACCTGATGGCACAAACGAGACTTTTCCAGAAGGTACTGCTCCACCCGGGCTCCTTCAATCACCCCGTCTTTGTTGAAGAAGATCTCCAGGTATTTTCCAAAGCGGCTGGAGTTGTCGTTGCGGATTGTTTTTGCATTCCCAAAAGCTACGACAAACAGCAAACAATGTAAAAAAAAAAAAAAATTAAAATGATTTTGTGTTTCTGCTCAAAGAAGCATGAGGGCAGCTCAGGTCTAACTGTGCTTTTTTACCCCCCAGCTTTTATTGTCATTACCAGAGGTGTCAGGTAACGAAGTACAAACACTTTGTTACTGTACTTAAGTACAATTTTTAGATATCTATACTTTTACTCCATTACTTATTTTTGTTCCTACTTCTGACTTCTTCTCATTACATTTTAACACAAGTATCTTTACTTTCTATTCCTTACATTTTTAAAACAAATGTTACTAGATACTCTTGGCTTTGATTTAATGTTTATGAATATTTATTTCATGTCATGTGCGCCATCCAATGCAGATCATTGGCGCAATCATTCATATAACGCAAACACTCATTGGTTAGCTAAAGGAAATCATCAGAAGCAAGCAGGTGTTCTTCAAACTGCAAAAATTGTCTATGCCATGCTACAATGTTGGATTCAGAAAAAGATGCTGAAATGTCTGAAAGGTCGGACACAGGATAGAGCATATCTGAGATGGAGACCAACAAGACCTCCCTCATCTTTGCTCTATCTCAAAGAATTTTTTTAAAAATAGTCGAAAAATTTAGTTTTCAATCCATATAGCGGCATCTGGCTGTTTTTTTGAAGGTTACTTTATACTTTTATACTTTAAGTAGATTTTGGAGCACATACTTTTTCACTTTTACTTGAGTAAAGAGGTCAAGTTGATATTTCAACTTTTATCAAAGTGTTTTTAAACTGTAGTATCTATACTTCTACTTAAGTAACAAATGTGTGGACATTTGACACCACTGGTCATTACTCCGTCACAAGTACGGAGCAACGAAAGGAACTCTCTGCATTGAACCCATCCCCTTGGGGAGCAGTGGGCTGCCATTGTGCGACGCCCAGAGGGGTTAAGGGTCTTTTTGCTTTTTTTTTTTTTTTTTTTTTTTTTTTTTAAATTAAATCAACATAAATCACAGCACAGTATAAAATTACCAACCTGAAAACCTCCCTCCCCTCACCACCCCAAACTCATTCACATGCATTCACCCACATTGAATGAATTAATTCATCCACAAATTCACAGTAACTTTCTGAAGGACTGGTGGGGACATGTCCCCACCATTAATTTCAATACATACTTTGGAAATATGTGAGACAAATTTCTAAATTTGATTAAGCTGCGTTTGAAGGAGGATATTCACTAATGTATCTGAAAGGGAAAACATTCATGAAATTGTGTGCATACTAGGCAGGATATATTGCTGTTGGTATCGGAATTGGCTGTTATTCATCCTTTTTTTTATATACATTAATGTCTAACTACCTATAAATATAAGCATATATTGGTTATTTTGTGTTCTCAACAACAGAAAAGCATTCAATAAATATATGTTTGAGCTCATTTTTGGAAAATACAAAGCCTTTTGAAAGCGTTTGCGTCTAGTAACTGAAGGTCCATCAGCCCCCACCTTAAGAGTGTCCCCACCAACTTTCATCACAAAGTTACACTCTTGCACAAATTACATTTTTAGAGTTAACATTTAATAACTTCCCATCTTTCTTTATATGTTCTGGCTTCATTATCGATTTGAACCATATAACTTTTTTTAAAGTAAAAAAATGCTGAATAATTGTTTTAAAGAAATAAATACTAAGTGAGAATCTATTTTTGGCTTTAAAAATAAACCTTTTACCAAGTACAATGATTAAATTAACAAAATTGTGACTGCTGATAAACTCTCCTGGTAAAACAGAAACCAAATCAAGCTTTTTTAACGGTTAAGGGTCTTTTGACCAGGGGACCAGAGTGTCAGTCTGTGGGAGTCGGGATCAAACTCAGAACCTCAGGATTCCAAGCTCTATGCCCTATCCACTAGGCCGCCACTCCCCAATTGCTGCTGGGGTACCTTCCAGAATGGGGTTGGACTCCAGGATCTGCTTTTCGATCTGCTGCTGAGAGAGTTTCCCGCTCACAGCAGCCAAATACTGGAGGATCAGTTTGGTGCTCTCTGTCTTCCCAGCTCCAGACTCCCCACTGAGAGAAAAGCAGGAAACATGAAACTCAGGTGATGAGCAGGAAAGTTGCAAACAGACCAATTTAACCCAAGACAGCATGTGATGGTCTCTGACCTGATGATGCAGCATTGGTTCTTGAGATGGCGAGTCATGTTGAAGTAGCAGGACTCAGCGATGGCGAAAATGTGCGGGGGGAGTTCTCCGAGCTTCCGACTGTGGTACAATCTCACCTGTGGAACAGCAGGATGGCACACATGAGGAGCATGATAGCTGCAGGTTATGGAGGATGCTGACAGAGCCTCACACATCAGCAGAGACTCACCTGTTCGTCTGAGTATATGGGAAAATCCTGGTACGGATTCACCGCCACCAAAACTGAACCTATGTAGGTCTGGGAGAAATAAATAAAAACAGCTTTTTGAACTGGGGCCAAAAAAAGCCAAACAAGTTTTAAAGCGTTGGGAAGGTTTAAAAGAGTTAAGCTTGAGATTTTTGTTGTATAAAATAAAAATAAGGAAAATCCTCCCTACTAACCATATATTGTCTGGCTCTGGTATGTTTGGAAACCTTTGAGATAAACCCTTAAAAAGACTTGAAGAAAAAGAGATTTCAAGTTTTTCTATTTGTTTTTCCAACCTCAATATCTGCAAGTTAAGGTTGAAATATAGAACATATGCTTTAATAATCTTTAAACTAACATTAGATCAAAGCATCTTTCGTTTCTATTTTAGTGATTTCTTTAGCTGCAGTCAAACTAATTAACATGTATAAATATTTACAACCTACAAGGATTTCCCAGAAACCTCCTAAGCTGCAAATCTTTACCAGAAGCTCTAATTTATGGACAGTTTAGTAAAGATGGCTAATAATAATTGCAGACAATATGACATCAATTTAAAATCCAATTTGTAAATCTGACTAAATACATTACTTCAAGTTAATGCATCTGATTCATTTGTTTTCAAATGTATTGGATTTAATCTAATTAAACTTGGATCAGCTTAGATTCTATATGGATAGATCTATATTTGACCAGTTTGTTTTATCTCCTGCAGGAATAAACTGAATCAAAGCCGTTTCATTATGTAGCAGGATTAACATTAACGGGTTCCAAAAGCTTTTACGTCACAGGTTTTGTATTATCTTCCAAAACTGGTAAAATCACAAGATTAAAACAAGTCAGTTACTCAATAACGCCAGAGGAGCTTCAGTTCAGTACAGGTAAGTCTAAGACCTAAAACAGACCTGACTGAAATCTCCCAAAACTGTTTCAGCTGTGACAAGTCGAGGATTATCACAACTATGGGGTCACTTTACATCCAATAGATGTGTTTTTTTTTAAACTAAGTTGAAAAAATAAGAGACAGGTGCAAATTTTGACCCAAAATATATATAAATATATATGTTCGACAGCCCAACAAACTGATTTAAGCTCAACAAGTTAAAGAGGAGACATATATCAAAGATATACTACTATTTTAAAAAGCTGTAAATGAATTAAAATAGGTTTGAATAAACTATTCGCTCAAGGGTTTACGCTTTTATAACCAGGTTATAGCAGGTGTTTCTAAATTTGACCTCAACTGATTTAATTTTCCTTTTGGCTGTTCAGGGAATGAGTCTCATTTTAGATTGAAGAGCATAAAGTAAGAGATAATAAAATAACAACAAAAAAAGCTACATACAAAAGAACCCAAAGGAAGATACATTTACAATTTGACTGAAAAGTATTCAAATAATTTGTTGTCATCTTATCTTTTACTTTTTAAAACCCTTATTAGGCGTTGTTTGCGTTAATGAACTCCACTGTTTTTATTAAGATACCAAATATCTAAAGGTAGACATTTTGGACTTCTGCCTCTATGCAAATATCTTAACAGGGTGAACACCCTCATATCATGATCTACTTATCTTTATATACACATATAAATAAATAAAACTTCCAGAGGTGAATTTACAATAAAAAAAGACTGATTTATTAAAATATATGCAAAAAGGCCAACAGCGTTTTTCCCAGTGAGTTTTATGGCTTACATAGATGTGTCCTCGCTTGTGTCTGAGCGACAGGTTCCTGAGCAGGGCAGCCTCCGTCATGTCCCCAAGCTTGATCATGTCATCCACCCCCTCAACAGATGTCGCGTGCATGATCCTGAGAGAGGCTTCCTCCTCCTTGGACAAACGCCGCTCCTAAGGGATCATCAATAGAAAACGCAAATAGTGGCAGAATGAGACACTTTTATTTTAATCCTCATTTAATCGTCAGATGTTACCTACATTTCCCTCATCATCCACCAATAATCTCAGACCAGTTGATGTTTCTTTGACCCGAGCTCCAATGGGGACCCCGATGTCTGAGTCCACCCAGACCCATTCCCCCTGAAAACAAGACAGCAAATAGTGGAAAACTGACTAACATCACAACGTTTAATAGTCTATGGTTATCCATATGTGGTTATTTGATCAGGTTTTATATATAGGTCCTTGTAGTAAACATATAAAGGCAGCTAGTCTCAGTAGGCTATATTTCATAGATCCATCCATCCGATCTTACCTTTCTCAGCATCTTCAATTAGATTTGACCCGTTCCTTAAAAACGGAGTAAATCCAAAAGTGAAATCCAAAGGTTTCCAAATGTTCAACTTCAGGCTGTCACTCAAAATCAATACATCAAACAAAATCCACTTGAGGTTTTCTGGGGGAATCCTAAAAGGTCAAACATTTACGAAAAAATTATAAAGTATACCCCTCAATCCTTTGGCTTGTGATTTAATTAAGCCTCCCGACTTGACTTGATCTGATGAAGTATCTGACTCAGAATAAGGAAGGAGGAAACACAGCTCTTCTATGATAGATGTGGTGTTTATGGTGCTTTGACTTTGGACTGGCTCTGACGGAAATGAAATGAAACTCAAAGAGGTGAACAGCTGTCTTGCCTTTAATGAGCTCCATCTCAATCCACCCTCTTTCCAGGGTAGTTCTTTATGGTTTTTCCTGAACTTTAAATGAACTCAAATATTTGAGCCTATGCTGTGTGTAAAATAGACATACTGATGAGGAACCAAGGAGCCAAATATCTAGATGAAACCTGAAGAGAAGAACCAGCTTGGAAAGCTGCCACCACTCAGTCTCGATGCTTATGTTATCCAATAGTTTACATTATCAGCCTTGACGTTAACCCGGCAGGGTCACGGAGTGTCGTAATGTATTTATGTGCAGCCTTTGGACTCTGCTTGTGTAAATCTGAAGGGACGTAGCGGAGCATCTCACTGCCACGGCAATAAAGATAAAAACCTGGGATCTAGAAGTCTCCTCCTTTCCTGTCATACAGCTCCGCTCAGGGTTTCTACCTGGGCTTGTCACGTTTTCTGCTCACAGGGACACACTCTGTGAGGAGCTGGCTGCTACCACTGCAGCGTTTACCCACTCTGTGTCGATTTACAGCCTTCTGACAGCAGGGCTGAGCAGGGTGTCAGCTTTTGCTGATTATTCACTGCCATCCTTGTAATCAGAACCTGATAAGGAACTCCCTGTAAGACGTGCAGACAGAGTGGAATATATATAACACACAAAAACACTTTTCTATGATGTAATCAAAAACATGAGCATGTATGTCATTAAATAAACCGTTTTACTTGGAGGATTCTGGTGGCTGACTGACAGTAATCACTCATATTATGATGATCATTTTTCATTATGTGCCTGGTACTGCACCAGGCTATCTATAACTAATTGATGGAAGACACTCCTTGACAACACTAACCATCCTTATGTTTACCGGCTATAAATAAACAGTATAGGGATGTGAGTGTGCTTGGTGTGTGAGCAAATAACAGAAGTTATGACCATGATCCGTTCATCCTGGATTAGACTTTGTATTCCCCTCCCTTTCTTTAGTGACTTCAACAAAGGCGAGCGAAGCTCAGAAAAACCCCCAACACAGTTTGGATTAATCAGTATATTTTCCTGAAGCAAAAGACAATACAATACGTTTGGGTGAAGGATAACACATCAGACTGCGCACACAGTAAATGCCGTTTATCTACGTTACACTTGATGCTTGATGATATAACCTTTGCAAGAAGACATGGGTTGGATTTTTTTAACCCCACATTTGACTTCTTTAACTCAGTTTAAAAAGAAAAAAGTTTTTTTTTTTTTTCCAAATGTCATAACTTTAAAAAAGAAACAAAACACAGAATCCTGTGGCACTTATATGTCCCATCTTTATAAACACTTAGCAGGACACTAATATTACCAAACTACCATCATATTTTTTACATTTAAGACCTTAAATAAACATCTGATTAAGAGCAAAAGTGTTTCTGCTCCATCAAATCTGATAACATAGCTAAAAGAGAGAAAAAAAAGACACTAATCACACATTGTACCACATTTGCAAAGAAATAATTCATTGAGACCTCTAAGGCCACAGGGTTTTAGCAGCTTTCACATTCAAGTCAATCCCAATATTAGATTAAAAACATGAGGAGCTGACAGAGGTTAAAGCTTTGGACTTACTGGCACGCTGAAAGAAAGAAAGAGAGCATGAAGCTCACTGAAATAAAATAAGTTTCACAAACGGACACTAGAAGAGGAAAAACCTCTATTTTTTACCCAACAATAACACCGGTTCCCACTGAAATGTAAACAGAGATTGGCTTTAAAGGCCCAAACTGTGTCGTATCACAATATTTAACACAATGACAACTTTTTCTTTTTTAATAGTCGCCATTCTATATAATCTCTACTGTGAATCTCCCTAAAACATGAGTTCTTATCAGAGGTTTACTTACAGTCATTGGTGTAAAATCAATTTGGGGCTTTTATTAGTTAATGCGCTTCGGAACAATTGGTCTGAATGAGTAAGAAATTAAAGCAGATTTTTTTTCCCTCCCACCAAACATTTTAATTAGAGATTTGCCTCATATTTACTCTGGCTAAGATAAGGAGAATCCCTCTTAAGTACACTGTGGAGAAACAGCAGGTTTTTTGAGCAAGTTACAAACTAGCCCAAAAAAACAGTAAGAAGATGCAGTTAGGGACGTTCAGAAAGTCTAACTTTATCCTTTCCAAAGCTAGTTAAGACATGACCTGATGTTTGTCCTCATGGAACAGCCTCAATCAAACATTTTAGTTATTAAAACACGAGTTTCTTTCCATCCAGAATGTTTAAAAATCAGCACAGAGAGAACACTGGCCAAGAAAGAAACTCTTTTTCCTGAACGGAAAACTTCAATTTGGACTGCGATTTCCAGTTGGCCACACAGACGAACTACGCACCTTCTGGAAAATATTTCGAAAATGTATCTAAAGTGGGAAAATTATAGTAATATTTGGAGGACACAGGTGAGCCTACTGTTTGAAACATATGACTGCAACAACAGTCAGGCATGGTGGTGGCAGCATCATGAAGGTCTGTGGATGAAATATTTAGCAAAACAGAATCACTTCCAAATTCACCAACCTCACCACAGACCAGTAATATCACTATGAAAACCTGGACAAATTTGACTGATTTAACTGGCAAATAATCGGATAGCTGGTTTTGAAAACATGCTAACATTAGAATTCTGGAAGAGCCACCTGCCCCAGTTGTTGTCATATTTATGTTTCTCTCAGCAACTAAGCTCAAAGGCTGTCTGTGCCAGAATAAAAACTTACCTAAACTTGCTAAGATGCATTTCAGCAAATTGGGGGAGGGAGAGTATGAATATAGTTGACACCGAGTGTTTTATGTAATTTTTGATTTGTTAGAGAAAAAAAACCAACATAAATCCTAAATAGGCTACTATGTTTAGAAGTCCTTTAAGTTCTATGACATTTCAGAGTTTGTTGTTTCAAGAAGAAGAGAAAAAGCCCAGGATTGATTCAACATCAATGCTGGTGATAAATGGATAAACTTCTGACCAGAACTGTGAGTCAAAGTGAAGCTGATAAGACTATCTTAATGAAGGTTTACTCTAATTTCACTACTGAAAGTATGCACTCACTATATGTTAAAGTCAAGGTAAATCCATCACAGTATAAGTTGGTGTATTATGAGCTTATTTACCTAAAATGAGAGGCTTTTACTTTGCTAGAAAAAAAAAAAATAGAATCTATAGATCTAAAAATGCGTTTCCACTACAACCAGACTAACCTCAGTTGATCAAAAGAAATAAAATAATTACTGAAAATATCATCACCTGTTTACATTTTTAAGAAAGCTAACCGATTTGCTAAACGATTAACTTAAAATTTTTAAATATTTAAAAACTAGTCAGAGAAATAAAATATTCTAAGCAAGTGTTAATGTTGTTTACACATTCAAAAAAGAAAGAGATGGGAAACATCTCAATGTGTGAGATATGCAGTGGAAGCACAATCACCCTCCAAAGGTCCTTGGGGAAAAGACGGCTGCTGTGTGAGGTCGGTTAAAAACAACAAAAAGTAAACTTGTAATGAGCGCCTGTCCCTGCACAGATCTGCCAGGATTCGACTTTGTTGGATGGATGCTAGCATGCAGTACAACATCAACTTCACAGTCCGTCCTATTTGGAAACAACACATAATGTGCAAGTCCAAACTTTGTGCAAATTGCGGTCAGTGCTCTAGGATGCGCTGTTCTCAGGCCTCTTGAGAATTGCGCTGTATTTAAGAGGAGCTTCGTCCGCCTTGAGCTGCACCTCCACCACAGAGAAGATGGAAATCACCTGAGGGGAAAGAAAAACACTGTTATGCTTTAATTCACTAGATTATAATTTTGGGTCTCATATGTTGACCCATTGTATACATCATAAAGGCTAAATGACATATTTTATACCAATCAGCCCTTTTTCCTCCACATACTTATGAGGCCTAATATTCAGTGTGGCTGACAGAAAATCAAAACTCTGCAATCGTATTTAATCACTGAGAGGTTGAAATGTATTTTTAAGTTAGAGGTGAAAAAGGCCATATTTAAAGTAAAGTGGAGACAAATGCTGAAGGAGAAATCAAATAAATATTTTATCCTCAACTCTGGAACCTTCTCTGTTGTGGAAATGCACTGGATTTAGAAATGTTGGAGGCCTGTTTGAAAGGTTCATAACTCTTAAAGTCTGGCTCACTGATCACTCCACCAAAACAGTGTATTAATGCCTAAATTAATTTAAAATGTCGAACCTGCAGGGGAAATATGTTTGTTTTATTATTCTGGTGCCTGCAGCTTGTAACACATAACTAAAAAACGCTAAATTCTACTTTCAGTCGGCAAGAACAGTAGCAAAAAACCTCCCAAGAGGCTGGCTGGCCTGAGGGAGCTGCTGCTGGATGCCCAGTGACAGCGCTCCGTCAGTATGTCTGGGTCTATGTGTCTCTGACAGCAAAATCAAATTCTAATCTTGTAATCTTAGTGAACTGGCTGCACAGAAAATGTTTTAAGGTGGTTTCTACCGATCAAAATTTTTACCCACAGCAAGTATATCAAAGCCACTCTGCCAATGAACACAGAAGCATCAGATGCATCTCTACAAACTTTACTGGAGCATCTTCACACATTAACGCGGACATCCTTGTCCAATGAAAATGAAGTTGCTCAAATCCGTTCAGTGTGAACGTAGCATAACACGTTACTCACTTTTACAAACTAATTAGTTCAATGCTAGTTACCGCAAAAGTTAATGTAACTGTAACGCGTTACTTAATAGCGCGTCAGTCTCAACACTGATAATAAGGCCTTAAGCTTATGCAGCACATTGATACTAGGGGTGGGCATTGCCAAAGAAGTCACGATTCGATTCGAATCACGATTCACAGGCCACGATGCGATTCTATCACGATGCATCACGATACTTGAATTATTGCGATGCATTGCAATATTTTCTCCTCCATGTTTTGTTTTTTTAATGAATTGGCGCAGTATCCCACGGCCGGAAATGCTTGTGACACAAGGCAGCGTGCGTCAACACATTTGCAGTGAGATCTCCTGGACTGGAAGTTGTATTACACTTGTTTTTGGCTGATGTTTGCCAACCATTCATGCAATTTTATTTATTCATTTTTTTAAATTAATAATCGATACTTGGCGTCAACAATCGATGCAGTAGATCACGAAAATTAGAATCACGATGCATCATCATGACGATTATTTTGCACACCCCTAATTGATACTGATGCCTTACCGCACTTTAAAAAAATCAAACCATTTAATACATGCATACTTGTATGTAAAAAAAAAAAAAAAAAAAAAAAAAAGACGATTTATTTGTTGAAGCATGTAAATTTGTTAAGTTGATGGAGAAATTGTAAAATAATGAATTGCCTGTACTCAAATAATGTTTTATCAAGTCAAAGGACCCCAAAGGGCTTTATACTACAGGCAGTAATTCACACTCTGATGGTGATAAACTACAGCTGTCCAGGGGCACGACGACAGAAACAAGGCTGCCATGCAGTACCATCAGCACTACCAACAGGAGCCGGATGGAGCAGGGGCTCGAACCAGCAACCCACTGGAAATTGGAGAAACCATTCGGAGTCACAGAAGGATTTAATAAAGTTAGAGTCCTCAAAAGGAGTTAATGTCAAAAATGTTATAATTTTCTGTTTCCAGTACATATTCAAGAGAACATATTTTTTAAATGATTCCAATCGTTATTTAATGTAAGAAGCAAACCTCTGTAACCTCTTAATGTTTCTCCTATATCAGATATCAGCTCTATTTCAAAGCTCTGAAATAGGCATGATCACATTATATGCCAATACAAAAGAAAAAAACACGTGTTAAAATAAGGCTATACACACCAAGCGTCCATCATGAAAGTGTTTTGATAGTCCTTTATGAGGTAAAATACAAGCAGACATAAGACATGGCGCCATCTACTGGCAAAAAAGCCAAACTACCAGAAAGCCAGATGACATTACGCAGCTACATATTGAAGTCTGACCTTTCTACCAGGCCTTGTGGAAAGGCGTCACGTCGATGTATGCAAAGTTAATAAGCCTTGAATTTATCCCTGATCTTAGTCATCTGGATTTTAGCAGGAGTGACAGAAAACTGTCCCTTTTTATTTAACTCCAACTATTTATAATGTTATTGTATTTAGACTGCAAAGGCAGCATTGCTATCAATAGGATCAGTATTAATAAGGCCGTTTATTTGCACATCCATCATCCCTGCAGCTACATCTGAACGCAGCTCTAGCTCCCTCTTCAGTAAACACCAACGTTAATATTGGAGCCTCAGCGCTGTTCAGGTCTCTTGGAATCAAATCTATTTTTGGACTTTTTCACACTAGATCTTGGACTTTTGGTAATTATTTTCAAAACTCAGCTGGCAGTTGCTAACTGGCTTAGTCCAATATTTCCTTTTTTCCCCCCCTATGCACATGCTCAGTGTTGTGCCTCCATTGTTGTTGTGAATTAGGGCTGGATGATATGGCACACAAAAATATAATCTTTAATTTTTTCTCCCAAGAAAAATCAGAGAATGCAAAATTGCAAAATTGTTTCGAAAAACATTTTGATTTCAGTCATCACCTCCACGAGGGCCAGTGAAACATGCTTCACAACAAAACAAGGAAAACACAACAGACTGCTAATGGTATCAACCACTGAGTTAACAGATCTCTGAACCATATATCTTTATTAAGTTATACATTATAATTTAGTGAGTACCATTGATATCAGAAATCCCACATGTGTAGCCATCAGATCGTTTCTCTCACCTGCTCCACAGAGGGACTCTCTAGATCCTTACCAGTCCAGACCAGTTTGAGCTGAGGGACTTTGTCTCTCTTCCAATAGTGGAATGAGTCCAAGCCGACAATAGACTACAAGGAAAGAAATTAAAGCAGTTTCAGAAAACAACTCTGGCAATTACTTGTTGGCAGGATTCAGCGGCACTCCTCTGTTATCTTTACTTTCCCCCAGATTTACAAGGGTAAAATAAAAATAAGCTAAAACATCCTCTCAAAAAGGAAGTAGGTATTTAGCGAAGAAAAACAAGAGCAGCCTAAAAAAGAATACATTAACAAATAAGTTAAAGAAATCAAGTTGAAGCTTACCTTGTAGTAAATGCGTTTCTGTACTCCGTATTTGAGAACCAGTAAATCAAAACACTTATCCAGCACCCCCATCACCATGGCCTTAGAGTCCAGTGGACCACACTCCTACAGAGCAAAACAGTAGGTGAACTTTAAGAAGTGTATCCACTTTTATCAGAGTTTAACAAAAAGACACATAGCAAGAATCAATACAGAACGCTGAAAAACAAAAATAAATGGTAAATGGCATGTATTTATATAGCGCCTTTATTCAAGTCAGGAGACTTGACCAAAGCGCTTTACACTACATTCATTCACCCATTCACACACACACTGATGGTGGCAAGCTACATTGTAGCCACAGCTGCCCTGGGGCTCACTGACAGAAGCGGGGCTGCCGTACACTGGCACCACCGGGCCCTCTGACCACCATCAGTAGACAATGCAGGTGAAGTGTCTTGCCCAAGGACACAACGACACTGAAAGTCGGAGACGGGGCTTAAACCGTCAACCCTTCGATTTCAGGGCAAACTCCTACATCTGACGCCACTGTCACCCTATCCACTGTCATGCACTACTGAAAAATAGTTCAGTAGTGCATGATGCTGATTATTTTTTACACTGAATGCCGGTTAAAATTCCACCAAACAATTGTCCTGATGTTCTGCAGGTGCAATAAGTAAGGCTGCTGTGGGTGATTTACAAAGATCACCTGCGTAAATAACCTATTAAAAAGAGCAGACTGTGTGTTACTGCATACTGTGAAAGTGGTCATAAGAAAAGATGGCTCCAAACCAAACGGCTGGAGGAAATGACAATATTTATTTAAAAAAAAAATAATAATAATAACACTAAATATTAGGTATAGTGCACCTCACATAGGTAGCCTATTTTTCCAAATATTATGACCAAAGGTAAAAAAATAAAAACATGAAAATATATTAAGTTAAATCTAAAAGATAAACTTTGTAGGAAAGTCATCTTTGTCGATTGGTTGGTGGGATTTAAATCCAGTAACTCCTCTCAACATTGCAAACAAGCTAAGTAGTATAATGCTGTAGGTGTATTACACTGGCAGCTGTACTGGTTTTTACATTTGCTATCATGCAACGGTAAAAGTTCTGTCCTTTGACAATGAACTGGGAGCAAAACAAACAAACAAGAAAAAAAAGTCAAGGTCAATAAAACAATTAAAGCCTTGAGTAAACAATCTACATGATGCTGGTCGTCAGTGCAAAGGAAAATGTATCGGTTTGGAAAACAAAACCAAAAATAAAATGCAATTTTGATTTTTGGCCATTTTGTTCAGCCCTTTTTACTAAACCTGTACCAAACAACACCCCAACACCTCTACTTTATATGTGCTACAGTAGTAGCCAATGAAAATGTACCCGCTTTCCTTGATGGGCCCTTTTTGGTCCCCCACAATTCCTTTTTAAACATGAGTCTTTGTACTAAAATATTCTGTCATGATTTGTGGACATTAAGATCTTAAGAGAAGCATCTTCTCCTGGTCAGACCCTGTAATTCAGTGAGAGGGTGGAGTCAGAGTAAACAAATATGCAAGAGCAGTGCATTGCAGTGACTGAAAGTTGAAGGGGATTTTGCTGGGAGTTGGAGGGAAGGACCATTTTTAATGGCTGCTACTGTATAAATGGTTTTAAAACAGATAACCTAATAAAAAGGATCATTTTGACCCCAGATTTTAAAAAATGTTGCTAGGCAATACAATCGACGAATAATAAAATTTAAAATTAGATTCATTTTGTTTACTGTAATCCTAAACCTTATATCAGGCATGTGTGGGATGATCTGGTAGCCCACCTTCACAAAGACCCCAAAGTAAAGCTCAGAGCTGAGCTCCTGGACTCTCTTGGACGAAGTCTTCTTATCATTGCAGTGTTTTGCCTGTTTTTCCACTTCCTGCGTAGACAGGCCTAAAGAAGGCCCGAGATCTGAGCAAAAACAATCAGAGGACATAAAATATCGTAAACGTGGCAGATAATGACAACAGAAAATAAAACAAACATGTCTTTTATCTTTGCTCTTGATTCCTTTCATCAAACAAAATGTGCAACAACAACAAAGCAGGACAAGTGGTTGTCTGTTTGCCTTTTAAGAAGAAGGGACACCTACTCAGAGAGGATGCCAGCAGCCGGTGCACGATGATGTCAGCGTAGCGTCTGATGGGCGATGTGAAGTGCGTGTAGAGGGGAACATTAAGAGCGTAGTGCCTAAAGTCTTCCTTCTGCATCAGTGTACCGCTACAGAAGTACATCGCCAGCTGAGGACAAAAACCGTACAGATGACAGATGAAAACTCAAACTTCATTTATTTCTATTAATGGGGGTCACCAAGCTAATTCCTTTACAATTTCAGGAAAAATAATAGAAGGGAAGTCCTTTCAGATGAAAAAGAAAAATACAAAAGGGGCAGAGTCAGTACAGCTCAGACTGCTTTTTTTTTAATAATCTTCTTTGCTTCTCCTAAAAGACGTACTGTTATGAAAACATGCTGACAAGGACAAATTGGTTTGTTCAAAATGTTAAAAGAAGAAAAAAGTATGGTGGACCAATCCTGCCATCATTAAAATCCATAAAGCAAAATAAACATGACTTGTTAATATAATCAACAGCCGAAATTATAGCTTAAAATGTAAATTACTGAGTGATAAAAAATTAGTAGATATATTTTATTTTAAAAAATATATAAATTACTTAGATGTAAGCATATCTTTTATTTCAACTATTCAATTTTATCAATGCACTTTTATTATTATTTTTCAGCTATTTAAAGTATGAATATTCAGTCTGAATTTTTGGTACCTGATTTTACTTTATATGCATTTTTAATTATGCAGGATCAGTTCTCCATATGGGGACAAACAAATAGGAAACAAAAAAAAAAAAAAAAAAAAAAGCAATAAACAGGATATTTACCTAACTAAAATCCTGCTTGGCTTCTCTGGCCCGATTAACAGAAATTACCACGAACTAAATCCACATTTATTCATGACAATCTCCTAACAGAAATAAAGATCCCGCTCAGTCCAGCCTTGGGAGGTTTTAAAGTATGAGATCTTGTGTTTCATTAAAAGCAAAAGCAAAATGTTTTCCCCTTACTAACTTTTTAGAATCAAATTTTCTGGAATGTTCATTCTAAGATTATTACAGTAATAAATGATTATTTAAGCTCAGTCTTTAAACACGCATCAGCCTCTGTGCCTGTTAGTGTGAATCTAAGGTGAGTGATAAGCAGAGCAATAGGGGAAAGTTTTCATCTTTGTGTTGTAATCTGGCATCAATAAGTCTATTTATAGAAATGCAGAAACATAAACAGAGAAACAGATCAGTTCTGACCTGCATGGGTCTGGAGCACATGTTGGTGAGGACTTCTTTTCTGTAAGCAGAGTACTCGTCGTTTCCATAAACGGTACTAAGGCTCTTCTGTTGGGTGGGAGACATGTGAGACGTTAATAAATGGCCGATGTACACAGGAGAACATGTTCTATACAAATCACAGTAAAGCAGTGTCAGGAGTCCCTGTTGCAACACTATGAGAATATCTCTAAAAAGCCCAACTGACCAACATCGAGCATTCGATCTTATTATGATGGAAAACATAAACGGGTTCTGACAGTTTCTGATCCAAAGATACTGACATGAATGGATCCTGCAGAGGAGAAGTCGATGTTCAATCCCAGCTTTCTACACAACACCTCCAGCTCCTTCACCATCTTCTCTTTGGGTGGAGGGTGGCGCCGCAGCAGGGCCAGATCAGGGAACATCCCATAAATATGGGTCGCTGAGGCTATGTTAGCCAGCAGCATGAACTCCTCCACCAACCTAAAAAACAAACAAAAAGACAGCATGAAGAAAAAAATGTGACTTGGCTTTTAGTATTAGATTCATTTGATGAAGTTTTAACAAAACTATTACATTTGACCAAATATGAGGAAAAAGATTTGAACAATGGAACGGAGGTTACTGACCTGTTGCTGTCTCTGTATTCATAGATATAACAACCTTGAGGCATCATGGTCTCTTTGTCGAGAGTGAAAGAAATTTTCAGCTGAAAAAAAAAAAAAAAAGCATGAAGCAGAATTCCATTTTAGGCCTGGACTTTGACTAGACCATTTTACACATGAATATTTTTGGTTTAACCATTTTGACAGCAGCTGTATGGTTCAGTAAGGTTCATGAATCCAGTCAAATGAGCTGACCTGGTCCAGTCTAAGAGCTCCTCCTATGAAGCGTTGGGCTCGAAGGTTCTTGGCAATGGAGTGCAGGTAGAGCACAGCTTGGTGTATCTCATCTATAGTGTGTTCGTCGTCGATAGGCGGAAGCTCTTCGGGAGGAAACAGCTTATCAGGGGCATCGATCATTCTCTGAGCGTCGTCGTAACTCAGCTTCACGCAGGAGCGGATGACTGAGCGGCCGAACCACTCGTCCAGGATCTGACAAATGGTTGCATTTGATTAGATAAAACGCATTAAACAAGACGCTTTTTTAAGTATTCATTTAAATTCAGCTGAGATTTATTTGTTCCAACAGACCTTTCCCTCAGGTGTGAGTTTCCAGATGACAGAGAAAGTGAGCCTGTCAGTGAGAGGGTTGAGACTGCACAGCTCCTCACACAGCAGCCTGGGCAGCATGGGAATCACCTAAGGTAGAACACATTATGAAGTCAGTTATTGACCCCAAAAAAACCTTAAAGGAAAAGTCCGGTTGCATTCAGAATTCAAACTTCTGAAAGTACTTTAAATATAAAATGATTACATACTGTATGATAAATTATAAGGGTTTTTAATTAAGAGTAATTTTCATTTGAATGTGCTTTACTGAAGGCATCCATGTTTTATCCAAGAACACTACTGCCACCTACCGGTTTGTGACATACCCTGCGGTACCGGCTGTTGAGCAAGTCTCTGAGTTGTATCTACTGTAGTGTTTGTCACAATGTGCTATTATCCAAGTAATCTTGAAAACATTCTTCTTCCAAATGTTGGCTACATAATAAGTGTTTTTTGTCTGGGCAGAAGATCAATGGCAAATCCTTGATCTTCAAGTTGGCAATCAAACGACGAACCCGTCCGTGGAGGATCATGAATCAAAAAGGTGAAATAACGAATTATTTTTTTCACTTTTACTCGATGTAGTGCAACATCCAACTGCCATGCACGTGGACATTGTTACTTTAACTATAACTCTCACGAATTTCAATGGTGAAGTCCTCTCGTAATCTTAATTTTTGTTGATTGCAGATGTGTCTAGTAGTTCCCATTGATTTTGTTTGTAAAGAGCGGAGAATGGCGTTTAGCTTAGCGCACCATGACGTCACTGCTGGAAGATGTCAGGAGTAAGGTGTTACTATATTTGCGCAAAAAACGCGGCTCCCAGATTCGACGATTGTTACAAAAATGATTATTTTTACTTTTTCACTGATTAACGCTAAATTCATTAAATCACGCTAACGTTTTAGTTTTAGGCATAGACAATGATCCATTGATTATTCCTTGCAGACCGGACTTTTCCTTTGAAGAAGTCGAAATAAATAAATCAAACGTCCGACTGACTTGTCTTGGGTTTACTGAGCACTCACCTTTTGAACAAGGTACACACTGGTGGCTCTTTGGCTGGCGATGGCATCAAGCGCAGTTCCCTCCTCCACAAAAAAACTCACATCAGCAATGTGGACCCCCACCTCAAAGTTGCCTGTGTTCAAAAGTGCCTTTTAATCCTGTATGCAGCACTGACAACCACACAGGATGAGCAGAAACTAACATTGACAAATGACAAAAGGTTTTGAGGGAGATAAACATTTTCTCTAGCAATCTGCCTGTATTTTAGTTAGTGTTGCACCGACACCGATACCAGTATTGGGTGGGGCCCCGATACTGCACTAAAATGGTGGTATCGGTAAGTACCAAAAAATAGGGCACCGATACCTTATTGAGAGCCAAAAGTTACCCATTCCAGGTAGGCAATAAAAAGTTCTACTGGATTCACTTTGTAAAAGTCTTTTTCCTGCTTCACAAAGGCAGCAGCAGCTTTACAAAGCCATAATGGCAATTATTATTTAACATCCAAGTAGTATGCAGTTCTTCAGATATACACACACACACACATCAATTTCAAACAGATGGTATCAGCCGATGCTGCACAGCCAGGTATCGGGTATCGATATTGGGGCCAAAAAATGCCATTGGCACAACACTAATTTTAGTACATCTAAAATAGCCTAAATGTATAGGTTGTTTTGGCAAAGGCGTTTTTACATTTTTTATTATGCCAAGATCACAATAAGAAATGATGGAACTGAACAATTTTTCAAAAATAAATAACTTAGGTAAAATTAATATTTTTGCTCATTAAAGACATTTAAGCAAAGCAGTAAAACAACATTCTCCCTCTATTGGTAAAAGAGAGAGTGAGAGAGAAGAGACTGTTTTTTCGTACCAAAAAGTATTTAGAGACAATCAAAAAGGCAATATTATTGATTACATTATTATTACTAATAATCATTTTATTTTTAATTGTTTTATTTAGAAAACATTTTGTGGTGCTTAAAGCTGTAGTACAGTAATAAAAACTAAATACAACAGAAATATTAGACATTAAATGCATTTTAGCAGCAGTAGGGATAGCTTTTGCTTCTCTGCTTAAATAAAAGCAAGTGGATTGTTTTACTCTAATTTCCAATCTTTAAAAGTAAATAACATCATGCCGTGTCAGGGTAGTATATAGCAAATTGCCTAAAGCAAACAGTGACATGAAACTTCACCCTTAAAGCTTTGAGTGGCGAACAATGAGCAGCAACTTACCATCTGGGAGTTGTTTACAAGACAGGGCATCATCCAGATCTCTAGCAGTCACAGGATCAATGGTAAAGATACACTCCTTCCTTCAAAGGAAATCATAGTGTTTTCCGTTTGGCAGTGAATCTCTAAAAGTCATTGTGGTAATTAACATGGGGAGACGTGCTCCATGAGTAAAACAGTTTTGTGGTCCTACCGAAGGTCCCTCCTCTTTTCGAACTCCTCTGGTGGGATGGTCCAGGGGAGGTTCTTAGGAAGACAGTCCAACACCTCTTCTGTGAACTCTGAAAAATCCACGTCATATTCAGTCAGGATTCCCTCAGTCTCTGGCTCGATTTCACCTGCTTGACCGAGGGTCTTAGCAAGTTGGCTGAAGGTGAGATGAAAATCTACCAGTTAGTACAGCTTTGGAATCTTTACATTATTTTCTTAAATATTTTATATAACCCGCTCCTCACCCTAGAGCGAAGTTGCTGTCAGCAGCCCAGTCGGTGATCCGACAGATGAACAAGGTGTTGGCAAAGTTGCTTGGGTGAATTCTAAAGTCTGCGGGACAGTCATCAAGCTTCACGTTAATTCGAGGCACTCGATGGTCTGTAGGAGAAAACAGGGCGAAGGGCTTGTCTGGTAGTAACTTCAGGTGGCCGGTCACAGCTCGGGAGTGTTTTTTCTCAGTGATGTAAACCACCTGGTAGATGTAGACACAGAAAACAGAGGGAGAATTTCAGACATGTTTTCATAAAATTTTTCTTCCTAAAATGCTCAGGTATACTCCCACAGAGAGAATATAATCCCCCAAATCAAAATCCTTTTGATGATTCCTTGGATGTTTCTGCTGCTGTTGCTTTTCAACTAGAGGATAAAAGCTCCTTTTAAAGAGAAAAGCCTTTAGATAAACAAGTACTTTTATTTTATGATCAAATGTACTGACTTTAAAGTTATTTTACTTAACACTTAAGAAAGCAAGTCAGAGAGGAAGGAATACTCAAGCCATTAAACCCAGAACAGCTGTGTTAAAGACACATTACGTCAGATATAATCATCTTTAGTTGCAGCAGCACAACCTCACACTAAAATTTTTTTTAACAACCATTAGGTGGTGGAGGCTCTGAAGTGCTTTGCGATGTTTCCCTTTTAAGTTCCCAGGACTTTTAAACCCAAAGCAGAAGAAAACACAAGATAAAGTAAAAAAAACAAAAAAAAAACAAACATATTTTTATAAAGGATTGCTGAAAGATTCCTCTGTTTGCACGCTTCAACTTCATAAACCCACAAGGGGTTGGTCTACAGCCTGCCTAAAATGGGGCATTAGGGATCACATCGGGCATCGACTGGGAGGGAAGTTGTCCCTTTCGTTGGGAAACTACGGCACATAGAAAGACTTACTTTAGCTGTTCTTTGGAGGATCTCAGTATTTGGTCGGCTTGTTGAAGGATCCTCCACATGTTTCCCTGAGTAAAGATCACAGAGTTGATATCAGCATAGCTGGGATGGCTTACTTAGACTTTTATTTTTACAAAACATGCCAGTAACTGTGCATCAGATTGCCACAGGACATAACTTCTTTTTACTGGTGATTTAGACAGGCTCCTGCGTTTCGTGTCTCTCCATAGTACCTCTGTCAGCCTTTCTAATGAGCTCCTCTGGGTCACTTGACTGGTCCTCTACTGTAGGATTAGTCGTCGGGCCGTGGCCCGTCTGCTGCATGTGTTCTGCCTGCGTGTCAGACTCGCTGGTGCCATCGCAGTCAGTATCAGACCTCACCACCTACAGAGGCAAACATTCATGCTGTTACAACAATAGACAGAACTCAATTGTTGAATTGATCACTAGGTTACGTTCAAAGATACAATTTAGAGGGATGTTTTAAAGAAAAGGGGGGGTTGTTGTATGCTTAGAAACATTGCCTTACAAGTGGGAAAATCTTGCAATAATTATAAATACTGAGACGACAATGTTGGTTGAGATTTTTTTTATTTTCTTTCCTCTCTTAGCCATTCGCTCAGTCAAGATGTGGGAGTTTGTAGGAGAGTTGCTGTCAGTTGGATAAAGTTTGGATAGATTCTAAGAATAGATTGGTTGTTTTTCCCAACCAATCTAGTTGGTTAAAATTATTTTGGTAAGATGAAACAATGTAATGAACCTGTTCATGCGCTCTTTATTATCAGAGTATCAAGCCACAGATGAACTGTTCTGAACCCTACTGTTGAACTAGTACTAGATTTAGTGTTGTTCGGTTGTGTCTGGCACGGTCCAGTTCAGTTGCGTTCCATTTACACTCAACAGATATCTCAGTTACCGTTACATAGTAGCGTTGTAGTCAAAACCACACCAACCAAGACCAAGGAGTATAATCCGAGACAAGGCTAAGACATTTAGAGGCCTCCAAAGACCTCGGCCTTGTCTCTGTACTCCTGTATGGTCTTGACCAAAACCCTTGCAAATATGTTGATATTCAGCGTGATCAGGTTACACAAACAACTGACACTTTGCTGCAGATGTAGTTTTGCATTATATTACAATGATAGCTATCTTAAAGTAGCTCCAACAGCAGCAAAAAACCCCAGCTTTTACTCACAGCCCTGCTAGCTTAGCGAGGCTAGCCCATGCAGTTTTTTTTTTTTTTTGCAGTTTGATTTGCATCAAATGAAACCAAACACCGAGGGAATATTTTCTAAACAGAAAATCAACATTCTAAACATACATTTATTATCTATAATCATCAGGCAATAAAGAGACCCTGGATGAATATTAAATGTTCCTCGACTATTAGATGTGAGCTTTTACCTTCCACTGCTCCCTGGGGAGGATTTGAACCACCACTATGTCTCCATTAAGCGCACGGTTGCGGGCAACAACTCCATCCAGGAAAATGTCATGTGTATTATCCTGGAAACATTAGAAAAAAAAAATGTGTTGGTTTTCTGGGTGCCTTAGTTTTGAAAGTTTAACACCAAACAGTGCAGTAGTATGTGGTGGAATGCATTTTCACTCACAGGAGATGGGATGAAGGCTTCGTTGTAATTCTTGGGATTGATCCTTATTGGACCCTGTAGTTGACATAGAAGGGATTTCAAAAATAACTCAGCCACTTTAACATTGTGTCAGTTTACATTTCTTAATTTAATAAAGTGTTTTCTTCAATTTCAGATAAATATAAAATTGCTCAAATCTTTTAGATTATTTGGGGAGCATTTTATTAACCATTGTATTTCCACTCATGTTGGAGGACTCAATTGGTCCAATTTGGGGCACCTGACTTGTATAAAAAAGGCAGGCAGCTAATCCAAAATAACACCTGTGTGGGGTTCATACCTGATAAAGCTCCCCTCTTTTGAGGCCATGGGAAACCTCCTCAAAGCTCATGTAGGACTCAAACACATGTTTTTTAGCCCTCCCGTCTCCTTTATTCTTCCTCTTCTCACCTGCAGAGTTTGGTCCAGCAGCTGAAAAAGATTTCACTTAAGGATTTAATGACCTGCTGTATTTAGAAAGGAGACTGTTTTTGGTGTAAAAGAACTAGAAGTGTTAAGTAACCTGCAGATTGCTGAGGTTTACCACTATTACCATAATTTGGTTTGGGTCTCGGTGTCAGAGGATAAGCTGACATGTTGAACATCTCCGCTCTGTTTTTCTCCTCCTTTGGTTGGCTTTTTTTCTTTGACTTCTTTGTCTTCTCTTGCTCCTGCTTACTTACACTTGCCTCGATTGGGGGGTTGCTTTTCAGTTTCTGGTTTTTCTTCGTGCTGCCGGGTCTCACACAGGGAATTTCCTCTCCAGATTCGATATCCCCGTCCTGGCTGGTGGTGGTGTCCCTCCTCTGCCCTCGAAGCTGCCTCTCACTCACACCTATCTGCCTTTCACACTCCTGAGTATCATGTGTGCTTAACTTCTCCAAGTAAGACAGGAAAGTCTCATCTTCTTTAGAGAACCGAGAGAAGTCACCTGACTCTGAGAAATCGACCTGCGCTTGATCCCTTTTTTTTTGTGTTACACTAAGCACATCACTTTGTGCTGAACAAGATTTATCTACCTCTTTTTGGGAGGAGTCCTGTGCATATTGCTCTAAATATGAACTGAAAATGCTGCTGCGGTGCTGGCTCAGCAACCTGGCATAGGCATCTTTTTGAGGAGGGGGCCTTGACTGATTCTGGCTGCGCCTAGCCTCTCTGTTCTGCCTGGTCTTCTTGGACTGCCTAGAGGAATCCATAGGAGAGTCCATAAAGTTGTTGGTTCGGCTATAGCATACAAACAAGGACACAAAATGCTTTACATTACACCAACATCATAAGTGGATAATAAAACGAGCAAATAAAGATAAAAGAGCCTACAAATTTACATCCAATGCAAAAACAAACAAACAAACTGAAGTGTGTATGTTACAGATATTGATCCAATTAGAAAATTAAAAGAGTCATGACACGAAGTGCTTTAATCCTGATTGTGAGGCCATGTTCTACTCTAATGAAAATAATCTAACTGAGGTCATAAAATCTACAATAGATTAACAGGTGAAACAGTTGACAGCTGTCCATGAGAAAATATTAGCAAATCCCAGTGATATAAAGTGGTGATCTTTGCAGAACTCCTCCTGAATGAAGTAGGAGAAATGAACGTTATTATTTAACGGTTAAAAACGAAAGCCACTGCTTGGACTGTTTTTGTAACTTGCACAACCGTTAAAATTAAGTAACGTCCCGATAAAATGGAAACGATTAGATTAAAAAAAAGGTAAATAATTTAACGTAGAAAATGTACCTATAAAGTGGCCGAATAACACTGCGTTAGAATCGCTGATAACATCGTCCTATCATTGAATCATCGTCAGTTTATTACCTTTGCTCTCGAACTAACCGTTGCTAACAGTTAGCATCTATATAAGCTAATTCAGACGTCAGGTGTTGCTTAAACGTTCACTTCACTGCCGACTTTGTGTGTCTTACAGAAAACGACACGGGTGTCTATGAACGAAAACAAAACAATACAACTACTGTCAAAGCGAAAAATAAAGATATTACCTCGCTGAATGTGATGTAAGTCATGAGAAGCTAACTTTTGTCTCTCTATAACACTACAATGCTACCACCACTGACTTCCACCGGCCGTCCTTATTGGTTGTTACTTAAATGCTGCATTTGAGTACCTCGGAAAATGTTGGAAATGTCACCGACCGGTAAATGTAAAGTTCATTATTCGATATTTAGTAACCTATAGCGAAAAAACATACAGGTATATTGTAATTAGTTATGATAAATCCCTAATAACTTTAAATCTAGGTTTGATAACCTAGATAAAATGTTGGAAATGTCACCGACCGGTGAATGTAAAGTTAATTATTCGATATTTAGTAACCTATAGCGAAAAAACATACACGTATATTGTAATTAGTTATGATAAATCAATACTAACTTTAAATCTAGGTTTGATAAGTCGAAAAACTGATATTTAAAGTGTAGAATAATAAACGCCCAATATTTCTGCCTGTAGTACACAATAAGAACCTGTAGGTGTCAGCAAAGGCATTTTTTGACTTTTAAAAAGTGACGCTCATATTTAAAGGGACTGCATATTCCATGATTTCATGCAAAAAAACAAACAAACGAACAAAAAACCCGTAAATGTACAGAATTTATCAGATGGGATCAGTTTCATACCCAAGTTGTCTTGAGGTTAAAGTTGAAAAGTTGCGTATACGTTAATTACAATAATGCAAACGGGATATTCCTACTCTCCATGCGAGCTGTTTCCACGCGTGACTGTTCCTCCCCCATAGCATGAGAAAACTTTGAAGGCTGTCAGCGTGGGTGTGCTTTTGAGTAAACACAAGCTAGGTGTTTGTGAAGTCAGATGAGCCATCTGTGAACAATGTGAATCAGAGTACAATCTTCTAACTCTAAAGAGCCCTAAAAATGCTTGGAAAGCCCACATTTAAACATTTAAACACACGGATGATCTTTTTCTTTTTCTAGATATTTCAGGTAGAACTCCATTCAGAAAGGTGATATGATTAGAATAATTATAATAATAATAAAAAATAAATAAATTATGGTGCGTACTGGCCAATTATTTGACACACTGCAAGTTGTGGACTTAAAATGATTTTTTAACTGCTGTCTTCTGACCAAATAAACTGTTTTTCTAAAATTTTTAAATTACTTTACACACAATGTGTTATTATGTTTACACAATGGGGTGTTATTAAAATCCCTTTTACCTATTCACATTTTATTTACAAATTTCGGTATTCTTGAATTGATTTTAATATTGATTTAATGTTATCAAATGATGGTTGTTGTTTTTTTTACATTGTTCACAGCATCTTTGGTCATGTGGGAGTTTAAGGTGCTATATGATTGAAACTTGTTAGTTATAGGACACTGTTATGTTAAAATTTTCTTTGATAGACCCAAGCAAAGTAAGCAACCGGTTAAAAAAAAAAGGTACCTGATTTTCCCAAACTTTGCAAATGAAAATGTATTGTTTATTCCATGTGTAATTCATCTGTATCACTCCCAATATTGCTATGGTTGTTCTATTCTATTTTGAAGCTTTTACTTTTAATCAAAGATAATAAACATCCCTGATTTAAGCTTATTGGACAGAGCAGGTAAATCAAAAAGCAATTCACTGTAGAGAAAACTGAAATTGAACTATTTGAATCCTTTTCTCTTTGTCTTTTTCTGTTTTTCCTTTGATGGTCTTCCGGTTGTTCAAGGAGGCTGATAATGGATTGTAGGGGGTTTAAAGCAGATTGGTTACCATGGTTTTTCTCATGCTTTCTGCTATATCTCCAGCTGTTAGAGTATATTATATCCTAAGTAAAGATGGTTTTAATGTCATCCTGTTTTACTTTAGAGACTTTAACTCTGAATCTTTAGATCCTAAAAAGTTTGCACGTTGTCAACAAACACAAACTTCTGAGATTTGGGGTCACCAGTTAATCAGGCTCCTGTGCAAAGGGAAAAAAACATCATAGGGACAACAAACCTCTCTCTCTCTCTCTGACACATACACCCCTGCCTCTCCTCTGGGCTAAATTAAAAGAACCTCTGGGAAAGCAGGAAGTGTGGGTGAAAGAACGGCCGCAAGTGTTGCCCAAGTTGGAAAGCATGCAGATGAAGCAGCATATGCCCATCAATTATTTAACAAGCCAGGGGTTGCAGCAAAGCCTTTAAAAGAAGATAAAATGCGAAGCAGGAGCTGTCACTTTGCATGGCCCCTCATTTTCACTACTGAGATGATGCCCGCCCTGCTTGGGGATTTATGCAAGTTTGCAAAACAGTAATTTTGAAAGAAGTCTAAAATGAGGTTAATCTGCTGTGTCTGTCATTACAAGTTATCCTCCATCATTTGCATTTTTTCATGAAGAAACACCAAACTAGCAAACTGGATCAATAGAGGAAATGTAAGCAGCAGTTTCATGTGATTAATACAGGCTGAGAGTCTCATGTCCATGACGCTGTGCCATCACCTTCCAGTGCCATGGAAACAGCCTGCAAGTCATCCCGGGTGAGCTGCACCCTTTAATGACAATTCACAATCCAGATCGACCTCCAATCAGCCCTAAAAATGCGCTTGAGCACTGTGAGACTGACTGCCCACAAAAAGAGACAGACACAGCTGGACACAACACTGTCTGATCAATAAAAGAGACAATCAGGTGGTATAAGGACTGAAATGGGACTTTCAACTACCATGTGGCGAATAGATCCGTGAATACTTCTTTCTTTCCTGCCCACATCTCTGTACATAGGGTATATCAGGGTAACCTTTCTGGTATAATTAAGTTGTCATAAGGAAACATCTTTTATATTTGTGTTTAAAATAACAGAGAGAGAAAGCCTTTCAGTCTTCCGGTTGTTCAAGGAGGCTGATAATGGATTGTAGGGGGTTTAAAGCAGTTTGGTTGTTCAAGGAGGCTGATAAACATCTTTTATATTTCTGTTTAAAATAACAGAGAGAGAAAGCCTTTCAATCTTGTCGTGAGTGAAATAATTGCAAGATTACGTAGGCTGCTAGAGTAACCCAGAAAAAAAGGCTGTTTTCTAACTAAGAAATGACCCCAACATCACCATTAGGGGCTATTCTAACTTTGTGAACCCCCTAATGTGTTTATTCTACAATCCTTGATGCAGAAAACAATTACGTCATATTAGGGAGATGGGAGGCGGGCAGCTAACTCTCTACACAAGCCATTAAACCATTATATACATTTACATCTAGGCAATGTAAAGTGAGCAGTTAACTTACCTGCAGTGCTTTTGTCTTTTTGAGGGGTGTCATGATTTTAATAGCTACAGTGCCACAAGGCAAGATAAAAACTTAAAAAAATAAATAAATCAAGATTTATATCTCTTTTTTTATCATTAGAGTTATACATATATATATATTTCTTTTTTGTTGAAATTTAACAATTTGGTAGAGGAATATGTATTTTTCACTCTGCTGTCCATTTTACACTAATCCCTGCTGTGATGCAGCTGGGTCAAATTGCAGTATTGCATCTTCAGCAGGTCACCATGTTTGGCAAAACTCCTGGTAAATGAGGCATTCATTTGATTCAGGTGCATTTGAGAATGGATGCATCTAAAAGCTGCTGGATAGTTGCCTCAAAAGGCAGGAGTTGGAGAAATATGATTTAAGGTGGAAAATTTCAATTCTTTTCATTTGGGTGCTGTGCAGATAAAAAAAACCAACTGATAAATTCTTAAAGGAAAACTGGCCTTCCCACCATTATCCCAGCTGAAATTTGGTAACAACTGTATCAGTTTCTATAGTAAAAGGGAATGCACGTCGATTTGCATTAGGATCTCAGACATATTCTCATAAAAAAAAACCAAAAAAAAACCGACATGAAACTTCGTTTAAGAACTGGGATGTCAAGAGAAAGTCGTAAAATACGTGTTAATAATGGCAGGGAATACAAAAGATACAAAATAAATGACATCCACTAAAAAAAGCTCGGTATCAAAAGTCCCCTTAGAGCCATTTAATGTCAGTATCTCTAGTATTTCTGTTCTGTCTGCAGAAGATGGAGAGTTCTGAGATTAGGTTAGGCTATAAAGCAATATCACAGGTCTGAAACATCTCACTGAGCTCAGTTTATCTGTTGATGAGACAGTCATTGGACATGATAAGGCAGCAAATGTATGGGAGAAGGTGCTGTGATGAAAACCGGATGTTCTGGTCTACATGCCAAACACCACACATGGCAGAAAGCACATCCTGCCCATTCTTACACTTAGACGACTTTTGTCATTTTGTATAAACAGAGTGTATACAAAACGAAATTTTGGTTTGTACAGCTTTCAGACAGAGAATCAGCAGCAGTTTAACAGTGAAATGAACATTTCCATTTCATAAAGTGCAATGGATCGAATGTAAACAGTGTGGGAGAAAAAGATGGTGCAAAAGGCATTGATGGAAAAGTTCATAGCAGTGCAAAAACAAATATATGGTAAAAAAAAATGTAATGGAAAAACATTTTTGAGTTGAGTTCTATTTGGATTGGTGTTATCAGTGTCATGCAGAGTATCGATTTGTGACTTGATTTATTATTATTTTTTTTTATAATTCAACAGTCTGATGGCAGTGGAGAAATAACTGTTATAGAACCTGCTGGACCTGCAGTGGATGCTGCGAAGTCTCTTCCCAGAGGGCAGCAGGGAGAACAGTCCATGGTGGGGGTGTGAGGGGTCATTGATAACGTTACAGGCTCGGGACACGCAGCGCTGGGATTAAATGTCTTTTATAGAGGGAAGAGGAGCTCCGATGATCTCTTCTACCAGTCTGAGGAGCTGCAGCCTCCAAACCAAACAGTTAGAAAGCTGGTCAGAACGCTCTCTATGGTGCTTCTCTAGAAGGTCGTGAGGATGGGTGGGTTCAGGTGGGCTCTCCTGATCCTCTGCAGGAAGTACAAGCACTTCTGTGCCCTTTTGACCAGTAAGGTGGTGTTTGCAGTCCAGGTTAGGGTGTCTGTGATGTTCGCCCCCAGGAATTTGGTGCTGTTGACCACCTCTACAGCTGAGCTGTTGATGACCAGTGAAGCATGATTTGGCCGGTTCTTCCTGAAGCTGACGATGATCTCCTTCGTCTTCTCCAGATTCAGGATCAGGTTGATATCTTTGCACCAGCCCACCAGCTGCTCCACCACCTCTCTGTAGTCCTGGTCATTGTTGTCTCTGATGAGGCCCACCACCGTGGTGATTAATTCTGCAAAGCATGGTGTTGGTGGCATCGAGCTCAAGACACAGTTGGGACACTGGTTAGAGGTAATAAAAGATGGATGTAGTTGAATGCAGCACAAGCCTGGAGGAAACTGATTAGGAAATATAAAATACTTGAAAGAGGGGATTACTTTCACCTTAAGGCAACACCCTTCATATTTTGCTAGGGTTACAATTACAATACATTTATTTGTGTGCACAAAAACCCCAGTGAAGCTCAGATCTAAAAAAGATTTGGAAATTGCTGTTGAGGCCATGATTTTTTTTTTTAGCTTCGAGCTGCTCTCACTGATCAAGCCATGTTTGTCCACATTTATACCTGCAGTTATTTATTTTACCAAGACTGTACTTTTTTTTTTTTTTTTTCATTATAGAAACATTAAGACCCACCAAGCTGCTTTGGCTTAGATGTTTTGCATTTTGGCCCAACTTCAAAAACCATAAGCTGTTTAACAAATATATTAAGTCCCAATGTTAAAAAAAAGGCCTTAAGATGAAATAATCTTCTATTATTTAGTTTTATAAAAATGACTTATCCAAATATATGTTTTTAAAAGTTCTGCTCAAAAATAGTTAAAATCTGTTTTAGCAGCATGTTGATTTGAACTGAACTTAAGGCTGTTATCTCTGTTAACACATTTAGATTTGTTGTGTGCTGCTTCTAGTAGAAAACAGTAAAGCTGATATGTTTTTTCAATCAACTTCATTAGGAAGTAATGAATCAGCTCTTTAAAGCTCAATAACTTTAATTTGGCTAGGAAAGTTTCTGCACTGAAGCAAGAGTAAAAGCTTGATCCAGCTTTAGATTCTAACCCATACGTAACTTGTATTATTTAAGTAGATATTGCTATACTCTTTAATCTATATATCTCTAAAGGAAGAGCTATACTTGGCACATCTGATAACATTTTTTCCCTCAGAAAAGGTCCAATAATGCCAATACTGTGTTTCAAATACAATGTTATCAACCCCTGATGTAGTTGATGCCAAAAAGCAAGCAGCACATCTCACAGCAACTGAAAGTATACAATGTCACTTTGGTAATCTAAATTGCTTGTAATTTATGTTCAGCAGACTTTGATGTGTCATTAGAGGAAATTCGGAGCCTTAATGTTGTTTAATGCTGACTACTCAGAAGAAGGTTAGGAAACAACAACCTTACTTTGAAAAGAATAGTGATAAGTAACTGTATTATTTCTCTGGTGTATCCATTCCTATTTGACATTAAGGCAAGTCCAATTAGTGATATTTTTGGTTTACCTTTTAATACAAAAGTAGATTTTTTTTAAATTAGGCCTATTTTAAGATTTGGTTGGAAAAGTTCTGCAAGGAAACCTCCAAGCAGAGGGTAATTTTCTCTTTAAAACATTTAAATTTTTTTATTTTTCTACTCCTATTTAAATGGATATTTTATTTTCATTTAATGATAAAAGTTTTATGTGTGCAACCCAAGTTTCAAATAAGAAAAATTAATTGGAACTTTTCTTGTCTTGAAATTATATTTTTTCATATAAAAGGTCAATAATATTTGTTTGTATTACCAATTGTTTTTGTTGTCCTTTTTGTTAAATAAATTACCTCAAATGTCAAGCGTAAGCTTTTATTATCTTGCTGCATGGTATAGTTCATAACTGAATTGCAATGTTTGATGAGAATAACATAATTTAAACTAAATGGTCAAAGCATCACCAATTTGTTTGTTTAAACAGTAACCTGTAAATCTGTCAACAGTAAGAATCCTGTAGAATAACATTACATTGTTGGCAACCCTGCTGCCAGTAAACTACTGTAACTGCAAAAAAATACAGTTATACATTGTAATCATTGAATTCATGTTAAAGGGTAAACCACTTTAAATTGAATGGATTCATCAGGCAAGATGGTGCCTATGCTTGTATTTCAGCTGTTATTGTTTTCAAAACATATGCGATCTTATCAGTCCCTCATCTGTTTGCTGATGATATCCAGCTTTACTGCTCTTTTAAATCTTCAGAGATCCAGAAGTTAAGGTCTCTCCTGAATTGTCTTGTGCACATTAAACAATGGCTTGGTACAAATTCCCTGCAACTACACTCAAAAAAAACAAAGGTGCGGGATATTGCCCCTGATGATGCTATTCCAGGTATTCACCAGTATCTGGACGACTTGAGTTTGTCTGCTAAAACGAGCCTTAGAAACCCAGGCGTCATTTTTGACAAAACATTATCCGTAGATCTCCACTTAAACCTGATGACAAGTAACTGCTTTTACCAACTGAGGGAAATGTATAAACTTAGATCAATTGTGACAGAGAAGATCTTGAAAAGATTATCCACGCCTTTGTGTCTTCCCGTTTAGACTACTATAACAGTCTATTCTCATGTCTAAACAAAAAAGAGTAGTCTCGTCTTCAGCAGGTTCAGAACTCTGCAGTGAGGTTACTGACTGGTACAAACAGAAGGGCTCATAATACACCGATCCTAAAACCTCTTCATTGGCTCCCAGTCTCTTTTCAGTTCCAGTTTAAAAAACCTTCAGGGACCACATGGTCCCTCGTACTTGTTACAGGACCAAGGGAGATCGCTCCTTTCAGGCGGTGACGCCGACGCCGGCCCTCTGGAACAATCTTCCGCTTTCCTTGCGCCTACTCTATTCTATTTAGGTTTTTAAGAGGGACCTGAAAACCTATTTGTTTAAGAAAGCATTTTTAATTCTAGTAGATTAAGGGTTGTTTTATGATCATGTCTTTTGTGACTGTAAATTTATTTTATGCGCATTGTAATTTTGTGAAGCACTTTGTGACCTCTATGTCTGTGAAAAGTGCTATATATATAAATAAACATTACTTACTTACTTGCTTAATACTCTAAATCTGATAACAGTTAGAATTCCATAAAATAACAGCGTGAAATATTTTCTTCATTGTTCTTAACTTTTTCACTTTATCAAACGACTGAATGCTACTCTGGATTTACAGCTCATTCAAAACTACTATCATTTAAATGTTGACCTCACCTGAAAAACAGCCGAAAGAAATGGACTAATAGTGTCAACTTAAAGTGAAATTTTTTTTGAAAGCCCTTCTTTACATTTTACACAAAGCTCTTTCTTCCGAGATAAATGCTCAAGGTGACATAAATTGAATTATAAATACAAAATTTGAAGTTGAAAGTCGATTTTATCACATTTATAAATTCTGCAGTTTGATTTTGTACTCTTTTTTTTATTAGTTGCTTAGAACCGATGCTCTACTGTAACTTAAAATAAACTGTATTATTGTCACTGAGCGATTGCTATTTGAAGTATGGAAAATAGAGAGCAAATGACATAAAAGCTTACCACGCACCGTTCTGTTGTGCTTTTTTGAGCACTTGCTTGAATCTAATCCCCCTCCCCTGCTTTATTCCGCTTTTAGATAAATTCTTGTTCCCAGTTTGCGCTTCCTTCCCAGTCCCTCAGGTCTCTCCTTCTCCACCAACATCTCTCAACCCGTTTTCCTCCGGCTACTTTCAGCACCGGACAGCTCCCGTTGTTCCCACGCCCCGCCCACTCCCTGCAGACTCCCACTTAGAAACAACCACACACATTTACTCATGCACACTCTGTGGGCGACTCTTCGTGTTGCCTGTTGAGGTTTTATTTGGGAGGGAATGAAGTTCAAGAACGTTTTATTGGTATCCTGCTCCTCGGTTGGTTTGCTCATCAGCAGCAGGGAGAGAAGCAGCAGCTCCAGCCTGTGAGTGAGTTTAGACCAGGAGAGAAGATCGAGGATGTTTTTGGACCGCTGATTGTTGAAAGTCTGCGCTTTTCCTGTAACCCCGATCAGAAGTGGGGGGGATTCCTTTCGCTTTAGAAGACATCATGACTATGAAATTCAGGAACTGCTGTCCTCGTGTTTGACAAAGTATCCCTAATCGCAGCACCTAGAGGAGCTTTGGCGATGAGCGCAGTTTGCCAGGTGCCCGCGGTGTCCCCTCTGAGCCTGTGAGGAACCACCATGGCTCTGATCCTCCTCCCGCTGCTTCTGCAAACAGGACTCGTTTTGGGATCAAATTATGGATACGTGGAATGGTCGGAAAACGACAGAGACGAGAAAAACCCGCCAGTGTTTAGCACGCAGAGCATCAAGCGGGAGCCGCCCCTCCAGCCCACCTCGTACCCGCTACAGCCGACAGAGCGCACGGTGGTGGCGCACAAAATAGAGGAGGACCTTCCCAGGGTGGTGACGGCTTTCCTGCACACCGGGGACTCCTCCGCTCTGAGGCAGGTCAACTGCTCCCGGAGGTATGAGCTGAGCAGTCTGCGTGGCGGCCTCCACGTCGCCTCTCATTACTCCCTGCACAGCGTCCTGGACACGGTGGCTCACGCCACCAACTTCCTCAACATGATCCTGCAAACTAACAGGTCCCGCGAGCGAACCTTCCACAGGGACATCCACTGGTACCACGCGCTGGTTCAAAGCATCCTGGAGGGGGATCCGAAAATCCACAGGGCAGTGGTGACCCTGCACACGGACGCCTCGACCCCCGGACCTCATGTTTTTCTCCAGGCGACCAGGACTGGAAATGAGGTGGTGCTGCAGGACCTGTCTGGGTCAGCGCGCCGTCACCTGAACAACAGGAGCCCGGAGTCTGACTGGTTCCATGACTTCAGGGACGGGAGGAGACCTCAGGCGCGCGGAGGAGCCCCTGATGGATCGGGCCCCAACAGTGGAAGTTATCTCCTGAGCAAGAACCAGATCAGATGGTCCGCGCCTTACCTGGAGTGTGAACATGGGACTTTTGTGCCATATTGGCTGCTCACCTTGTCTGCTGTTTTTTATGGTCTGAAGAGCAACTCTGCACCAGAGTTTAGGTAAGAAACGATGAAACGAAGAGTTTTACTGGTAAAAAAAAACTCAACAAAAACAACTTAGCTTTTATAATTGTTATACCTGAGATGACAGAAAACAAGTAATTCTTTCCAAATATTTTACCATACAGTGACCTGGCAACACCTTGTAGACTTCCTGATTGATACAATTAAAGCTTCAAGGGGTTTGGACAATGATTAAATTTGTCAACCTCAGTCAGACAGGATACACAGTAAGGCTGGGCAGAAACTAATTGCATGTATACATATCTACTTAAGTAACTTAAAAAAACAAACAAAAACTTAGTAGTTGTACATCTCTGTACTTTTTTAGTTTTGCTTGAGGGTTTTGTTGTGAGTATTATTGATTAAGTTTTCTGGTTTCTCTGCCCACCTTGAGTAACTTGAGCTTCATGGAGATCAGTAAACAGTAGGTAATACAGCAAGAATTTCTTTATTCCTATATGCATTACCTACTATAAAGATTGTCTAAATAGGCTGATTTTAAAAAGTGTTTCTTGAAATCCTCTTATTTATTTGCATCTTCATATTACAGTTTTAAATCCTAGAATTTGCATAAAACATTCTGTCAGATAAAATCTCTATAGATGTTAAATCGGATGCGATGAGTCATTAACTCCTTAGTACATGAGTTCAGTTGCTATTATTTACTCTTAATTGAGGAATTACTTGGATGAGTACTTTCTACTTTTGCTTGAGTAAAAAAAAAAAAATTTAAAATTTAATGTTGCTAGTCAGCTAGTAGGCTAGTTGGCTACTCTACCTAACCTTGCTCTGCAAGCTGGATTGTTACGAGAGTTTTCAGTCTCACAACAAATTCATCTTGAAAGACTCCGCTAATATACCCATCTCGTAACCACCAGCAGGTCTGACCAATGACGTGCCAGCAGTGTTTTTGGGGGTGGGACATGCAGGAATGAAGACAGTCAGAAGGGCCTTTCCGGGGAGTTACAAACATGGCTACGCTGGAGGACTCAACTGTTGATACCGCAAATTGACTATGTTTTAGCTAAAATAGCGACAATTTGTTGTTAAAATATGGAGCAAAGAGAAGCACTTTGGGCATTTTTAAATGAGAAAGATTTCGGTGCTTTTATTCTGACATGATTTGGAAAAAAAGTTGAAAACGTCATGATTCGCTGCTACGATTGGCTGAAAGCATATTATGGAAGGTCGGTACTAGCTGGCATATCACCCAATCAGCTCAAAGATTTGTACTTAACATCCCTCCTTTTCATGGACAGACTGAACTGCAGCAATCCCAGATTGATAACGTGGAACTTAACTCAGGTCTACACCTAACAATCCGGCTACTGCCATGTTATACTCTACCTGCTACTGGCACTAAGCTTCTTCCATCCTCCTATTTACTCATACTCTATACCTTGTTGAAGAAAAGCATGCCCTCAGGCTGATGCTGCCGCCTACGTGTTTCAAGCTGTTCTGTCAATAGATTCTCCCACCTTTCTAGAATGACATTGGACCTCTTGTGTTCTTCTTATACTTACAGATTAATGCTGAATCCTATTAGTTTTGGTAGTTAGTGTGTTGGTAGGTTTGTAGTCACACTCCTCAATCTTCTAAGGAACTGTTTAAACGAGGTTGTTTTATAACCTTACCCTCCTTAAACATCTCCACATCTATCTATTAGACGTGTCTGTGTTAAGGCCTGTTTTTCTGGCTGCTGTTTTTTTTCAATAATGTTCCCTAAGAAGCCCCTGATTCCTCCATAAAACAGATTAAAATAAACAGTGATTACTGAATTAGACAGATTTTAATTATAAAGCTACTTGTTAAGATATTAGACTTCAATATATTGTATTTAGGGGTATCATCATAAAACGAGGGGATAAATTAATATGTTTACAACCTTTTCAAGATTTAAATTGGAAATTAATATTAAAAACTACTTTTTTTCCGATCTACCCATACATATTTGCTCTCTTAGTTTATAGAATACATTGAGGTTTCAGATCCCACTCCAGGGGGTATCAACATGTAATTCAAGGCGCTTTATACGGTTATATTTTAAGGTCGATGATATATGCATGAATCCTGTGGATCTTCCCTCTGTTAGCAGATGGAGTAAAGGCATCTTCACAGACACAAGACGACCTTCTTCATTTAACAAGCCTTCCTGTCGGAGCACAGCTGTGCATCTTTTCTCCTGACTATAACCTAATGAACGCTGAAGGATTTATATAGGATGTCTTTATGAAGGCGTCAAGCTTAGCTACAAGCTGGCTGTGGTTAAGAGGGTGGGGGTGGGGGCCGCATACTGACAACAATCTTATATTTCAATACTCCAGTATAAGAGTGTCTTGAAACAATCAATACATTCATGAATAAACAATGTAATTTAAGCAATAAAAAAAACACTGAGTGAGGCGTCAGTATTCATGGATGTATCTTTTGATTGGCTTTGTCAGTGTAATAATGAATAATTAATAAAAAAAAATCAATCTCAGTCAGACACTTTGATTGGTTTGCAGATAAAGATCCCTGAAGCACCAGTGGCCCTTACTTATAGTGTTTCAGACAGAAAACTGGCAGAAAGAAAAGAGGAAGACGAGCAGGAGAGGTCAGGAGTCAAACCAAATTATCAACCACCAATAGCAACACCACAGAGATATGAAGAAATCTTTTCAAATCAACCTTAAAGAAAGGTCAACTAACACACTGAACACAGATGTGACCGTTATTTTTTGGTGATTTAAACCAATCGGGAATATTCTCATGGGGTTTGGTTTCTGTCTGCGTTTGGTTTCACATCTTAGTAAAAGTAGTTTGTTCGTCCAAAAATGCTTATTCTGTTTAAAATCTACAGAACTTAGGTTGTAGTAACACAAGTGATTCTCCTCCCTCTGTGTTGTTCTGCAGACAGAGATCCCCGAGTGTATTCCCCTGCTGCCAGGGAATACACTCTCTGTACATTAAAGGCAGACTTGACATGGTTATCATCTAAACAGCAGAGCGCAAGCCTTCAGCAGAACATTGTTCTGATTATCAATCTGTTACCAATATTTTCCCTTCTCTCCTACAGTGCATCATATGGCCGTGTTCTCCAAAGAAGAAAATGTAACATTTAAATAATGTAAATTTAAATCTGATTCATAGTTGATTTTGATGTTTTAGGGCTTGTTCTCCTTTCTATTATCATGATTGGTTCTGAATCAAACCCACATGCAGAACACTACCAGGAGACGGATGAAAAGTTTAACAGAGTTTATTAAATGTTTGCACAAAATAAGACTGTTCAGGAAACAGGTCCGGGCTGGATTATCATGCGTCTGCAGAGATGACAGTTTGGTTAACCAGGTGGATTGGAAGCGTTGTTTAATTTTCAGATTGTTGCAGACTATACCTTGGAGAGTTTCAGGCTTTCTACTCAGAGGGGGGGAACCGGTTGGGTCCAGAGACTGTTGGCTTGACAGAGTGTTCAGCAAGTGCAGCATCTAACTTCTGACTGTTGGATCAGACCTTGGATTGAGGGGTTAGCTCTCCTTCCGAGAGCAGCAGGTGGATTCCAAAGTGAGATCTTCAGGTTTGGCTCTCTAGGGCAGGCAGGCAGATGCAGGTTAAGCTCTCCCAGAGCTTCACACGAGAGACAGGTTTTCCTAGGAGCGACAAGACAAAGGCTGGTTAGAATTAAGTTTTCTCTAGGGGACAAAATTCAAAAACGAGGAGGCTCAGGTTCGCTAACCAAACTTAGCTAACACTCCGGCGTCGAAGAAAGGTCTGGCATCTGCTTAAAGGAATAGTACACCCAAAACATGATTAGCCTTCATTTTCTACTCACCCCCATGCTGAACAACACCCTGGAGTACTTTTTTGATATCTCAAATGCATCTGGAGATCTGGGAGGCTTCTTGCTGTCTGCTGACATTCAAATAATGGAGGTCTATGGTGCCCGAGACAGAAAGGTCCATAAAAGTGCACAAAAAACGTGTCAATATTCCTCCATACTGGTCGTCCAATGTATTCCAAGTGTCCTGAGTGGGTAGCATCCAGAATTTACTCGAAACGAAGTCATTTAGAATGTTTTTAGAGCATAAACAGTAGTGTATAGGATTTCCTGAAAGCGCGCACATGCACGATCACGACGCTTCGGAAGCCGGCAGACCAAACCAGATGAAAGTGCGCATTCAGAGTCTGCTCTTCCAATAATGCAAGCGTAGAAGAAGAAATGTGCCGTTTACCTGTGCAAAGAAAGAAACAACGAAAGAAAAATGTCTGAGGACTTCAGTGTTGAGGAAGAGCATGAGTTATTTGCCGAGCTGAATGCGCTGGTTTGGTCTGCCGGCTTCCGTAGCGTCGGGATCGCGCATGTGCACACTTTCAGGAAATCCTATACACTACTGTTTATGCTCTAAAAACATTCTAAATGACTTCGTTTCGAGTAAATTCTGGATGCTACCCACTCAGGACACTTGGAATACATTGGACGACCAGTATGGAGGAATATTGACAAGTTTTTGTGGACTTTTATGGACCTTTCTGTCTCGGGCACAATAGACCTCCATTATTTGAATGTCAGCAGACAGCAAGAAGCCTCCCAGATCTCCAGATGCATTTGAGATATCAAAAAAGTACTCCAGAGTGTTGTTCAGCATGGGGGTGAGTAGAAAATGAAGGCTAATCATGTTTTGGGTGTACTATTCCTTTAAGTAGAGGGTCCTCTAATGGGCTGACGAGCTCCAGGTGTGCTGGTGAGCTCCAGCCCAGAGAACCCACAGCACACTCTGCTGGGGAAAGGTGGAACAACTCCAGATCCCAACATCTATGTGTTCCTGATCCCACATGGGGTCCATATGGGTGCAATATAAGATAAACAATGGGCTTGAAAGGGATTTGTCAATGGATTACATGTTGGCCCCAAGCTAACTTTCTTGACAAATTTAAGTATTGATCAATCTAAATCTAAGTTCTTAATGCTAATTAAAAATCCTAACCAGTGTCTATAATCAGTGATTTCATTTTATTTTTTATTTTTATTTTTTTTAGCTTGAATGAGTTACATTTATTCAATCCAACTCTGAAGAGGCCTATTGTAAAATCAGGTCTAGTAAAAACCAATACAGTTTAGGAAATCCCATACCAACACACCTTTATACACTGGCTGATCTGACATCACGGTTATATTAAAACCAGCATTGGAAGCTATTTAGCAGCAATACAAGCCAGATTCCTTTTTTTTTTTACTCATTATGCATGAGTGAGGCTAAGCTACCCATGACTACATAATTGGTTCAGTCTGTTTTCATTTTTCTTGTTTAATTATGGCTGTTCCTTGTGTCTATACTCTTAAACACCTACAGAACCTGCAGCTGGTTATATGCTCTGTAAACCTAGCCTATGTTAAAGTTATTTACAGATTTTCTGCCTGCATTACATCAGATTCAAGGACAAACTTTTCACTTGCAGCCTAATATATTCTCCAGACTGCCAACCTACATTGTCAGAAGTTATTCACTGGTTTTCATAAGTGTATTTTTGTACTATAGTTATGTGTTTGAGACTCAAAGTAAGCTTAAGATACCCAGCATTTTATGAAAAAGAAACAAAACCTAAGCCAAACACTTGGTGACATGCTTAGGTGTGATGGCTTGGAGAAGAATGCAAACCTCCTCAACCCACAAATCCCCAATTTCTTGTGTATCTTATTAGAATTGTTTGGGAAAAAAACAAGAAAAAGTAGAGCATAACAGTTAAATACAATGAAAGGCATGGTTGATGTAAAGAGTAAAATACATTTACCATTATTTAATCTGATATCCTTAGATAACGTCAAGTTTAATCATATTGGAGTCTTCCATTGTGTAAATTAGTTTCTGTATAAATAGTGATCTTCCTGGGAAGTCATCAGAGTTTTTTCTTGAAATAATATTACATTAAAACAACATCATGATGATCAAAGTACACACCAGACAGGTAAGGGTAACCTTGATGAACAGCAGAGATGGGAAGTAACGAAGTACAAATACTTCCTTACTGTACTCAAGTAGATTTTTCTGATATTTTTACTTTACTTTACTACTTATTTTTATAGTGACTTTTTACTTCTACTCTTTACATTTTTACACAAATATCTGTACTTTCTACTCCTTACATTTAAAAAAATTGGCTCCTTACTTTAGTTTTGAAGCATTTCAATGGAGTTACCATTATTATTTTTCACGTCATCAATACCAAATTCAATTTAATTGGATGGGAATCTATGTTGCATTTGACGCACCACTACAAGATGAATCGACAGATTCGGCGGTATTCATTCACGGCAAATCATTGCAGCTTGGTGGCGGTGGCGTTAGCATAGTAGTATGGACGACGAGATGATTGAAAATGAACACAACGGAGATCTAGTCCTATTGGCAGACATCCATTTAAAATGTAGGCAATTGCATGAAAAAAGTGGTTTCTACTTTTACTTTTATACTTTAAGTAAATTTACAAGCCTGTACTTTGTTACTTTTACTTGAGTAAAGAAGTTTAATCAGTACTTCCACTTTTACCAGAGTATTTTTTAACACAAGTATCTGTACTTTTACTCAAGTACAGAAAGTGAGTTCTTTTGCCGTCTCTGATGAACATCCCAGTATTTGAATATCTAACAGAGTGCTTTTCAGTACAGCAAGAGCATTAATCAGAAAAGAAGTCACAACATATCTCTGGAGGAGCAGCAGTAGTAATTTGCAGCTCAGGTAGACAGAGTTTTTCTCCTCAGTAATTGTTTAAAATCTAAATTAGTTTAAAATGGTTAAAATTTGTTATGTATAGGAGGAAAATTAACGATGCAGGTAACATTCCCCAAGGCTTCATCTTAGGGCCCCTTGTGTCAATATGGGCTGCTCAGTGGCAGAGGGTAGCACTGCTACCTTGCAGCAAGAAGGTTCCGGGTTTGATTCCCGGCCCGGGGTCTTTCTGCATGGAGTTTGGATGTGCTCCCTGATCATGTGTAGGTTCTCTCCAGGCACTCCGCCTTCCTCCCAAAGTCCAAAAAAAATTACTGTTGGGTTTAATTGGCTGAGTGTGTGTGGTTGTTTGTCCTGTATGTCTCTTTGTTGCCCTACGGAGGACTGACAACCTGTCCAGGGTGTACCCCGCCTCTTGCCCGTAGACAGCTGGAAATAGGCACCAGCACCCCTTGTGACCCCAGCAGGGATAGGGTGACGGAAAATGGATGGATGTATTCAATATATACATGCTGCCTCTAACTCAGATTTTAAATAAGAACATAATTTGTACAATACAATGTCACCAGGTGACGATGAACTCATGTAAATGAATAGAAGAAATCAATGTGGCAAAATGTATTCAGCTAAATCCAAACAAAAAAAGAACTATGTTTTGGACTAAAAGAAGAACATTTTAAATCTATCAAACAGCTTCAGCATGGTTTTCTTATCCAGCTAGAAACCATGTCAGGCTCTAAATCTGGGTGCAGTGATGGAGGCACACCTGAACCATCATAAAGACAGGAACAAAGTCAGCCTTCTATCACTTAAAGATCATCTCCAGGATTAAAGGACTAATGTATCAGCAGGATCTTAAAAATAAAAATTAATTCATTTATTCATATTATTGATTACTGCAGTGAAATTTTCCCAGGTCTGCCTAAAAAGTCGGTCAGACAGCTGCTGTTGATCCGGAATGCTGATTCCTGCATCTTCGCTTAAACTAAGAAAGGGGAGAACATCATCCCTTTTCATCATTAGTTCAGCTTTCAGTCCATTTTTCTTGTTTTTGTTATATATATTTATCTAATTTGAATTTTTCATTCTATTCTCTTGAATTATTTGTGTTGCCTTTATTTCACTGCAATGTACTTTTCTTTATTGTTTCTCATATACAGCACTTTAAATTGTCTTACCGAAATGCACTACATAAACAAACTTGCTTTGCCGAGCCATTAAACCACAGTGGAGGAAGTATACTGTGGGGAGGCTTTTCTACATAAGGGACTGAGGAAGTGTTCAGACTTGATAGGAAGATGGTTGAAGCTGAATATGAGGTAATCATGTTAGAATATATGTTAGAGGATGCAAAACACCTGATATTGGAGCACATCTATAGCAAGAATACAGCTCTAACTGTGCCTATGTGCTTTCACTCTATTCTGAGCAATTTAAGCTATTTACAATGAAGAGTAGGGAAATAATTCATTTCTTAGGCACGGTAGGTTATCTGTGCAGCACATTTTTGTAACAAGACAATTTAAAGTGCTGTGCATGAACAGAGAATAAGAAAAGAAAAACAGATAAAAGTATATTGCAGTAGCATAACAGAGGGAGGTAAAGAAAAAGTTGGAAAACAAACTTTGTCTAATAATGGTTCAGAATTTTATCCTGGTGTATCCTCTTTGATATGCTCATTGCTTTAAGCCACATACTTTTTAGATAAAATCTAAGTTTAAACCATCATCCTAGAAGCTGCTTCCTTCCCTTAGGAGGGCCAAATAATGAGAGCTGAGTGGGCAAATCTTTACAATAATTGGTTCCTTGATAAAACAAATATTGTAGAGGCATTCCCTGAAAGTGTTGGAGCTTTGATTTCAGTGAAATATATATATAAATGATAACGTTTAGCCCAATTTTACATTATTATTATTATTATTATTATTATTATTATTATTATTATTATTATTATTATTATTATTCAAAGAACTCACTAAAAGTACACTATTTTTCTTCAATTTTTACTTTGCAATTGTGTACTTTTCTATGCTGGTTTTGCACAGAAACTCCAAATAAAAAATAAATAATATATATAATATTTAAAATATTGTAAAAAAAGTTCCAGCGGAATGAATACTCTACCAAGGCTCCAGGCCGCATTTCTGGGAGCAAGATCAGGGAAGTCTTATCAGCAGCTGCAGACCACACTGAGTTGGATTTATATAAGGTTCACCCTGGGAGCCATCCCTCCGGTTGATGGGTCCCAAAGTAAAATTCTACATCCTGATTGGCTCCCAATAGAGTTACTCTTCAAGACAGAAGACACGATGTAGGGCTGCTCTGGACTTTTCAAATTACCACTAATATCACAGTAGAAACTCTGTAGATTTGATCACATTAATATGTGTGAAAGAGCTGCAACCAAATTATCCTTAAAGGAGAATTTGTAAAACCATCAATATGAGCTTTCCGTGATTGCTGCTGATGGATCTGACTGCTACTTATAAGTAAAACGTCTTTTCTGAAGCCCACATGTGGTTTTAGCTTGCTGGAGCAGCTGCGTCTGCTAGGGATGCCTTGTTCATCACCATAAATTATTAGCAAGGCGTCTGAGACATTACACAAATGAGATGATTGGAGTGCTGCATTCATGGTGTTTTTATTAACTTGAAAGCATTGAATACTTGCTTCTTTTATTTCCTAAAGACATCCAGAATAACAGACTGATTAAATATATTAAGCAAATTAATTCTTTACTAAAATAATCAACTTCTTTAGCTCAGTCTGTAAAAGGCTGGTTGAGCTTGAATGATTTTGGCTTTATACAAGTTGACATTTAGAAGCAGAAATGTCCTACATTAAATCTAATTTGTAAAGGGCACAGTGCTGCAGAGCTGGAATGCGGTGTAAAGCAACATTTTATATGTGTGTTGTTAGAAATCAGTTGCTGATTTATTTAATCTGACGAACGAAAGAAATGTAAAGATAAAAGCTAAACACCAATTTTTCACTGAGCACTCAGGAACACCTTCAACAGAGTAGTTAAGTCCTCATTAGCAGAGATGTCATATTAATTTAAGGCTTTGAATGGTACATCTTGGCCATTCTTATCCCTTGAAAAATTATTTATGTAATGTGCTAGTTTATAAAAGCTGATCTCTAATTTATCACTAATATATAGTTGAATATCCTTTGAATATTTTTTTTTCCTGCAGCCAACATCATTGTAAGATTTGGCTTCACTTTTTGGCAGACTTTTTTGCATTTGATTACAGGTACAGAACCAAATTTTGAGTTTAGGTCACCTTTCTTTTTAAACACTGTTTACGTTTAGGCTTTTGGAAGGTAGTTCTAGAACCGTAATGTTATTCAAATGCTTATCCATTTCAAATCTAGGTGTATTTTCATGTTGAAACAGCCAGATTGGTGCAACTTTTAGCACTATGACTAAACCTTTTTAATATTCAGAAGAGGTGAAAGAAGAACCTGGTTCAGCTTTGACCTTCTCGAGCCATACTTAAATTTACAGTTGCCAATATGTGCAAGCCAAATTATGCCCAGAGGAAACAGAAAGCTATTTAGCTGCAGTGACGAGAAGTATTTGCAGTGTTGCTGAACTGAAGTTGTTCAATTATGGAGTGAGGAAACTGTGATATGAATCCAATAACACTTTCCCAACTGCCAAGCATGTTGGTGGTGGCCCTATTATGCTGTGGGCCTGTTTTTTATCTAATAAAATGGAAAACAGAAGAATGACAATTGGGACAACATTGATGGTTTTGACTGGAAAATTAGCCAAAACACACAGAAACACTGGTTTTGGAATCGATGAAGAAAGCTAACATTCAAACTGATCCAGACCTCAACACTATTAAAAATGCTTTACTTGACCCCCCCACTAGCTTGTTTACAACGAAAAAAATGTTGGATTGCCATACCATCTAGTGTTTTAGGTGTGAACTAAATCTAGTTTATGTAAGCAAAAGTGCATATAATGCAACACAGCACTTTGTAAAACGTCTTCACCTTGGTGGAGGTTGTGAAATAAGGAATATAAATCCAGTCTTACAAAAGTTTGATATATTAAAATAGATTACAATTAAAATGTTAAAAGCCATTTCTTATATTGAGTTTGAAGGTTAGTAGTCACACTAGGCAATTAGGAATGAAAATAGAGGTAAAATGGGAAGAAATTGGTCATATATGGGCTGTCTGTTTGTATGCTAGTAGTTACGTTTAGGGCTAAGGTGTAAGTGGGGTTAGGGAGAGGCACAGTATTTACCGGTAACCATCAGGTTCAGGGCTATTTTAGGGTTAGGGCATAAGAAGGGTTGAAAAGGACCGAAAGTCAATGGAAGTCAACACATGGTCCTTACTACATTACATATAACAAGACGAGTTAGTGTGTGTAAATATAAATTAATGCTTTCGATTAGGTTAAAGAGTTTGATAAAATTAAGCAATTAATTTGATCATTGCATACCCTTACATAATATTCTAAAACAATGGATGTAAGCTCCGGGAACTGGACAGTAAAAGGATAAAAAGGCAATGGTTATTTAAAAGAAGGTATAGAAGTTAATTCTTAGAGACTTAGACAAACCTTATCGTCATTTTGTATAGAAAATGTGTTTACAAAACGAAATTCCGATGTGTACAGCTTTCAACAGTGAATGAGCAGCTTACAACAGTGAAATGATCATTACCATTTATAAAGTGCAGCAGTGCCCAAGAATTTAGACAGTGTAGGAGAAAAGGAAAACCACTTTAAAGTGATGGTGCAAAAGGCATTGATATAGCAGATTCTCTAACAATTTTTCATTGTGAATAAAAAAAAAAAAAACAGCAGCCCTGGGGACAATCCAGTAATCTGACTTTCCACTTATTTTAGAAACTGTTTTGGAGGACCCAACTGCAGAGACGGAAGCTGACATTTTTTCTTGCAGTTTTAATAACTCAAAAAATGCAACTTAGGTAAAAATCCAAAAATAACAAAATACAGAAAACCAAACTCTAAGAGACATGAGGCGCCAGGAAAAGACGAGGAACCAGCACTGAGGAAATGCACAGGGAGAGTATATATGGGAGACAGAGCAAAGACTGGGCTAATGAGCTGACAAGGAATTGGTGTGGTAAGAAGCATCTAGAAGGAAGCTAGTGGAAGGAGACTGACACAAGGAGGCAACAGAATGTAAACAAGACACATAAGAACTCAAAAGCTATAAGCAAAAAAAAAAATAGAATAATGCAAAATGTAATTTAAACCAATAAACTAGAAAATATAGAAAGACATGAATCAAAGTATAACTGAAAACTCAAAAAGAAAACTTAACCTCTTACACCCTAAGGGGGTATAAATAAATTTCTGCCTGACAAAAACACACAAAAGTAGATAACTTATAGCCTCACAGCTATCAGATTTAAGAAGAAACTTTTGGTACCTCTGTAAAGGTAAGATGTCATAGAATGGTTTTCTGGTGTCAGCACCATTGTAGCTTTGACCCTGCCTGAAATATTAGGGACAAAATACAAAATATTTTGCATTTTTTGAACCTCGCCAAAATTTTCTTTGAAATAAACATTGCAAAACACTACCAAAATATTATTTATAGCACAAAAAAGTAGTACAGACTTTTAAATCTAAATGTTATGTAAAAATATACAAAATTTGGACTCAATCAGATGAATCATATTTCTTTTAGAATGGTATTAGTGAGAAATTTCTTAGGCGGAGGGGCCATTTTGGCACATTTATCCATAAATGTCACCAAACTGTGCCAAATGTGTTTTTTACATCAATACTGGGGGTTTGTTAAAATTACGAGGTCACGTAGCAGCTGGACCCGCCGGTGGGTCCGTAGGGTTCTAGGGGTTAAACAGTACCAAAAAGAGCAGAATCATGACAAACGTGGACAAAAGTAAATGAACAAAAATACTGATTGGATCTAAAATGTATAATGTGAACATGTCAGTTGGAATATTCTGATCAGATAAAAACATCACAATGAAATTGTAATCGGACTGAAAGGGTTGGATTATACTGATTGACAATCTGATTTGCATGCATGTAAACACATGACAGGATCAAGGTATTCTGAATGAAGCAAGCTGACTTTAGAGCACATGTGCATCATTGCAAAGTGTTTCTGTTTTGAGTGGTTAATCTCTCTGGTTCTCTGTTTTCAGAATGTTCAGATTCAGCATGTTTTTATTTAATGTTTTAAATGTGATCAGCTTTTGTAATCCCAAACAGTAATAGCCATATTTAAGTTTGAAATCTGAATATATTTCAATCTGATTGTGACATTTTGTGCATGTACTACTGATAAACCCACAGGATTAAGCCTGAAAACGTTTATTTCTTTAGAGCAAATTGTTACTACCGTAATTAGCATCATAGTTGAATTTATATTTACTATAGGTGCAGTCTGTTAGTGAAACATCTAATTATCCATCATCTCACTACTAGAAAAAAAAAAAAAATTTTTTTGTACAACAGTGTATAAATTCAGGCTTTTTTCCACTTAAATTAGGGCTTTACAACCTTGTGTTTGGTTATTTTAAATGATTCAGATTAGAACACAGAGATATCCAATCATTCAAAAACCTCAAATTAACATTGAATCAAAGAATTTTAACTTCTAAGGAAAGAAGAACAAACCATAGAAAAAGCAAATAAAAAAAAATAAGTGATGTGATTTTTTTAGGCTTTGTCTGTGTTTTTTTTGTATTCAAAATAAAAAGAATCATCTCTCTGTCGTCAGTAATTGGGTTTAATAGGTATTAGATCAAACTGTAAACTCAGCAACCAAACTAGATGAAAGCTCACCAAGATGAAGAGGTTTTCAGTGTAATGAAGTTAGCCAAAGTGTGAAACTCTCCTTCTCTCTCCACTTTCTGTATTTTATTGGTCTCTGCAGCATCGTCTGACAATCCCAGTCTGGAGATGAGGTTCCTAAAAATAGAAACTAAGTTGGTGTTTGACAGAACATCAGGAGGTTGCTGTTTACACTACGTCCTCTACATCTTAAATCAACCCCCTCCCTAGTCAGTTCTCATGGACAGACCTTAAGGTTTTGTAAAGCTGATTAAAATTCAAGTGAGACATTCAGGTTTGATGCAAAATGTGAAGGTATTACTGGGAGGAAGGGAGAGTGCCTTGAGGCGCCGCTAAACACAGATTATTCAACATTCAGCGCTGTGGAAGGTTGTAATGATTGCTTCTTTCAGGCTTTCTCCCAAGCGCTGACTGTGAAGATGCAAAGCAGCAATCAGAGCTCTCTCAGAAGAAAAAAACTGGTCAAATTTTTGCATGAAATACAGCAAACCGGACAGACTTGGTAAAGTTATACGAACTATTAAAATGATAAAGAGCAAAAGAAACTTTAACATGCTTATTTTTTTTTTTTCAGAGCCTCAGAGGCTTCTGAATCTCAAGTTATAATATTGTTATGGCTGCATTTGTGAAGAGAAAAACAGTGCAATAAATTACTTTCAAATATCAGCACGGTTGTCCTTTGCTCTATTTGCGTTCTCGATAAAAGATAGTGGCGAGAACTTCTCCCAATGGTTTGTTCCTCTTCCCAGCTGGCAGATGGAGATAACAGGTGTCAGGCTCCACATCACAGTAAAGGCGGGAGAGTGAGGCGAGTGGGCAGCCTCTTTCTTTGATGGAGAAGGAGACAGCAGAGTGTAATCACACAAGATTGAGCATCCTGAGTAAATGTGTGTGTACGTGTGTAAAGAAAGATAGAGACAGTCATAGATGGATATAGAAACCAGGCTAGGCTCAAAACACAGCAGGTTAGACGGCAACTTGTAAACTGAGCTAACCTCAGGTGGTTATATAAGCAGTCTGAGCTGCATTGCTGGGGCCTTTTGAGGGTTTTTAACCTCATTCACTTCATATTAAGGCTCACTGATGCAAAGTTTATTCCCCTCCTGGAACATAAATACTTCTAACATTTCCCAAAGTTCCAACAAACAGGACTAACTGAGACTTAAATCTGAAATTATTTTAAGCAAACTGTAAATGGAAAATTATAACTGGCTGTGCACCTTTAGTGACATAAAAGAAGATTGGCGGGTATCAATTAGCTCGTACTTTATTTTGTCTTTGCACAAAAACAAGACAATTGTAATAGTCATAGCTCTATGCATCTGTCCTGCTCTGACCTAGATAAAGTTTACCACTATCCTAAAATCATGCAAAGAGTAGAGGTGCACTAATCCAGTTCCGATCTGACCCAATACCTGGGCTGTGTGTATTGGCCAATATGCAATACCGATCTGTGTTACCGTATTTTCACGAGCATAAGGTGCACCGTACTAAAAGGCGCAGTCTCAGTTATGTGTGCCATTACTGTATTTAACACACACATAAGGCGCACCGGATTATAGGACGCGGGTTTTATATACGGGTACATATCCTCTACTACGTTTAAATACCTCTACTGCGTATTTAAAAATAGAGCGGGAGCAAAACTGAGTATGATTGTGCTTTATTCATGTATTTATGACAAAGTATTAATCAAACCCATCAAAGTCATCATCCTCCGTTTCTGAATTAAACAGCTGCGCTAAATCAGACATGCCAATTTCCCCTTCTTCGCTGTCAGAGTCACTTTCCGTGCCGTGCGGCTCCTCGGAAATGATGCCGGCTTTTGCGAAAGCTCGAACAACAGTGCCAGCAGAGACGTTAGTCCAAGCATCTACAATCCATCCGCAAACTGTGGCGTAACTTGCCCGGCGCTGCCTTCCACTTTTCGTGAAACTGTGGTCTCCGTCGGTCATCCATCGCTCCCACGCCGCTCGCAGCCTTACTTTGAACGGCCGGTTCACACCGATGTTGAGCGGTTGAAGTTCCTTTGTCAGACCTCCCGGAATAACAGCGAGCACAGCGTTAATTTGTTTCACCTTTTTTTCACATCGGCTGTGAGATGGGCACACATGGAGTCACAGATTAACAGCGATGGTGATGCGTGGAAAAAACCACCTGGTCTCCTAACATACACCTCCCTCAGCCACTCTTTCAACATCTCCTCATCCATCCAGCCCTTTTCATTTGCCTTAATAACGGCTCCAGCTGGAAAAGTCTCTTTAGGCAAAGTCTTTCTCTTAAAAATCACCATAGGTGGCAGTTTCTGTCCATTTGCGTGGCAGCCAATCCACACCCACATTTCCCCCTTTAACGTTCTCATGGTGGTCTCAACAACGGTCGCAGTAACAACACACATAGGGCGCACCGCACTATAGGGCGCGCCGCACATTTTGAGGGAAAAAAAAAGACGTTTATATTCGCCTTATAGTCGCAAAAATACGGTAAATGAATGAACCATGTGAGTGAAAGCTTTAACCTTGACATAAGCATGAAAAAATTAACAGATATAAATGCATTTTATATTATTTATCAACAATAAAGCAGCAGAAAGAATTACCGGTTCCATTTAAAATGCACTAAATTGGATCTCCAATATCCGATATCAAATCACCGATATCTGATCCAGGTATCAGATTAATGTTAAGGTTTTCACATACACATTTTTCAAAATATGTTATATAAAGTTCCCATAAACAGGTCTCATTACCTTCCAGACATCTCACACCCGAAAACAGGTTCTCAGTGAGTAAGATAAGCCTCAGTAAAGACTTTTGTGCAGTAAAGAAAATAGAACAAGCACTCTTAGTCAATGAAATATTGGAATAAATGGAAAATACAATTTTCCCACCACACAAACTCAGTTGCTGCAGTTCACTGCCTGCAGCACATTGGAAAGAAAAGTTGTCTTGCAAAGTTGCAGGGTCAATACCAGCTTTCTGCTGTCGGATGCTAATGTGCCCCTGGGCAAAGCAAGTACCTGTTAGTCGCCTACTGATCTGAGTATTGGTGCATGAATGTGTTTGTGTGCCACAGGGGGAATGTGGGTATAGTGTAAATCTGTTTCAGTGGCAAAAAGACGCCTTATATACACAGTCTTTTAAGAGTTTATATTTACAGCTTTGATGGACTAGTGGCTTTTTTAGGGTGCATTGGCCAAAAACTAATGGAAATAGCCACCAGTGCCCCGATGACCCTGCATGTATAATCAGTATAAGAGTAGATGGATTCCCAGCTGTTATCAAACATCATGACAAATAATTTCAACAAATTTTAAGTTTAAAAACAACATTAACATTAACTAAGGCGAAGCTTTACACACTAAGCCAGAGGTCTTCAACGTTTTCTAGGCCAAGGACCCCCGAACTGATGGCGAGATGGAGCGGGGACCCCCTAATTATATATATCGTATGAAATGATGTTATATTGGGTTTATTAAAGTATTTCTGATTCTGATTCCTGGTTGATGGGACAGGTGTTGTGAATGAAATGGTGCCCAGCTTGAAAGAGCTCCTGGGTGTCGCTGAATGTGTGGATTGTTGAATGAAAGACATCTTCTGCCTACATATATCTACTACAGTGTGTTTTAAAGACATTGCAATTAGTGGAAACAATTGCAGGGGGGAATATAAAAGAAAATCTTAATCAACTAAATCTTTCGCGACCCCCATGCAGTACCTCTGTGGACCCCCTAGGGGTCGCGGCTCCCCTGTTGAAGACCTCTGCATTAAACCTTATAAGGTCAGAATTTCCTTACCAAGTTGAACCTTAATAACACATTTTGTTGCCATCAGAATCTTCTGGTGTAGTTCTGGGTGGATATTTGTACTATTTGCTTAGCAGAATCGGCGGAGTAATATTATTATCTAAAACTATCAGGCTTTAAAACCATAATCAGAAATATTCAACATGACTTGGCTGCTTTATGAGGGACTGGTGCACTTCACAAATAGATGGCCTAATGGAAAGGTTAAATGAGGTGAAATACGGAATCAACCTCTGAAGACATAAGTTAAGTTTAAATGTTTAAGAGTTTTTGAGACCTCTACATCATCATTATAATATTTTATTTTTGTTAAGGTTAATTCATAAATTAGATCAGAATTACAATTAATCACACAGAACTTCCTTATGTATCACAAATGATACAAAAAACTTCTCTAATTTAACATATTCAGAATTTATGTTTTTTTTTTCCATTTGTCAGAATGTTCAAAGATATTTAAAAAAAAGTTAAAGTTTGGGTATGGAGGGACTTTTAAGCAGACAATAACCTTAAACTTTTGTTCAGATTAGTTACGAAGTGGCTTTAGGGCAACAAAGTAATTTCGACCTCAGTCACTTCGAGAGCCTTTCGGCAAGGATGAAAGAATTTGAATGCATTGATTACTTATGTTCTGTCAGGAGGAAGGGGCCAAAATTACACAAAAAAAAAAAACACCAGGAACATTTTAGGTTTAAAAGCTGAAGCTGCAGAGGACGAATACAATTATCGGAGAATATTTAGTTGTATTTCTAGCATTTAGCATTAATAGTGTTAGTAATTTGTCTTAAGTCGAATACATTTAGTCTGAATATATGTTAGACAGTAAACAAAATAAAACATAAAGGTCAAATATCTTTTTCTACAGTTTATGCAAACATCTGGTTAATTTCTTTTAACTTTTAGCCACTATGGCTAATTTTGACTCTGTGTGGATCAGAGAAACCCACACGATATTCAATCTAGTCTCTTTAAAAACCTTTGCAGCTGTGTGTTGCATAATCATTCTGCCTTGGTTAAAATAAAAACTTAAAAAACAGTAAAAGCGCCAAACTACAGATGTGGGTCTTTGGGAAACATATATTCAGGTGGAAATAAAAAAACAAAAAACAAAAGACACATTTAACATTTTTAAGAAATAGGCATTTAGTCTTTTTTCTTAGCTGACCCCAATGACCTGCAATGTAAAACAGTTGTTAATCACCTCTAAACACACTTAAAAAAAAGATAAATTAATTTTTATTTGTTACTTACTTTCCATCATGTACAGCCATAAACAAAACTGCTCAACACATCAGTAAGGATTTGGTTCATGTAGATCAGTTTGCATCAAACTGCAGTTCTAAGCGAGTCCATTTGTCTTGGAGCGGATCTGGATATCATGTTGAGTTTACATAATCAATAAAAGCTCATAGAACATTAAGAGAAAAGAGATTTCAAACTCATTTTAAGCAGGCGTTATTATATTACAAAACCAACTATTTAGAAGCCAGATTTGATAACTGATTATATTTAGTCATCCTTACTTATATAAGAGGCTTATCTAATCCAATTTATCTATTTTTGTTAACTATTGTCTCTGGTTATCTTTGTTCTCAACTCCATCATTCTTAATTTCTTTCTATTTCGATCCGTTTCTTTCAATCATGGCCGCCACCAACAGATTTGGCCTGACTTCCTTTGAGAATGGCCCTTCCTGTTAATTTCCCTGTCTTTCATTCTAGCCTCCTCAGTCTCTGTCCTCCTCTGGCCTTATACGATTTATCTAATCTAATACTGTTTTGTCAGCTCCTCTTATCCTTTTTCCTCTCTTTGTCTCCCTTGTGCCACTTAAATCCTTTTTTTTGTCTATGACCCTAATGCTCCTCAATTATTTCTTATTTATCATCATCCAATGAAAACCATTTTTTTTATTTAATTTAGTTTTGCACTCTTTTTCATTTTTATAAGTCCTTTCGTCCAATTCCCCACTGATTTCAGTGTACTAATTTCCATTTCTTTTCCCTCCATCCCTTTTCCCTTTCCTTCCATCCTTTTTTAACCAACAGGGGGGTAATTCGTGTGGACGTGAATCTGCAGGATGTGGATATTGACCAGTGCTCCAACAGTGGCTGGTTTGCTGGGACTCATCGCTGTAATCTAACCAGTATGGAGGTCAGTCTCCTTCCATTGCACTTTGCAAAAAAAAAAAAAAAAAAAAGATACAGAGATTCTTATTGTCTTATGCCGTTTTATAATTTTATGGGAGTATAGTGCCAAGTATCCATATTGTCATGTTTCAATACCAGCTATTAACATCTAGAGAATATAATATTTTTCTTTCCTCTTTTTCAAATTAGCTCAAGCAGATTAAATGGAGAGTTTTTCTAAATAATTGCATTGAAGCTCTGGTTGTTTGTTTAGCGCTGTTGTCTTGCACGAAGGTAAACTAAACTCTTTCAAGCTTTAACAGTCGTTCTACCAGAATATTTCTGTATTTAGTTTTCTCTACCTTCCTTTGCGTTTTTTTATGGATTAAACAAATTATGATGTCTGCTGTACCAATGCAAGCTTTTCAGAAATTTGCTTTTTCCAAGGCTTAAATATATTTTTGTGAGGCAGTGTGAGTCAGCTCAATTGTCCTAATATTAAATCTTTATTTTAATCTCTTTATTTTTATTCAGGCTCAGTCATTCCTGTTCAAGATGTCCTCTCCACGATGCTATGAATAAGAAATATTCAATCATTCAAGCGAATGCTTAAAAAGATAATTTGGCTGTAGCCTTTTTTTTGCTTGACACCACTTTACTCACTTTGTGAGAATCAGCTGAAAGAGGAAAGCCATCATTCTGCTTACAGAAAGAGTGAAAACCATAAAAAAGCTGGTTATACTGAAAGCTTTATAGATCTGTGCTGCTGAGATATGGATATTTTTTTTTAGCATAGATCCTCTAAAACCTGTTTTATTGCTGGTGTGCATCCTGGTACCTTGAATTCTTTTTTTTTTTTTTTTTACACAAAACAAAGAAAAAAAGTTACACAATAGCAATCTGATGGTTTTACCTGACTCAATAAATCATCATCTGAGCTCATTATTTAAGGCATCCAGTTATAATTTGTTTTATTGAAGATTAAATGACATCACTATGAAGTAGGAGCAAAAATATTTTGGACAAATGAAAGTTTTCTTAACCAAAAAAACAACAAAAAACAGTAAACTGGAAACTGGACTGGAAAGCTGGTCAGGTTCAGATGGATGGAGGATGCAAAAAAAATAAATAAAGGATACTCCTTTGGGTTTCAATGAATTGTTTTACCTTTAAGATCGAATGTGTTAAAATACTCTAGTTAGTCCAGATCTAAGCCAATTTCTATATTTAGAAGTATTAGAAAATGGATGTTCTGGAGTTATTCCCATCTACTTTGATTAGGCCTTTTTCAGAATAAACCAAAATTGTACACGGCTGACTTATTTAAAAAAATATTTAAAATTGAAATTACATCAAAAGATGGTTTTGATTCAGTTACGCAAATTGATTTAATGCTTTTCTGATTTATATCATACATTGGAAAGGATAATGTAAAAATATATATAAAACACATAAATTTTATCTCTACTCAACTGTGAAATATTCCAATGTTTGAATATTTTTTCAAGACTATACAGGTGCTGGTCATAAAATTAGAATATCATGAAAAAGTAGATTGATTTCAGTAATTCCATTTAAAAAGTGAAACTTGTATATTATATTCATACATTACATACAAACTCATATATTTCAGATGTTTATTTTGTTTGATTTTGATGATTACAAATGACAACAAATGAAAATCTCAAATTCATCATATCAGAAAATTAGAATATTACTGAAGACCAATAAAAACAAAGGATTTATAGAAATGTTGGCCAACTGAAAAGTATGAACATGAAAAGTATGAGCATGTACAGCACTCAGTATTTAGTTGGGCCTCCTTTGGCCTGTATTACTGCAGCAATGCGGCGTGGCATGGAGTCGATCAGTCTGTGGCACTGCTCAGGTGTTATGATAGCCCAGGTTGCTCTAATAGTGGCTTTTAGCTCTTCTGAATTGTTGGGTCTGGTGTATTGCATCTTCTTCTTCACAATACCCCATAGATTTTCTATGGGGTTAAGGTCAGGAGAGTTTGCTGGCCAATTAAGAACAGGGATACCATGGTCCTTCAACCAGGTACTGGTAGCTTTGGCACTGTGTGCAGGTGCCAAGTCCTGTTGGAAAATGAAATCTGCATCTCCAAAAAGTTGGTCAGCTGCAGGAAGCATGAAGTGCTCTAAAACTTCCTGGTATGTGGCTGCGTTGACCCTGGACCTCAGAAAACACAATGGACCAACACCAGCAGATGACATGGCACCCCAAACCATCACTGACTGTGGAAACTTTACACTGGACTTCAAGCAACGTGGATGAAGTGCCTCTCTTCTTTTCCTCCAGACTCTGGGACCTTGATTTCCAAAGGAAATGCAAAATTTACTTTCATCAGAGAACATGACTTTGGACCACTCACCAGCAGTCCAGTCCTGTTTCTCTTTAGCCCAGGCAAGATGCTTCTGACGCTGTCTGTGGTTCAAGAGTGGCTTGACACAAGGAATGCGACAGCAGAAACCCATGTCTTTTATACGTCTGTGTGTGGTGGTTCTTGAAGCACTCACTCCAGCTGCAGTCCACTCTTTGTGAATCTCCCCCACATTCTTGAATGGGTTTTGTTTCACAATCCTCTCCAGGGTGCGGTTATCTCTCTTGCTTGTACACTTTTTTCGACCACATCTTTTCCTTCCCTTCGCCTCTCTATTAATGTGCTTGGACACTGAGCTCTGTGAACAGCCAGCCTCTTTAGCGATGACCTTTTGTGTCTTGCCCTCCTTGTGCAAGGTGTCGATGGTCGTCTTTTGGACAACTGTCAAGTCAGCAGTCTTCCCCATGATTGTGTAGCCTATAGAACTAGACTGAAAGACCATTTAAAGGCTTTTGCAGGTGGTTTGAGTTAATTAGCTGATTAGAGTGTGGCACCAGGGGCCATCAATTTTGAACCTTTTCACAATATTCTAATTTTCTGATATGATGAATTTGAGATTTTCATTTGTTGTCATTTGTAATCATCAAAATTAAACAAAATAAACATCTGAAATATATGAGTTTGTATGTAATGTATGAATATAATATACAAGTTTCACTTTTTAAATGGAATTACTGAAATCAATCTACTTTTTCATGATATTCTAATTTTATGACCAGCACCTGTATGTCGGGTGATGGAAACGTTTCCGTGTTGTCATGGGGTTGGTGTAAGTAAGAGCTGTTATCAGCGTAACTGCTGGGCCAGAACCAGCAGCAGACATATATCATGTTTTGTCACATTGAGTGATGACAGAGAGACATTGCAAGGAGATAGATGAGCATGGCTGTGTGCTGGAGGAGTTGCTTTGTGCCGTTTTTTAAGTGAGAAGGACCGCTTTTGCTATTTGGTGGAGGTTTAATAGGGAGATGTCAGATTCCTACAGCAAAGAAGGGCTTTGAAGGCAGGTTTTTGGTGTTATGATGTTTTTGTGTAATGGAATACAGAGCAATGTGCCCAATTATCAATCACAGTCTTGGTGCATCTCCCCCTAAAAAATGTTTTTAGGGTTCCTCCATGTTTTACACTCTGTCTTGTGCCTGTTTAGTCACCAACTCTGGTGGCTGCTGTCTGCTCTAATTTAAGTGGTAGTGTTTTTCCTGTGCAGGTGGTGCTTCTGTTTGCATGCCGTCTGATCCCAGTGATGGACACAGAAAGCCTATATTCATATGGGCCAAAACCAAAGTTTTGCTTCTTCTTTGCATGTAAAGGTGGAGCTCAACAAAAGATATGTAATTCAGGAACAAGACATTAAGTTAAATAGGTTTATTCTGCACAGAGTGATATGTTACAAGTAATATTTGTTAAATTTGATGTAGTTATTACTCACAGTGCGAAATGCTGATTTAATTTTAAATGAGTAATAATGGTATCAACATGCTAAACTGGGTAGCAAGCACTGAGCAATACATGCAAATAATATGAAGGCTGCAATAAATGGAATTTATAATTCATATTTCTTTTTATTTCACAGTTCATGCATGTACTTTTCAGTAGGCTAACATTCAATTAACATTCATTGCAAGTCTACAATTTTAGCCTTTTGTGCATTATGAATTATTCAATTCTTATAAATCACCTTTTATAATAATATAGTCTTGCTTGCATCTGTAGGGTTGCAGTTTTTAAATCAAAGTAATCTACAAATGATGATTAATAAAAAAATCTTATGATTCTATTTGTCATGGTTTTCAAAGGGTTAAACTTTACTTTTAACTGACCAGCACTTTACAAAATGTGATCACATGCAAGTCAGCATGAGTAGATTTAAAACAAGTAAAAAGCAAAAACAAAAGCTGAGACTTGCAACCAAATCTATATGCACTTATTAATCAATAATTGCAACAACCGTTTATGGCATGTAGCCAGTTTGTCTACACCAGCTGTTTGCCATGTTTAAACAGTCACACTTGTTTAAACATGTCACACTTTGTTTTACTAATCAAACAGCAGCCTCTAGGGATAACAAATGTTGAGGGTTCTGTAGGAAACAGGAATATATAGAAAAGGGTAAAATGGTTGATTTTGTGAAGCCAGCAGATATCATTCAGCCTTATTAAAGCCAACACATTTCGGATACTTTTTTTTTTCAAAACTTACATTACATTTTTATACCTTTTTAATATGTTGCTGCTGCATATTGAAAACTTCTAGGATATTGTTATGGCTGTGATTTACTGACCTAAATTATTAACCTCCTTACAAATCGTGGACAGAGTAGCTAGAGAAACATCTATCAGTCTTTTTGCCTCACTTTTCCCGAAGGTGTAAAAAATTATGTAAATTGGTACAACTATTTATTAACGTGATCAGAAAGCCAGAGACGAAGAATTTAAAAAAGTGCAGGTCATCATCTTAAATTTATTTGTCTTTTAACACCAGGTTCTTCCTGACTAACAGACCATAGACTGGTGTTTTAGCATTTCATTGTAGAACTTAAAGATATATATAAAAAAATTATATATATTTCAAAATAAGAATCTCCATATTTCATAAGGTAGATTTTTACAAAAGGTGGTTCAACATTCATGAGAAAACCAAAACTGTCATGATTATGGCTTTTTATCTGACTTTGAATCTAAAAGGCATCTATTGACAGGACAGAAGAGTCTGTGCTTTTTGAGGAAGCTTAGATCCTTCAGTCTATATTATTCTGTTGCGAACAGATTGAAATGTTCTATTTTTATCTCTTAGGATAGTAGCATAGGAGCAACTGACTTGAGGGAGCTCAACAAGCCAATAAAGGGTGGGTCAGTTCTGCGAACTCCTCCAAAACGTTTGAGGATGGTTTTTACAAACTGTTCCTAAAATGAAGGTACAACCCTGAGCACCCTCTTTATAGACCTGTCAAACAACAACTCTGTGTCCTCAGCCGGAGGCTTTTCTTGATTCCCTGGACATATAACTACAGGAGATCCTTAAACCTACATGCATGAACATCTACAACTGACATTATGCTCAATTACTCCTACTCTGCAGTCCCTCTACTGTCTGGGGTCCCACAGGGTTCTAAATTGCTCCCATTGTTTTTCTGCCTCTGTGTTACTACGTATTATAAACCTCCACAATGTGAACACTTTTGTTATACAGTTGATGTGCAAATTTACTTACTAATAAGACCAAACAAGAATAAACCCACTGCTTTCTCAGTGGCTGAGATGGAACTCTTTGTTTTTAAATGAGAAAAATCAGAACGGATTACATTTTGAGACACAGGTTCTACTGGCCTTGGAAAATTCACTATTGATCTTGGTGATGATGATGTAAAAAAAACAAAAAGAAAACATGGCTTACAAGTTGACATAGAAATCTACGACGGAGTATTAGGGCCACACATGAAGAGAAAAAATATTTTTGCCATGACGAGATTAAACTCGACATGTCGACAAACTCAACATTTTGAGAATAAAGTTGAAATGTCCTGTTGAGTTTAATCTCGACGTGTCGACTTTAAACTCGCCATCTCGAGAATAAAGTTGATATATCGTGGCGACTTTAATCTCGACATTCCAAAGTTTGGAGAAAAGAGCAACCGCGCTCCACAGCTGCAGTCTGCGTTTTAAGAGTGAAGGTAGTCTTTGACGTGCTGCAACTGTATAGGATTCTGTGCATGTATCCTGTGCAGCGGTTGGCTCTCTTGAACTAATTTAAACTTTATTGTCGACACGTCGAGATTAAACTCAACATGACATTTCAACTTTACTCCCGAAATGGCGAGTTTAAAGTCGACAGGGCGAGTTTAAAGTCGACACGTTGAGATTAAACTCAACATGACATTTCAACTTTATTCTCGAAATGTTGAGTTTAATGTCGACATGTCGACTTTAAAGTCGACATGTCGAGTTTAATCTCGTCATGGCAAAAATATTTTTTCTCTTCATGTGTGGCTCTAATACTCCGTCGTAGAAATCGCCTCTGTTATTAAACAGGGTCAATCCTTTTCCCAAACAACAGAATTTTATCAGCTACAGATTAAGCAACCTATTGTTATGTTGATATATAGATATGTTTTTGTATTTTTTGGGTGACTTTTACTATATGTATAAAGGGATTGCAGTTGAAAAAAAATAATCTTCCGGCTAACTGGTTTAAGCTGGTTTACTCAGTCAACTGCCTCCATCTTTTGCAGGATTTAGCAGCTCACCTTTTAACAAATGCATTTCCTTCCTGTCCATATTATTTGTCTTTAAAACCCGGAATGGCCTTGTTTCACTTTTATCAATCCGGTATGGAGAATTTTCTGTAGTCACACTTTGACTCGAATCAGCTTCCATTAGATCTCTGATCTATAACTGAACTTGGCCCTGTTAAATCAAAGTTCAATACCTTTTATTTTGGCTTCTTTTTGGGCTTTTAATACTTAGATATATGGTAAAACTTTAGGTTTGATCTTTGTTGTTTATGTCATTTTGTTTTATTTTTCTTGCCATTAACCTGCTTTTATGCTGTTTTTATATCAAGCAATTGTTTGAACAACTTGTTGAAAAAAAGGAGTTACAAAAATATGTAATTTCCTTTTCTTATGGATACATTATTTTTAGAATAGTGATAAAACATTGATCACACCGAATCTTCAAAAATAAATTCTCAGAGAACGTTCAAAAGAAAACTTGCTCTTTCATGGGTTACAGTTAAATAAAAAAAAAAAAAATGTCACATTTAATCATGTTTAATTTCTGTGGGATTTTATTTTTTTTCCCCAGCTTCTTTCCTTTCAAATTTCCTACTTTCAAGGCAAATTTTTTTTTTTTTTTAGTTTTTCTTTTTGGTCGTTCAGGATGTTTCCTGTTTTTCTAAATGTTGCATTTATTTTGTACTTGCTTCAATTTTTAAACACTGCCAGCAGAGAAGAAGCAGCCATCATGGTTTTGTTTCAGGTCAAAGTTCTCATATTTCCCCCTAGTTTCCTTTGCCTCAGACATATGCAACATCCCATTAGCTAAGGTTTGCAAAAAACTCTCTTTTTACTGTTTAGGCTGGTGCTGGAGATACATCGGTTTTCAGAAAATTCAATATACATTTGATCTAAAGAGAATTAAAACTTACAGACATTTATATTTTCAGTTCATATTTTCATCAAGGGAAATCAATATGGTCGATAGACCAAAGCTTAGTCAGTTTAAAGCCGTCAGAGGGGTTAATAGCGGTATAAAATAGCTCCAGATCGAAGTCAGGTAGATGTTTTTTTTCTATGTCTTAACATTTGAATAAGATCCCAGCTCCCCCTCTGTACTTCACTACTTTTATTTCTTTCCCCTCCACTTCTTAATGTGATCAGTTGCTGAGTTCTGCTGCTTAGCCAGGCTGTTACTGCTATATCAGCGTGGTGTTTTGGGACCCCACCACCATTTTCCTGCTCTAATAAAAGCCCGAAAAGGATTCATTCCAGTTGTTTCACAAAAAAGGCTTTTGTTACTAAAGAAAGTAAATCGGAAAACCAGAAGGCAGACATAAGCCAGATCATTTTAGAGCTTTGCTATCTGCAGTTTTTTAGTGGAAATGAGCAATGGACAGTCAATATGAGGCTCATTGCCTTCTCTCCAGCAGCACAAACATACCCGGAGGCTCAGTGGAAGAGAAACATAATAATGTGATTTTAGTAATGTGGAGGAGCATCATGTGATCTTCAAAGTGCTGTGCTTCCTCGCACACTTCTTTAAATTCTGTTCTCCACAACATACCCTCTGCTTCTAATATACTGTATATATATTTTTTTAAGCAGGAGTTAGTTGGTTGGTAATATTTTATTAAGCTCTTCAACCTTTGTAAATAGTTCCAATGCAGTTTATTAGTTATTTTCTTCAGGCCATTTATTTTATGGTTGTTATTTTCTCCAAGAGGCCACACAGTAAAACAAAGAAAACATATCTGTTGCAAACATCCAGGAAGCGATTTGGTTAATTAATTTGGCTGTTTGGGTCACATTGTAAATTAGTTGCCGCTTTTCCTCATACAAAATATTGCCCTCATTTTTAAAGGCCTTTTTGTCCTATACGTACATATGCGTTGCACTGAAGGCAAGGCAAGGCAAGGCAAATCTATTTGTATAGCACAATTCAGTACAAAGACAATGCAAAGTGCTTTACATGATTAAAATACAGGAAGATAAAACAGAAACAAAGCAAGTAGGAAAAAAATAAAATAAATAAAAAATAAAAATTAAATAAAATAAAATAAAAAATGCAGAAACAAAAGAAGAATATTAAAAACAGTTGGAAGTTTTTGTTAGGTTACATTTATTTATTTGATTTTGTTTTTTTATGGAGAAGAAGAGGACTTTGTTTGAGCTAATTTTCCAGTATTTGATTTCTAATTATCTTTAAAGCTGTTAGCATTTGATCAAAAATTTCTCCTTGGGCAGTTGACAATTCCCCAGAACCTTGCCTTTTGTTCTACTACCATAGAACTGCAAAACCTTTCCCATTATCTACAGGTAATTTAACAGAAAGCTGTAGGTGACGCTGAAAAAGGTTTACATCTTAATATTATCTAAGTATCTGTCTTCCAACGATTGTGAAGAGTGCTATATTAAATAATTCCCCGCTAATATATATATTTTGCTAGTGTCGTAAAAGAAAGTTACAAAAATAGATTTTCATTTGATGAATTTCATATTTTAATTAGGCAGTAAATATCCTCTGTCTAGTAGGAGGATGGCACTAATAAGCCCAGAGTCCTCATTTTGCCTCCTCTCATTTCCCAAATCCCATTATATATGTTATTTCTGACACCCATCTGACTGAAGCTTGATTTCTGAAAGAAAAGCAAGCAGAGAACTGATGCAAATATGTGATGTTATTAAAATGTGACTCTATGCCATCTTTTTTAGTTGGATTCTTGTTCTCTGTCTTCATGGTCTGTTTCCTAGTGCCCAAAAAAATAGAAGGAAGGTAGGATGTGTCACCGTGAACCAAATACAAGTCCTCATACATTATGGAGGGAGTCAGTCGTAGGGGGGAAGATTCTTACATAAGGATCCTCTTCTTATATAATTAGATGAAGAAGTAAGGATGATGACTGGTGTGGGTGATTTTTGACGATGCATCTTCGTTGTAGGATTAGATATTTGTTTTCATACTGAGAGTTTTAAAGCAGTATTGAATAGTTTTTCAGTTTCCATATGTGAGCGCATGTGTTCTCTCAGTCGGTCCTGTGAAAGGTGCTGCTGGAGATAGAGGGCTTCAAAGGCACACCTCAGCTAATGAGTGTAAAATGGTGTGACAGCCAAAGAGGGTTACCCCCTCTGCTTTTCCCTGGAGCTCTCTCTCTTTTTATTTAGATGCTTTTGCTTCACTTCTTTTCTTGCTCCTTTTTTTTAATTCTCTGCTTCCACTTTCTTGAGGCAAATCAATTCCTCTGAGGGATAAATAAAGACCAGCAGGAGATTATCACCCTATCTGTTAACATAACATTCTATTGCTTCTGCAGGCTTTGCACATGAAATAATCACATGAGCTGCAAGCACTTATTATGGAATCAATCTTAATCAGGCTTTTAATGCCCTACATTAAATCTGGTATCTCAATTTAACGTTTTGACAAGTAAAAGATGTTCTAATTGTTAGTCACTTTGCATGATCTTATTTCTAATTGTTAGTCACTTTGCATTTATGAAGTTGTAGAATCTTGTCTTGAAAAACCCCTAACTTAAAACCATTTGGTCCCCTTATTGTTACAGGAATGGATGACAATCTTAGACACCGACATTTTTATTCTGTTTTAAAGCAGACAAAAAATAAATAGTTAATAACCTGCTGGTTTTGTATGTTTTCTGATAAAAACAACAAAAAATCTCTTGTTTTATATCAATTGTTTCCTGTTGAGAGTTTATGACAATTGTAAAATAATTGACACAGATTTTTTGACAAATTATTTCTTACCTCAGTACACAGAATATTTCTTTTGAGGGTTTCAGCATTATTGAGATGTTTATTTGTTTACAGTATTTTGTTAATACGAAATGCTTTTTTGTGTTTCTTATGCTCAGCAGTGATTTGACCTTGGGACTCTCAGATGGACCCACATGTCCTCAAATATCCTTAGATCAGGGAAAGATGTGTTGCTTTCTCTAATATTGTTAAGGGCTGTTTATACTCCCTCAGCAGTGAGCCGCAGTGAGCTTGACAGAGATATTTTTGATTTATGCCCAATTTTGCAGTGTGGTCTGCACTATGTTATTCCATGCCACACATAAGAGGGACAATCACAAACTAGCTGTGGGTCTAGGTATGCCCGAGACAGTGAGGAAGTGGAAAAACCCAAGGGACAAGTTTGTGCAAGAACGGAGGGGTGAAAAACAGAAGGGATCCAGGTGGAAGGGTCCCAGCGTTCTCACGCATCTTGCTCTTCTAGCTGGTCCTTCATCATGAGTCGTTTTCCACAATGGCGGTCATACAAACAAAACAAGCCGGTAAGGCACCAAACAGAAAATACAGATATACAGCTGATGTAGATTTGATCAATCAGAGTATTTCTGTTTGGCCACGGTCTGTGGACACCTACAATTTTGGAGAGGTGCAGCAGAGTATCTGTGAAAGGGGCGGGGGCATATCTGCGTTAACTGCGCCAGAAACACAGACGACCTATAAATCAGCCTTTAACGAGTCTTATAACAGAGATTTCCTGATTTTTGAAGGTAACGTAATATTCTTATCTTGGTCCTGATTGGGAAATTAAATCAAAACTATGCTTGTCAACAAGGGGGGTGAGGTTGCTTGAGGAACCAAAAGCAGAGATGAGTTCTTGTTCATTTAACGGAAACACTGAGGTAAACATCCAAAACACAAAAATGCTGAGAACCATAAAAGCAGCAAACATCAGGTAAAACTCACATGGTAAGCCAGAGATGAGGAAGCAACAAAAAAATCAACAAGGAACCAGCAAACAGTGACTGAACATCCGGTGTATAAATGGGAGACTAAACAAAGACCAGCTAATCAGCAGATATGGGGCAGATGTGGATGGAAGAGACCAGAAGGGAGCTCGGGGAAAGAAGACTGGCACAAGGGGGCAACAGAGAGCAACAACAGACTGCCTACAAACATACATAAATGGAAAATAAACCAAAGATCAACAAAACAGAATAGCTGATAACTGAAAACTAAAAACTCAGAGTCCCAAAAGGGGATGCCATAACAATGCAGCTGAGTTAATTCAGAGTTTTTAGCTTTATTTTTTTCAAAGCACATGATTGGTTTGGACAACCTTTTACCTTAATAAAGGAAATAATTTGAAAACAAACTCTTGTGTTTTCTTTATCTGGACTATTTAAATCTGTCAATTTAAACCAACATATATTGAAAACAGAGTTCATCTGACAGCATTTTAGGTTTTCACAAACTCTAACAGCACATAGGAAAAAGTTGCACTTCTCTCATCTTTTCTTGTCTTTGTTGCATTGTATAAGAAACCAAAATTACTTCAAACATGCAAGGTGGATAATTTAAATCTTGAGGGAAGCCTCTGTCCTTATTTACAACAGGAGAAGCCAAGTGGTAAATCTGTTCCTGCAGTATAATTCGTTCAGCAAAGCCTGACATGGATATTAGTCTGTTAGTAATTGTAAAGCACGTTGTGGGTGTTACTGAACTTTTAATAAGCTTTTAGAGTTCAACAGTAAAATAACAAAGGGAAGGCGAGAGGACGGTAGTAGTTATGCTTAATAAGGTAAAAGAGGACAATAATTAGCTGTCAGCAGCGGCTGTAGCCACAGCACATTGTATTTTATAGGAAATCTCAGTCATTGCTTAATAATCCTCATTGGTCCTTGTGGGAGTTTTAGATTCTGCATCTGTTACACTAAAGGCCACCAATTCCAGCCCATTAACAAGGTGGAGATATTCGCTTTATGTGAACCTGCTTTACATTCTGCATTAGACGAGGGTGGGTGCTTGTCCCTATTTCATTATGCTTAGGGTTTCACTAGAGGGTTGTAACTTGTATTGATGGAAATAGGTCTTATGTCAGCCAATAAATAAGGGAATTCAATGGCCTGAATCAAAAATATCTGGTATCAGCACACTGATAGAAACAATCTGCTAGTAGCTTTCAGTACGGTAGCCCAACAGTGACCCACTTTATTATGTTTCAAACATTCAAAATTCAAACATCAACAATACAAATTTGTCCTCTTTTTTTATGTGAACATGAAACATAAAGTGAACACAAAGTCAAAACAAAACAGAGCCCCCCCCATTTCCCCTAGGACTTACATTTTATCACACTGAGAATCAGATCGAGTTCTCTTCAAATAGAATTATCAATATATTGTCGAAGTTGCAAAGTTCTATTGAATCGCTTTAAATTATTTGCTAAAGGAAACTGTATCATTTCCAGATGAGAGAGTCTTACCATTTTCTCCAGTCACAGTTTAACCGATGGGACCTTGGGAACCTCAATACTAGCTATTTTCCTATGATAACGGCAACATGTAAGAATAAACGTTGGTATTTCATTAAATTGAGAAAGCTGAACAGAAACTCTGAGTACAATCAAAAGTGGGTCCAGCCTCAATTCTGTATTAAACATATCTGCCACTTTATTGTTGTGTTTGAAAAAAAAAACAACAACAACAAACTGATCAATAAAAGGCAGAGATGTTTGAACTGCCCTATTATATCCTCACTCTTGAATTTCTCCAAGTTCAATTGCTCAAAGGCTTCAGTTATTGACAAATTTAGAACATTAAACACTTTATAGATACTTGATGTTAGAGATTTAAATATATTTACTTTATTTACTGATTGCTCCTCAAGTGAAAATGCACTTTTTGGTTCTTTTTGGTGGAGAGACTCAGTAGGTGCGTTTAGTCATCTTGGCTGTTTGCTGTACGTGAATTTTGTTTGACAGATTGGTTTAAAATCTGTTTACAATGCTTGGTCTAGTAGGATTATCCACTAAATTTATGGTCATCTAACCAATTTTTACTAATAATCATGGCTCCCAGAAATAACTTCTCTCATCTAGCAATGTCCTGGCCAACGTTAATGAGCTCTGCTAAGTCGTGGTACATTTCCTCCCCTACTCACACCGGATTAGAGCTCAGATTGACCAGGATCCTAAGATTTCCAAACATAACTAGTATTACCCTGCTTAGTTACTATTAAATCTATTTGGTTAGATGCACAGGCTTCATTGCTGCCTCCTTCATGAAGTCTCTCCCTTTTTCAGTAGATAAGTCAGACAATCAAGTCTGTGGCCATCTGGTTCCTATTGTCTTAATACTGCACTGGTTTAAAAGTTTATTTTTGTAGCTAAGCATAAACTCCTTGGGGCTTGTTTGGAAATAAGTTTTGCTACGGGCAACTTTAAAAGACCTCCTGACATTTTATGAAACATGCACCAAGACAGTTTCTGCAATCACTAATGAACCTAATAAGAATGTAAATCTAGTGTTCACACACAAGTTTTATGTGCTTTAATTAGTATGCTTTGGCATTTGGAATTTGTAAATGCAAAATTAAGAAAACTTAATAATCAAAGATACAATTTCAGCTAAACAACCTAAATCCTTCTAAAGCTGAATACTAACAGCTCTATGAGAGAGTTTTGGATTTAGGGGAGCAGATGGATGGTCATACAGCAGGTGGGATCAATTCTTTGGGTGACTTTAAGTTCTCTTGGCGAAGGATCAGCCGATGACTTTCCCCTCTGAGTAGCAACACTGATGTCCAGATCCCATGACTTCTAGTGACTCTAAGGATTTCACAGACTAACAGCTTGGGAAAAATGTTTGGCAGCCTGATCTCAGAATCACATCTCTGACTCAGCAGGATGGTTCTACATCCCCAGCAATTCTAAACGGCGTCTCTGATGATCGAGCAAATGATCAAGCAATTGAGAAATGCAATGACAATCCAAGATTGGTGGTGAACCGTGGAAAACTGGGTTATTGACTGAGACAATGTGGTTTGTTTCTCTCCCAGGGTCTGTCTTCTATCCTCCAAATAACCTTTCTTCTGCAACACGACAAAGCCGAGTTATGCTCGTCTTGACCCCTTAAATAATTTTCCTATCAATGAATGTTCCTTCAACCCATAGACACATGTCAACATTCTGTCAGCCACTAACCTTGATCATCATCTGTTGTCTGCTTTATACCAGGACCTCCCCCAAGCTTTCCTTCCTGCTAGCTACTGTACATGTAATCAGTCACAACCTTCCCTCTCTGCTTGCTAAGTTAATCAGTCACATAGAATTACTGATTGCACAAACCTAAGGATAAATTAAAACTAAACAGAAAACAGAAACTAAACAGTATTTCATGTTTAAACCATTACATCCATACTCATGTTAAAGATCATTTAATTTAATTACTTTGTTATTGTCTTTACATATTGCAAAAGATTATCACTTTATTCATAATTAATATTTGGATGACTTTCTGCTCTGCAAAAGAAGACGATGACGGACAAATAATTAACAGTGGGATTTTACATTCATGTTTTTGGCCTTCTTCTGCACGGGGACAGAGATAATTAAACTGTGTTTCATATTAGTTACTCCAGCTTTAGTCACAGTGGGGTGGAGGTTTGACAGGACCAAAATGCAGATACAAACGCTTGAGTTGGTTACTTGAAGGTTTAATTAACCAAAAGTTCAACAAAAGCAAAAGTCCAAAACATAAATCCACAAAAAATCCAAAAATGCTCAAAACCAAGAATACTCACAACAAGAAGGGGGCAAAGTAATGATGACAAACCAGCAAAGAGTGACTGAACAGGAGGAGAATAAATGGGAGAGACAAACAAAACCAGGCTAATTAGCAGATTGGGAGCAGGTGGGAACAGAGGCAAGAATGGAGTTAGGGAAAAGGAAACTGACTGTCTGTCTTGATCCACACTCATTGCTGGTTGGTGGCGGTAATGCACCTCTTAATTGTTTGCCAACCGCCATAAAACAAGAAGAAGAAGAAGAAGAAGAAGAAGAAGAAGAAGAAGAAGAAGAAGAAGAAGAAGAAGAAGAAGAAGAAGAAGAAGAAGAAGAAGAAGAAGAAGAAGAAGAAGAAGAAGAAGAAGAAGAAGAAGAAGAAGAAGAAGAAGAAGAAGAAGAAGAAGAAGAAGAAGAAGAAGAAGAAGAAGAAGAAGAAGAAGAAGAAGAAGAAGAAGAAGAAGAAGAAGAAGAAGAAGAAGAAGAAGAAGAAGAAGAAGAAGAAGAAGAAGAAGAAGAAGAAGAAGAAGAAGAAGAAGGAAACTGACACAAGAGGGCAAGCAGGAAATATCCAAGAACTCAAAAATCTAAATACATAGAACACAGGAATCAAAATGAAACCAATGAAAACTCAAAATAACACTTGAACAAAACCAAAACCCATGACAGCTTTGGGGTGATCATAGTGAGTCTTGCAACCATGCAGGACAAATGTTGCTCTTAACAATTTCTTCGTAATGTATTTAGTATTTTTTTCCTCTGCCTAACTGAGGTGACACAATTTCCTCTTTCTGCAGATGCTCATCAGATGTAAATATTTTGTTCTTTAATTATGATGTCCAAATAAAATTTGCATGGAAGCAAGAAAGATCTCAATCGATTGGCATTGCTGAATTTACAAGAATTTTCTGGTAAATTGGCACAACTTTGAAGAGGTTCTTGCTTTTTTTCCCGTGATCCCTATTTTAGCACACAGATGTGGCTACATTTAAGCCACTTTATGTTTTGCTTGGGTGGCATGTTTAAGGACCGTTACTATAATGTTGGAAGACCTATCCAGTACACTTACTCAATCTTCTGACTGACAGAAGAAGTTACAATTTGGCCAAACATGGGACAATGTGATGGCTTTTCAATGCAGTAATCTGGGAAAAAAAAAAAAAAACTATAAATAATCTTGGCAAGAGATATTAACAAGTATTTGGCTAAGGAGTTATTTCACTAAACATCTAAGTATTTAGGGGAAATTTAGCTTCTTGATTTATATTTCTGTTGCTAGTTTGATTAAAAAGAAGTTAAAATTAGAACAAGAAAGAGGAGCAGTTATCCACTTCCTTAACCCTTTTTGTCCCTGTACTAATAAAACACAATCAGACCCCCTGAAACAACAAAACAGAAATGCTCACATGCTGAAAGATTTCATGAATCTTTGCTCCGGCAGCAAAAGTGTGCTTTTGAGAATATTGTCATCTAAGTACCATTTATATTCAAAGCGGCACCAAACTGCAGCATACCGCTGCAACTTGATTAAGTTTCCATTTAATTCAATAAACTAGCTTTCAAGAGTGCTTAACTTGTACTCTGCTGCGTACTTAAGATGGTTTCACTAGGGGGGACTGCAGGGCATAAACGGAACATTTGACATGATTGAACTCTCTGGTATCATTTCAATCTATTGCCACTACAGATTTATCACCAGGAGTTATACAAGAAACCACAGGATGTGTCTCACTGCCTATCATTCCAAAATTATTTATATGATAATGTTGAATTTTCTTTTTTTTTTTACTGCTCCACAACTTTCCCCCATTTTTAATGATTTGTAGTTGACAATCACAGAAAAAAATATATTCTACCTAACTGAAAGGCATCTTGAATTAAAAATTTATCAATTTGATTTTTACAAGGTAAAGTAATTAATTTGGTCAACTGATCAAAAGCAAAAAAAGGTAAAGCTAACTCCTATATATATATATATATATATATATATATATATATATATATATATATATATATATATATATATATATATATATATATATATATATATATATATATATATATATACACTACCGTTTAAAAGTTTGGGGACACATTGAAATGTCCTTATTTTTGAAGGAAAACACTGTACTTTTCAGTGAAGATAACTTTAAACTAGTCTTAACTTTAAAGAAATACACTCTATACATTGCTAATGTGGTAAATGACTATTCTAGCTGCAAATATCTGGTGCAATATCTACATATATATATATATATGGGCCCATTTCCAGCAACTATCACTCCATTGTCAGTTTTGTAGCTTCTGTAATGACCTAAACTGTTTTCAGATGTGTGAACATGATTGTACAAGGGTTTTCTAATCATCAATTAGCCTTCTGAGCCAATGAGCAAACACATTGTACCATTAGAAAACTGGAGTGATAGTTGCTGGAAATGGGCCTCTATAACCCTATGTAGATATTGTACCAAAAACCAGATATTTGCAGCTAGAATAGTCATTTACCACATTAGCAATGTATAGAGTGTATTTCTATAAAGGTAAGACTAGTTTAAAGTTATCTTCATTGAAATGTACAGTGCTTTTCCTTCAAAAGCTAAGGACATTCCAATATGACCCCAAACGGGTAGTATATATACAGGTGCTGGTCATAAAATTAGAATATCATGAAAAAGTAGATTGATTTCAGTAATTCCATTTAAAAAGTGAAACTTGTATATTATATTCATACATTACATACAAACTCATATATTTCAGATGTTTATTTTGTTTAATTTTGATGATTACAAATGACAACAAATGAAAATCTCAAATTCATCATATCAGAAAATTAGAATATTGTGAAAAGGTTCAAAATTGATGGCCTCTGGTGCCACACTCTAATCAGCTAATTAACTCAAACCACCTGCAAAAGCCTTTAAATGGTCTTTCAGTCTAGTTCTATAGGCTACGCAATCATGGGGAAGACTGCTGACTTGACAGTTGTCCAAAAGACGACCATCGACACCTTGCACAAGGAGGGCAAGACACAAAAGGTCATCGCTAAAGAGGCTGGCTGTTCACAGAGCTCAGTGTCCAAGCACATTAATAGAGAGGCGAAGGGAAGGAAAAGATGTGGTCGAAAAAAGTGTACAAGCAAGAGAGATAACCGCACCCTGGAGAGGATTGTGAAACAAAACCCATTCAAAAATGTGGGGGAGATTCACAAAGAGTGGACTGCAGCTGGAGTGAGTGCTTCAAGAACCACCACACACAGACGTATGAAAGACATGGGTTTCTGCTGTCGCATTCCTTGTGTCAAGCCACTCTTGAACCACAGACAGCGTCAGAAGCGTCTTGCCTGGGCTAAAGAGAAACAGGACTGGACTGCTGGTGAGTGGTCCAAAGTCATGTTCTCTGATGAAAGTAAATTTTGCATTTCCTTTGGAAATCAAGGTCCCAGAGTCTGGAGGAAAAGAAGAGAGGCACTTCATCCACGTTGCTTGAAGTCCAGTGTAAAGTTTCCACAGTCAGTGATGGTTTGGGGTGCCATGTCATCTGCTGGTGTTGGTCCATTGTGTTTTCTGAGGTCCAGGGTCAACGCAGCCACATACCAGGAAGTTTTAGAGCACTTCATGCTTCCTGCAGCTGACCAACTTTTTGGAGATGCAGATTTCATTTTCCAACAGGACTTGGCACCTCCACACAGTGCCAAAGCTACCAGTACCTGGTTGAAGGACCATGGTATCCCTGTTCTTAATTGGCCAGCAAACTCTCCTGACCTTAACCCCATAGAAAATCTATGGGGTATTGTGAAGAAGAAGATGCAATACACCATACCCAACAATTCAGAAGAGCTAAAAGCCACTATTAGAGCAACCTGGGCTATCATAACACCTGAGCAGTGCCACAGACTGATCGACTCCATGCCACGCCGCATTGCTGCAGTAATACAGGCCAAAGGAGGCCCAACTAAATACTGAGTGCTGTACATGCTCATACTTTTCATGTTCATACTTTTCAGTTGGCCAACATTTCTATAAATCCTTTGTTTTTATTGGTCTTCAGTAATATTCTAATTTTCTATGATGAATTTGAGATTTTCATTTGTTGTCATTTGTAATCATCAAAATTAAACAAAATAAACATCTGAAATATATGAGTTTGTATGTAATGTATGAATATAATATACAAGTTTCACTTTTTAAATGGAATTACTGAAATCACAATCTACTTTTTCATGATATTCTAATTTTTTGACCAGCACCTGTATACTGTATATATATATATATATATATATATATATATATATATATATATATATATATATATATATATATATAGCTTCTCTAAATTGTCCTTAGGTGTGAGTGTGTGTGTGAATGGTTGTTTGTCCTGTGTGTCTCTGTGTTGCCCTGCGATGGACTGGCAACCTGTCCAGGTTGTACCCCGCCTCTCGCCCATTGACTGCTGGAGATAGGCACCAGCACCCCTCATATATATATATATATATATATATATATATATATATATATATATATATATATATATATATATATATATATATATATATATATATATATATATATATATATATATATATATATATATATATATATATATATAATATATATATATATATATATATATATATGAGGAGGAATACATATATATATATATATATATATATATATATATATATATATATATAGGGACATTTCATCATTAAGAGAAAAGTAAATTAGGTCAAATTCCTTGTTTGTTTGCACAGACTTAGTGATAAAAATGGTTCTAGCATGATTCAAATAGATAGGCATAGCTAATAAGGTGGTTTATGCATGAATATCAATATTTTAGTATTTCTTCACAGTTTCTTGAATGTCCATGACAGATCTGTATTCTAAGTCTAGCATTTCTGTCAACTCATTATCTTTAATTGGGCTGAAGCAGAGGCAAAAATCTGTGTATGAGAGATGTAAGTAAGATAGGGTCGACCATTAGGGAGGTATCATGCTCTATAAGCATACACCGTTTACTCTAATCTAACCCCTACTGCTTAATGGCTGCCCTGATCCAATGAGAGACTTCGTCGTACTATAGCCGTCATCAGATCTTTACTGAGTGAAGCGCATGTGAACAGCCGCAGCGGCCACCAAGATGGATATTTGTGGTCCATCTCATAAGTTTTAGACTGCTAAATGACCAACATTTCACTCCTGACATTTTGCAGCTGGTAGCTTATTTTATTTGTGCCTCTTTTTAAAATATTAAAAGGCAAGAACTGTGTAGAAGCTACTAACTAACATTACTTGGATGAGCTCCAATCTGTCACAGCGTTACAACTGGGAGCAACGACCAATCAATAGCTGGCTTTATAGCCTGGCTTTCCTTCATAGATTGCCAGAGATATTGTAGAAAGGTCTCGTCCAGTGTTTCAGTGCTCAGAGGAGTCTCGTTAAAAACAACAGCAGACAGCTTCCTGTACCCTGGAGACAGAGTGATTGTAATGCTCTCAGGGTTTATTGCTTTCAGTGTATTAATAGATTTCCAAAGGGTGCTGAGTGCTCTCTCGTTCTCTGCCTCGTTTCTCTCTTGCCAACTCCTAGAGTGTCATGTTCGCAACTTTATATCCAATTGCTTTGTGAGAAAAAGTGAAACAGACATGGCAAACAGCAAACTAAACATGAAAGCGTTTTATAAGAAATTCAAAAGATCATTTTTTTCAGTATTAAATAGCTTATTCTAATGATTACATTTATATATAATGATAGAGTCCCTTTTGTTTTGTTAAAATCACAAAAAAACGGAGGTTGTTTCTGGTTCAAGGTTAAAATTCAATTATTTAAATAATAATACATTTTTCATGCAAATATTTATATCTTCTGTAAAGTTCTAGAAAAGTAAGGGTTGGATGTCATCGTTTTAGCATTAAGTTCATTGGGATTTGATCAGACAGTGGCTCATATGAAGTCCGAAATCTGCCAAGGCACAGGCACAATGAATCCTCATATGAGCAGTTTTATTTATCACACATAAACTGCTCTCCATACTCATTTTAAACATTTTACACGTGCAGATTCAGTGCACAAGGCCCTAATATGTCCCATGCATGAGTGCATGCTCCTCATCTGCTCCTGGCTTCATCCCAAGCATCTTTAACCTCTTTCCTACATGCGTGTGGATCTGTTTTTTATATGCCTGTGTCAACTTTTGTCACTTTGAGGATGGTAACCAGTGGAGAGAGTTAATACCTGTGACTGGTTACTTTTTAGGAAATTCCACCTTTTGAGATGATAATGTTTCTTCCTGTTTGAAGCTGATAACAGTAGAAATCGCTTCAGGCTAATTGCTGTTATCTGGAAGCATTCAATTCTGATTTATATGTTACAGTAAAAAAAAAATGATGACAAAGAACAAAACATCAGCTTAAGGAAAAAAATGTTTAATAAAACCACTGAATCGTAAGGTAAACTAGCCAGGTTTGAAAACACACCACGCATATCCAGCAAGAGGAGCAGACTATAGAAAACGGATAAAGCGAAACAGTAATCTTCCTTGAACTTGTTATTGCAGTAACCATAGTTTAACATTCAATACCCTGCATGTTTCCTTGCTGGGGGGATTTCTGGCACGATCTCCCGTGAATGTGAGGTGGTGTATAGTGTGACTAGTGTGACCCTCCACTAGCAACTGTGCCAGGAAAAGATCATATCAGAGACTGCAGGACGGACTCAATGTGTTGATCCTGAAGATGTTTTGAATGACTTTCATTGGCTTGTCAAACGTGCTAAGACAAAAAAAAATAATAAAAAAAATAAGGCTGCTAAAATCCTGTCCTTCATTTCTTTGCATGTTACTACAAGGTTAATTGAGATTTTGTTGGGAAAGTGACGCGCGTGAAATCACACACGGACAGACAGTGGAGGAGAAAAGGCTGCATTAATCTGAGTCAAAGCCCTTATCATTGTTTTCTGTATTTCAAGGGTGTTTTGTTCAGAAACCAATGTCAAAGATCTGTGTGCAGCTGGTGGGTTAACTGCAAAGCTTATTTCATCAACTTTAAATATAGCCATAAAAAATAATCCATAAAGAAAATGCATCAAACTACTGGTGAAAACACCTCATAGTATTTACAGTTAGATAAAAGTACACTGGTGCCTTCTCTCCCTTATTAAGATTAACTTCATAGGTTTGTCCTGTGCCTGTAGTAGCTGAAAAAGCAGGGAAATAGGTATTTAAAAAAAAGAATTATTTAGTTTATAATCATTTTGCCAAAATAGAGGCACTTAACTTCCCCCCAAACACCAGATAAATCTGGTCGGTCCATCACAGTCTTGATTTAGTTCTGAAATAGTTGTAGAAAATTGGGTGCTGTTTGGTCAGTCTGATTTTGTTCCACTTTAGTCCAATAATTGCTGTTGAAATGACGTTCAACCCCAGTTTTCAATATCTTTTCACTGATCTGAAAATTACAGCTTTTCACCTTTCACTTTTCAGCCAAATGCAGACGTCCTTTGGATGTAAATCATTTTGTCTTTTCAATGTCTTTTCAATCAGTGTTTGCTCTGTGGGTTCTACGAAACCATACAGACAAACAGGAAAGGAAAATTCCCCCATTAACAGGAAGAAACCTCCAGCAAAACAAGGCTCAACGTGAATTACACTGAGAAGATGCCTTATAGAAGGCAGAGCATTCATTGAAATATACACTCACCGGCCACTTTATTAGGTACCCCATGCTAGTAACGGGTTGGACCCCCTTTTGCCTTCAGAACTGCCTCAATTCTTCGTGGCATAGATTCAACAAGGTGCTGGAAGCATTCCTCAGGGAGTTTGGTCCATATTGACATGATGGCATCACACAGTTGCCACAGATTCGTTGGCTGCACATCCATGATGCGAATCTCCCGTTCCACCATATCCCAAAGATGCTCTATTGGATTGAGATCTGGTGACTGTGGAGGCCATTTGAGTACAGTGAACTCATTGTCATGTTCAAGAAACCAGTCTGAGATGATTCCAGCTTTATGACATGGCGCATTATCCTGCTGAAAGTAGCCATCAGAAGTTGGGTACATTGTGGTCATAAAGTGATGGACATGGTCAGCAACAATACTCAGGTAGGCTGTGGCATTGCAACGATGCTCAATTGGTACCAAGGGGCCCAAAGAGTGCCAAGAAAATATTCCCCACACCATGACACCACCACCACCAGCCTGAACCGTTGATACAAGGCAGGATGGATCCATGCTTTCATGTTGTAGACACCAAATTCTGACCCTACCATCCAAATGTCGCAGCAGAAATCGATACTCATCAGACCAGGCAACGTTTTTCCAATCTTCTATTGTCCAATTTCCATGAGCTTGTGCAAATTGTAGCCTCAGTTTCTTATTCTTTGCTGAAAGGAGTGGCACCCGGTGTGGTCTTCTGCTGCTGTAGCCCATCTGCCTCAAAGTTCGACGTATTGTGCGTTCAGAGATGCTCTTCTGCCGACCTTGGTTGTAACGGGTGGTTATTTGAGTCACTGTTGCCCTTCTATCAGTTCGAACCAGTCTGGTCATTCTCCTCTGACCTCTGGCATCAACAAGGCATTTCCGCCCACAGAACTGCCACTCACTGGATGTTTTTTCTTTTTCAGATCATTCTCTGTAAACCCTAGAGACGGTTGTGCGTGAAAATCCCAGTAGATCAGCAGTTTCTGAAATACTCAGACCAGCCCTTCTGGCACCAACAATCATGCCACGTTCAAAGTCACTCAAATCACCTTTCTTCCCCATACTGATGCTCGGTTTGAACTGCAGGAGATTGTCTTGACCATGTCTACATGCCTAAATGCACTGAGTTGCCGCCATGTGATTGGCTGCTTAGAAATAAAGTGTTAACGAGCAGTTGGACAGGTGTACCTAATAAAGTGGCCGGTGAGTGTACACAAGGATTGATCCAGGAGTAAACAATTACCATAATGGAGCTGTTGTCTATCTCCAGCAGTCTATGGGTGAAATGTGGGATAAATCTTGAACAGGTCCCCAAACTGTTGCTGGATAACACAGATATACAACCATGCACACACACACTCAAACCTAATTTTAGAAATTAACCCAAGAATCGTGTTTTTGGACCTTTGGAGGAAACCAGAGTACCCGGAAAAAGCTCACGCATGAACAGGGAGAACAAGCAAACACTGTGCTGAAAATCCAGAAATGCAAGGCAACATTGCTACAAACTGCACGGTGCTACAAACTGCGCCACCATGCAGCCAAAGTGTCAGAGGCATTATTTTAATGTGACACTAATGAGAGATTCCAGAGAACAGCTTCATAAACTGTATCTTCATTGTAGGATTATTTTTGGTTCCTCTTATAGCAATGTCTAGCAATGGGCTCTGAGTTGTTTGAATGGTTTTCAACCTGCATATCGGTAATATCAGGAACCCAGCTTTGACGCATACCAAGATTGCAGCAAAGTCCCCTCTAACCAGGACTCTAACCGCTCCATGCTTAGTTTGTCAGAAATATCCTTTAAAATGTCCAAATCAAGACATTTCTGAATCATCCCCTCATGGATCATTGTTACGGATGAGCTGGTCTGTTTGTCATTTCTTAAAATAAGTCAAAATATGTAAGTGAGACACAAATTGCAATTTTTTCATCAAAAAATATGAAGTTATTGCTTTAAAACTTGCTTAATTACTCCAAATCTCCCTTCTCCCAGCCTAAAGATTTAGGCTTTTAACACTGTTTACCTGGTGACAAAGTAAAAATGTTTCACGATGTAACATGCTAAGGAGAATGTGAAAAAATAAATCCAGGGAGGATCCAACTGACATCAGGATTTAGCTCAATATTTGCTTTAGGTGATGATGTGTGTCATGAGTCTGATATTTCCCTACAAAAACAGAAATAATTGAGGCATCATAATGAAAGCCTTCCTTTACTAGTGCTGCAGTACCGCATTGATTAACAGTATCTTTTGATCCCGCCAACCGTTTACTCTTCAGCCCAGACATTTACACTCTCTGCAGCACCTCCCTCTCACTTGCCAGTTTGGAGATAGAGGGCTGTTTGTCAACTGATCTGTGCCAAAGATCTGCAGTGAGCTTAAGCATGCAAAGTTTTTTCAGGACACAAATATGGAAGATGGATAGAGCATAAGAAAATAAGTTAAATAAACCCTATAAACGTTCAACTTCATGTTCTTTACACAGTATTAATTACTAATGGGAAGATATTTCCACTTTCTTCTTGGACAGAATTAAATCGTTCCTCAGTGATTAACTTTGATTCTGCAGCTCTCTAGACCAACTGTTTCTTTGAAGAGAATTAAAATAAGCATGTACTGAAAAGCGTCATTTAAGAGCATTCCTTGGAGTTTTGTTATGTCCTTTCTTTAACATGGGAACACGGTTTTCTGTTCTGGTGCCCGTGTGCGTATGTGTTCACTTTTGTGCTCCAGATGGTTGGCAAGCTCATGTAGCTCCCCAGGTTGTTGACTCAAGCTGTAATTTTAGTGCTGCACTAGAAATCTGCAAACAACCCCTAATTCCTAATTTAGATATTAATTAGTTTCCCTGTTCCTTGGCAAAGCCCAGTGATTTCCCCTGACATCGGGCATGCTTGCAAGTGGGGTGTCTGCAGCTTTGCTCTGCAAGGGTGTGCAAAATGCATGAGAATCAATAACATGTCTGAAACAAGCTCATTACTGAGACTAAACACTGCAGTGGGCCTGGAAAAAATCATAACCATCACTGTAAGGAGACATTTTCCAATTCATTGTTGAGAGTGTAAGTCCATAACGTGCATCATGTGGACAGATATCATCTGTCTTGCTATTATTTATTGCATCATAATGCTTCAAACATTTCTAGTTCATCTGAGTAAATACAAGTCAGTTTTTAAGCAATAGTTTGAGTTATTTATAGAAGTTATCCAGTTCAACATTGTTTGCAAAAAAATGCAATTCTTATAAATAGTGAATCATAAATCAACTGCAATTAAAAACATCTGCCTGCTTTTTCCTGACCTGTAGCATCAGAAATTTTTTAAAGAACCTATTAGAAGCTATTTAAAGACAGCAAGAAAGCTAAAAGTTAATAAAATGTTACAGTACAGTTTAGTTCCCAATATAAGGATATATGAGAAGAAACTCTTACAATGATACAAAAAATTGTGGCCTATATAAGAATTTAAGGAGAGCTTCGATGACTTAGGTATCCAAGAGGTCACAAAAGAACAAACAACTGCATTTAAAGCTGTATTCTTGATTCAGCAAGAAAGAAAGGACAAAAAATGGCTTCCATGAAAAAGAACCGATTGCAGAAACCCCCTTTACCAAAAAAACTCAATGTCACAAAATTTATTACAAAGAACCTTTGCAAAAAATATTACTTTTAAGAAAGTCTTGGTCCAATTGTATCTGCTGCAAAAATAGCATTTCATAAGGCGAGGCAAGGCATGTTTATTTATATAGCACAATTCAGTACAAAGAAAATTCAAAGTTTTACATGAATTAAACAATAAAACAGAAGAAAAATAAAAGCAGAATAAAATCAGGTAAATATAAAAAGATGATAAAGTAGGGTAATAAAGCAAATAAAACAGTTGGATCAGAAACTTAAACTAATAATACCTCAGTAAACAGATGAATAAAGGCAGTTTTAAACAAATTGGTTTTTAACTTTGACTTAAAGAAGCTTTCAAAAAAGAATAATTAGAGCATCATAAAACTCAAATATGGACATAGCTGAAGGATTACTTTTAGGGCTGCTACCAATTAGTAAACTGAACAACCTGCAATAATTGTTGCCAACATGAACTCTGTAGTAAATCTGTTAGTTTGTGATCTTTTTCTCAACTAGACTTACTTAAGGTTATGCACTTATACTATGATCCTACACAACAGCAACTTAGATTGGCTCAACATCTGGGCAGATATGTTCTTGGTAAGCAATGCTACTTTTAAAAGAAATCCATATCTACCTGTATCAGAGACTAGCATAGAGACATTACTGTCTGGAATAGGATTTCACACTTTCCTTTGTGAAATATAGAAATATATAATACTGCATTCCCTGATTCTTTGACTTAGTCATTGTCAGTCTCATATTTTCCATTATCACCAATGGTAGAACTGATTTAAACTTTCTTTCTCCTCACTTTGATTCTTCTTAGTATCTTGGTTTTGGAGTCATTTTCCTTTCCTTTTCTCAGCTTAAGAAATGTCAATTTGCTGATTGCTCTTATAAAAAAAAAGTCCTGTTACCTTGTTGATGCATTGTCAAGAGTTGTTAATAGTAGAACGGAAATAGCAAACATTCTTCCACTGAAATTTAATCCAGACCCAGAATGTAAAAAAAGGAAAAACAAAGTTTCCAACTAGATAGTTCATCCATCCATCCATCCATCCATCCATCCATCCATCCATCCATCCATCCATCCATCCATCCATGAAATTTAATTTATCCAGATAAGGTTACAGTTAAGCTTAAAAACTCCCACTTTAAAAATTTGGATAAAAGTCCCTTAAGCTGCAGAGCAACCATATATTTTCATAGCTATACACATGCTCTTAAAATAGCATTATTTTTTTCTAAATATTTTCTTCTTGTTAAGAAAATGATTTGAATTTGTCTGTTCTGTTTACCTGAGTTCAACTGTGTCATAAAAAGCCCCGAAAATATTTCACTGCGTACCCGAGTGTTTGTGAGATTCGTCACCTCAGAATTTGGTTTACCCAAAAAGCATCACCTCTTCACAGAATGTGTTAGTATGTAAAAAGCACTATTTACATAGTTGAATTAAATCTTTTTTTCTTTATACATTTGACTTCAACATTATCTTTTGGGAGTTGCATTTATCTCTGAGATGAAAGGTTTAAAAGATCTGGCTTTAGTGGTTAGAACAATCAGCTGAAAACAAGAAGACTTGCTGTTTATAATTTTAACTGTTCTTGAGCTGCTGTGCAGAGATAGCAAGTTCTTCACGTGTCTTTGTAGATGTTCTTGGGGAAAAGGGGGGGGGGGCGTCCGTGTTTTGCAAATTTTTTTAGTTTTTAGTGTTTTTAATTAAATGTATAATCTTGTGAGAATAATTAATTCAATTCAATTCAGTTTATTTATATAGCGCCAAATTCACAACACATGTCATCTCAAGGCACTTTACAGTTCAACCAGATCATACAGTCAAATTGATACAAAGTTTTCTATCTAAGGAAAACCAGTTGATTGCATTGACTCATTGACTCAAATACAATCCCCCACACTAAGCATGCTTGTAGCGACAGTGGAGAGGAAAAACTCCCTTTTAACAGGAAGAAACCTCCAGCAGAACCAGGCTCAGTGTGAGCGGCCATCTGCCGAGGCCGACTGGGGTTCAAGGAGACAGAAGCAGAGATACAAAAGGCATCTGTTAAAGGCGGCCCCGTCCAGGAAACACACAGCCAGGCAGACGAGCTCCAAGGCAGCTCCCATGCCAGAGGACGAAGAGAGCACATCCACTCAGTCACGGTCAGAGAAACAGGACCACACTGGAAAACAGGCCGATCTCCAACATCTATTAACAAGGGTGTTGATAGAAGCAGCACAGCTGATGTTTTTTTCCAGGATGACGTCACAGCCAAACAGGAACAGACGAGGCAAAGCTACTCTGAGGAAAAGCAGAGAGAGCAGAAGGTTAGAGATTGAACTAACAGATTCTGCAGAATAGGAGAACAGAGAGAGAATGAAGCAGAATGATGAAATGGGGGTCCCTATGTCCTCCAAAAGTCTAAGCCTATAGCAGCATAACTATAGAGATAGCTCAGGATAACCTGAGCCACCCTAACTATAAGCTTTATCAAAAATGAAAGTTTTAAGCCTAGCCTTAAAAGTAGACAGGGTGTCTGCCTCACGGACTAAAACTGGTAGTTGGTTCCACAGGAGAGGAGCCTGATAACTAAAAGATCTGCCTCCCATTCTACTTTTAGAAATTCTAGGAACCACTAGTAAACCTGCAGATTGAGAGCGAAGTGCTCTGTTAGGAACATAAGGAACAATCAGATCTCTGATATAAGATGGAGCTTGGCCATTTAAGGCTTTATATGTGAGAAGGAGGATTTTAAATTCTATTCTTGATTTAACAGGAAGCCAATGAAGAGAAGCCAGGATAGGAGAGATATGATCTCTCTTTTTCATTTTCATTAGAACTCTGGCTGCAGCATTTTGGATCAGCTGAAGGCTTTTAACTACAGTTTGTGGACTTCCTGATAGTAAAGAATTACAATAGTCCAGCCTTGAAGTAACAAATGCATGGACTAGTTTCTCAGCATCACCCCTGGACAGGATATTTCTAATTTTTGCAATGTTCCTCAGATGAAAGAAGGAAATTCTAGAAACCTCTTTGATATGGGATTTAAATGACAGGTCCTGATCAAAAATAACACCAAGATTTTTTACTTTATTATCTGAAATCAGTTTAATCCCATCCAAATGAAGTGACTGGCTAATCAGTTTCTTTTTCAGAGACTCTGGTCCAAAGACTATAACTTCTGTTTTGTCTGCATTCAGAAGCAGAAAATTAAGAGTCATCCAGGTTTTTATGTCTTCAAGACATGCCTGTAATCTATGTAATGGGTTAGCTTCATCTGGATTTATAGACAGATATAGCTGGGTATCATCAGCATAACAGTGGAAATTAATCCCATGCTGTCTAATAATTCTACCAATTGGGAGCATGTATAAAGTAAAGAGAATTGGTCCTAGCACTGATCCCTGTGGTACTCCACAGGTAACCTTTGAGCGTGTTGAAGATCTATCATTAACATGAACAAACTGAATTCGATCAGATAGATAAGATTTAAACCAGTCTAGTGCTGTTCCTTTAATTCCAACAAAATATTCAAGTCTTTCTAAAAGAATATTATGGTCAACTGTATCAAATGCAGCACTAAGATCCAACAGGACGAGCACAGATACAAGTCCATTATCTGAGGCCATGAGAATATCATTAGTGACTTTCACCAGAGCTGTTTCAGTGCTATGATGAGCTCTAAAGCCAGACTGAAACTCTTCAAAAAGTTCATTATGGTGGAAGTGATCGCAAACTTGTTTGGCAACTACTTTCTCAAGAATTTTGGATAAGAAAGGAAGATTGGATATAGGTCTATAATTGACCAAGTCATCTGGGTCAAGAGACGGTTTCTTAAGCAGAGGTTTAATTACAGCAATCTTAAAAGCTTTAGGTACATATCCCTGTAACAGAGATAGATTAATCACATCTAAAATGGAGGAGGAGATCAAAGGGAATACCTCCTTAAATAACCTGGTTGGAACTGGATCTAACATACAAGTTGAAGGCTTAGATGAAGACAATAATTTTGCTAATTCAGAGAGTTCAACTGGATCAAAGCAGTCTAAACCCGGTTCAGATTCCATGACTACCTCAGGTACAATCGCGGATAGAGGAGTGCTTATGATCTTATTTTTAATAAGATCAATCTTATTTATAAAGAATCCCATAAAATCATTGCTGCTAAGAGCAGGTGGAATGGACGGTTCAACAGAGCTATGGCTCTGGGTGAGTTTGGCAACTGTATTAAAAAGAAATCTAGGATTATTCTTATTCTCCTCTATTAATGAGGAGAAGTATGCTGCTCTTGCTTTACAAAGGGTCCTCTTATACAGCAGTAAACCATTTTTCCAGACTAGGAAGGACTCTCGCAGGCCTGTGGAGCGATATTTTCTCTCCAGTTTCCTAGCATTTTGCTTCAAAGTACGCAGCTCTGCATTAAACCAAGGAGCAAGCTTTCTATTTTTAACGGTTTTCATTTTCAAAGGAGCTGCGCTGTCTAAGGCAATACGCAGAGAACTAGCAACCCCCTCAACAAAATCATCAACCTGTGAAGGGGAATAAGCTAAGCTTTTGCACTCTGCAGCACTGCTCAGTGACACAGAGCAGAGAGAAAGTGAAGCAGATTCTTTAAAATTTATAACTGCACTATCTGATAAAGATCTACTAAAATTGAACCTTCTTTTGGGGGAGGAGAACTCTGTTAAAGTAATCCTGAAGGTTATTAGAAAGTGGTCAGAGAGGACAGGGTTGTGAGGAAATACTGTTATTTCTTCACATTCTATGCCGTATGTCAGCACAAGATCCAAAGTATGAAGATGAGAATGCGTGGGACTATTCACATTTTGAACAATGTTGGCTGTAACAGACTGCTGGTCTGCTTTGGGTATATCCTACCCTTCACTAATGACGTACATGTCCAGCCATTTGTATTGCCAATAATGGACAAATCAGGATTCAGAGTTCAGTTTTTCTATCACTTGTATTTGGAAAAACTATGACCTGCAAAAGAAAACACCTTCATGTTAAAATAATTCACCTCATAGAGAGCAATTATTAGGTTTTCTAAAAAAGACAGAACTACAAATAGTTTCTTTTTTTCTTTTTTCTTTTCTTCTCTTTTTTTTGACAAGTTTAAAAACTGGAGTTGTCCAAATCATATATATATATACACTATATTGCCAAAAGTATTTGCTCACCCATCCAAATTATTGGAATCAGGTGTTCCAATCACTTCCATGGCCACAGGTGTATAAATTCAAGCACCTAGGCATGCAGACTGTTTTTACAAACATTTGTGAAAGAATGGGTCGCTCTCAGGAGCTCAGTGAATTCCAGCGTGGAACTGTGATAGGATGCCACCTGTGCAACAAATCCAGTCGTGAAATTTCCTCGCTCCTAAATATTCCACAGTCAACTGTCAGCTGTATTATAAGAAAATGGAAGTGTTTGGGAACGACAGCAACTCAGCCACGAAGTGGTAGGCCACGTAAACTGACGGAGCGGGGTCAGCGGATGCTGAAGCGCATAGTGCGAAGAGGTCGCCAACTTTCTGCAGAGTCAATCACTACAGACCTCCAAACTTCATGTGGCCTTCAGATTAGCTCAAGAACAGTGCGCAGAGAGCTTCATGGAATGGGTTTCCATGGTCGAGCAGCTGCATCCAAGCCATACATCACCAAGTGCAATGCAAAGCGTCGGATGCGGTGGTGTAAAGCACGCCGCCACTGGACTCTAGAGCAGTGGAGACGCGTTCTCTGGAGTGACGAATCGCGCTTCTCCATCTGGCAATCTGATGGACGGGTCTGGGTTTGGCGGTTGCCAGGAGAACGGTACTTGTCTGACTGCATTGTGCCAAGTGTAAAGTTTGGTGGAGGGGGGATTATGGTGTGGGGTTGTTTTTCAGGAGCTGGGCTTGGCCCCTTAGTTCCAGTGAAAGGAACTCTGAATGCTTCAGCATACCAAGACATTTTGGACAATTCCATGCTCCCAACTTTGTGGGAACAGTTTGGAGCTGGCCCCTTCCTCTTCCAACATGACTGTGCACCAGTGCACAAAGCAAGGTCCATAAAGACATGGATGACAGAGTCTGGTGTGGATGAACTTGACTGGCCTGCACAGAGTCCTGACCTCAACCCGATAGAACACCTTTGGGATGAATTAGAGCGGAGACTGAGAGCCAGGCCTTCTCGTCCAACATCAGTGTGCGACCTCACAAATGCGCTTCTGGAAGAATGGTCAAAAATTCCCATAAACACACTCCTAAACCTTGTGGACAGCCTTCCCAGAAGAGTTGAAGCTGTTCTAGCTGCAAAGGGTGGACCGACGTCATATTGAACCCTATGGATTAGGAACGGGATGTCACTTAAGCTCATATGTGAGTCAAGGCAGGTGAGCAAATACTTTTGGCAATATAGTGTATATTGTATACTAAGCTATCTGAATGTTGATGGCTTAACACTTAAATACAAGTAGATACAAACCAGTAATATGGATATTGTTAAAGATAGGCTCTGTGTCTGCACCTTAAAGCTTTCTCTCTCTCCGGTTCTTTTTCCGGAAAAGAGATCACTCGGGATAAACTCTATAAAAAACGCTTCATAACTTATATGTATTAAATAACCATGAGACATGACAACAGATTTTGATAGAAATTGTAATCTTACTCAGATCAGAGAAGTTGCTTTGAGTTACAGAAGGCAGCTACTCACCCTTGAGCTCACTTCCCGGGAAGTGGCCCTGATTAACAGTTAAAGTGTTATTTTATACAATTCCCGTCTGCCACATAATCACATTTTACATCATACAAGTCAGCAGATGAGGAGATATTCATGGCTCCAGCCTTATCAAAATATTACACTTTGTTCTTAGCTGAAGGACATCACTCCCATTCCATTCCCAAATATTTGCTACGTACAGAATGAAGATTATAACTGTATATCCAGACAGAGGAACTGTCTTAATTAGATAAACTATTGGTTGAAAACATCAGTTCTGACACACAACAGGCAGCTAATATTAGGTGTAATTAACTCAAACATCATCAATGATAATTATCCTAACATTTTTTAAACTTCTTTAGAAAAACATTAGCTGCTCATGATGGGCAAGTACAACCATGCATCATTAGAATGTTAAAAATACTAATAGGATTACTCACCCCCAATTATATGCCTAATTATACCTGAAATGGATGCTTGTGTATTTTCTTCCTGTATGTAACATGTTTGAAAGTTAGGTGAAAACTCTCTTGCCAAAAAGTCTGCAGTAACTGTGGCAAGAAGGAGGCATAGAAGCAATGACAAAAAGGAGAGAGAGATAAAACTAGCTTTATGTGTATCAATATATTTGGATTTTCAGAAATGAAAATAGTAGTGACACATTTTCCTTCAAACAATATAGACTCTTCAGCCCACCCTCAGGGTGCTGCATCGTCTCGCACTTGTTCATGTATACTTTTAATTTCTATCATCAGATCTAGTAGGGATGTAATTTGCAACAAGTCTGTCCCTTAGAAATAGAAAAAAATGCAGGAAATGAACTGCAGCACTTATAATATAAAGGTGCTCTTTCTCCACAGAGAGTGTACATTTCTCTCTCAGTGCTAAAATGCATAACAAAAGGTGAAAATATGCAACTTTCAGTGGCTAGTTTTCTCTTTTCTATACAATGATGGTCATTGGTCTCTATCGTCACCTCACAGCCTTAGTGAATTGATGATATGTGTCACATTCATAACATGCAAGAAACAGAGCTTCTGTTGATACAGCATTTTATTAAAGCCAAAATTACATATTCTTTGCTCCATACTCAAGGATGATGCTGTTGGTGAGAAAGACATCCAGAAAAAAATAAAACGCACTCTAATATCTCACTGGACTGCCTTCAGCTTAAATGATGGCCCGGTTTTGCCCTGCAGTCATTTTGATAAGCTTCTGCTTTTTCACATCATTGATTTCCTTCCACACTTACATCTGTTTCCCATCAAAATCTTGTAGAATTGATGGAAGAAACAGACCGTTCTGCAAATTCCCCTCTAAAAATACCATGGGGTTAAGGTCTGGAATCCGTAGTGGCTAAACCATGTTTAAATTGTATCTCTTGCTTCTTGAGCCACTCTTGCATTTTTGTTTAAGAATATGTTTGTCATGTCAGTGAAGACATTTGCTGATGGAATAACCTGGTTTTGCAGAATATTCAGTGAATAAGCTGATCTCATGCTTTGGACTCATAATGTTGCTGAATTCAGATCAAAACTAGAACATCATGACTCATCCTGCAGCCCCATCAATTTGGAACAGGCTAAGAAATAACTCATTAAGACCTTCAATCATTCTAACTCCATGGTCAGTTATTCTTTTGTTTTCTACTCTAATTTACCAAACTTTTGTGCAACTGCCAGAAAAGTTGCTCAACATTTTTCTTCACATCATTTTTTTGTAAACCTCAAGCTTGAATAGCCTCACCAACAGGCCTGAGCCTAAGGCTTAAAAATGTGAGATTTGCATTGTTTTATCAAAAATAAATCAAGAGTAAAATCTTTGATTTAGATGAAAATTTATTCATGAGCTTCCATACTGTAGGTACCAAAAGTTTGCATTAAGACCTGATTACTGGGGGGCAGTTATTTTTGTTGTATTTTTTAAAATCAGGCATTAGCTCTAAATCCCTCTGGATTTAATAGGTAACCCCAATTATATTTTCTTTGCTTGATGTACACCAATAACTAGAACACTCAGCTGATCACCTGCAATATCTTTTCCACAACCACAGGATGTGACAGCATGACTTTGTTAGAAATGAGAATCTGCTCGCTGTATCCCATGGTCTTACCCTTTGCTTTATGGAGTACAGGTTGTGAATACTCTTTTGTTGGACATGCAGAACAGCTGCAAAATATGTCACTGATCAGACAATAATACACTTTTTATCTTTGTTTTTGTTTCTCACTGGTCAGCGTAGATTTCTTGGTGCACTTTACATTAGCGCTTGAGTTAGCAGTGTGCATAAGAAGAAGAATTAAGGCTAAGAAAATGCAACACATGCAACATATCTAAACTTTTGAACGATAATTTATCTGCTATCAACAGTCTTTGCCTTTTAAAGACAGCTTTATCAGTATCTGTACTTGTTTGCTGTATCTAGTTTTTTCACATGGAAGAAATTTACCTCCATAAATAGAACTTTTATGCATCTCTTTCCTTGTTCTGGAATATAGAGGACTGACTTATTGAGGTAAATTTTTTCGTACATCTTAACCCTTAAAAGGGGAGAGCCAGAGCACACAGACATCCAAACCACTGTCATTCCTTTAGCAGATAAAATTTAGCTCATGGCTGCTTTACAGAGGAAGTATTGCTGCATTAGAGCATGAATCTACCTTATTAGAAAGCCAGATCTGTAAACATTGTCCCAATCTTACCCTCTTCCGACTCCCTACAGTGATGCGCCTATTCCTGATCTCCAAAGACAGCCGTGCTCATTTTCATCCTTTGTTTTTCTCTGTCTTTATTCTTTCAGTGCACTCCCATCGGCGGCCATGGATTTGTGCTGGACAAATACAAGTGCCAGTGTAGGAAAGGATTTTACCATCCGAGCCGGGTGGCGCTCAATGGCTTTAAAAGTAGGTTACACATTTTGTTGTATTATAAAAAACGGCATTGTGTAATTTCTACACACCATAGCTATAAAAGATCCTGATGGTATCGTTTACACAAAAGGAATACAGCTGCCAGTTTCAACTGAAATGTATACAGCCTCTGAAGTGTGTACAGCCTCTACTGCTGACAAACTTCAAAGTTCTTGATCGAATTCGGACAAAGTATTCAACTTTTCATGTTGAAGCCAAAATCTTCATGCATTTTTATGTGTTTTTATGTCAATATGACCAGTAAAGCAATTCTGTCTTCTCCGTAGGTATTTTATATAGGGGTACCAGAGCAAAAAGGGCTGAATCCAAATGCATGCAGCACTTTAATTTTTTTTGATAAGCACACCATGTCATGTTGGTTTGTAGTTTTTTAACCCACATGCGAATCACACAGAGAACCAGGGAACTTTAATGCTTTATTTGCAAAAATCAACAAAAATCTGGAAGCAGAGAACTGCAGGAAGCTAGTAGAACTTTCTGGTTAGTCTGATGGGAGAAAGTAGACTGATCAGGAAGGAGTTGGTTGATGACAACTGATGACTGATTGATTTGCTGACACGAGGGTTGAAGGGGACATAGCATGGATTTGTGGGGGTTTGATTCAGCATGCTTTGCAGACTGAACCCCAAAGTTCCAGAAGAATGTGACTGAGATCCAAGAGCGTTGGTACTTGCCAGAGACGTCGTGCTGGAGAGCAAGCAGGTGATGAAGACTGAGAACTGCTGCACACAGTTGAGACCTTTTTCATGAAGATGGGGAACAAACAGAGTTTCACTATAGTTGTCCAATAAAAAGTCCACAATAAAAGAGATTCACAAGAAGACAAATTCAACCACAAGGATATTCCTGGTTTAGGTCATTGGCTGGAATGTCATTGGTGGTAATCATCTGGCAAAGAGAGATGACACTTAATTTCCTTATATAGAGGCTAGCCATCTTGAAATAGAAATTTTTACAGGTTTGCAGCAACACCGCTGGGCCCAGCCACCAGCAAAGATCCTCTCTGTGACAGGAAGCTCACTTACACCAGAAAAACAGCCAGCTTCATGCCAGGTTCCAGCTCCAGAGTTTTTTGACAGGAGTGCTTACCTTAGGTGGATCTGTCTTGTGCTCCAGTCTCTGAGTTCTCTGACGATTGTGTCCAGCTTAGCCTCTTTCTAAGCTCCTTTACAAATTATGATCCTAAGAGCTCCTTTGTAGGTTTCCATTACCAGGGTTCTGGATAACAGTCTCCTGAAAAAGAATCATAAACATCTGCTAATGCTGCTGACCTCCAGGACTCTATGCTCTGAGGGAAAACCTCTTTTTCCTGCCGTACCTCTGGGATCTTGTTTTGTTTTCTTGTCCTTCCATCTCTGCCCTCCTGATTCACGCTGTCTTTATTTCCTTTGATTCTTTGGGGCATCCGGTAACTGTCCTTAAGGGAAGGTATATGTCATGATCTACACCTGTTTTTGTTAATTTCAACCTACCGTACCTATTTTCCATGTAGTTCTGGTTTTGGTCTCATCTTTTGGTGAGTTTCCATTTTTTTTTTTCTGATTCATGATTTGCATTTGTGCATTATTATTCTGAGAAGCTGACTGGAAGCAGGGCTGTGTGCTTGGGCAGAAAGGCTTCCCTTGATGAGGAACAAATAATCAGGCGGTTTTGATCCCATCTCAATCCCAGCTCCAACATGCGTTCCCCCTGGAGGTCAATATACTAAGCTGGAGCTTTATTATAATGCCTTGTGATGAGTCCTGCAGTTAAGAGGTTCGGTGTGGGAAGATACTCTTTTTTTCAAACCCTGAGCAGACTACCTCTTAAGAAAATGCAGCTTGTGGCACCTCTGATTTTCCTGCCTGTAACCTGAGTTTGTTCTTTGTGAAAGAAAAAGATAGATCAAAGAGGAAGGAGTTTTTATGTTGTTCCCTGGCAACAAGCTGAAAGAAACCCAGGGTCCCTATAGATTACCTTTTTTGGATCTTTCTTGGCAATGTCTTGTAGGTTAGAGTTCATTTAAAATATTGATGCACAAAGGTGAGTTCTGCAGCCTGTTTGAGCAGAGCTTTATATTAAAGAACTTGGTTTTGCTGTAATTTATTGTTTTTTCACATGTCATGAATTTACTTGAACTTATCCCTGAGTTGATTCTCAGTCATCTATATCATTTTTTTTTCAGGAAAAAAAGTGCATGCTAATTGTTAGAGTTACTCACTTTTTTTCTTTATGTTTTTCGTGGTTCCTCCTCATCTCGTGTTATCCCTGGGATTTTCCTTCTGAACTGTGCTTTTTGTTCAGACATTACTTTGGCATTTACTAAAATTACTTCTTTTCATCACGCTGGTCACTGTCTGTGCAATAAACAACATCTTGTTTGTAAGTTAATAAGAATCGATAAGTACCATTATAAACAACAGTAAAATCATATATATATATATATATATATATATATATGCTGGATGCTTTGATTGTTTGTTTTCCTTTGAAAGGTATTTTATCTTTCCTTTAAAACACCACAGACCATGCATCACTGAGAATTGGTTTGGAGAAGAAAATCGGAGGCTTTAAACAATCTATTCAATTTAAAAAATCTCTAAAATTTAGAAGATAATAAGGATGATATTTTTCTGCCTTGAAACTAGTGTTGCGCCGATGCCATTTTTTTGGCCCCAATACCGATACCATATTAATACCATCTGTTTGAAATTGATATGTGTGTGTATATATGAAGAACTGCATACTACTTGGATGTAAAATAATTGCCATCATGGCTTTGTCAAGCTGCTGACTACCTTTGTGAAGCAGGAAAAAGACTAATACAAAGGGAATCCAGGAGAACTTTTTATTGCCTACCTGGAATGGGTGACAATAGTTGAATAAACTTTTGGCTCTAAAATGGTATCGATGCCCTATTTGACGCACCTATTTGGCACAAATAAAACTGACTCTATAAAGAATAGAGACTAAAGATAAACAATCTGGATTATTGACAGAAATAATAGAGCCTGCTTTTCATAAAGAAAAGCTGCTGCTCCCCTTAACTAAACTAGTCAAAAAAAAAAAAAAAATTTTGTTAAATAGTTTTTTTTTTTTACATCAGAACCAAGTAAAGCGATTGCCTCTGCAGATGTAGCACATTCTCATGGAATATTTCCCATCAGGTATTGTGCTTTGGGAGGTTCAGAACTGCGATCAATTTTATCCTTCTACTGGTTCTCTGAATGTTATTTAAAAAAAAAATCTGAACTGAAAGTCTGTAAAGTGCCTTAAATTGACATGATGTTAAATGCAATATATAAATTAAAACTTATTCAATGTAACTTCATTGTTTGCAGATAGTAGTGACTGTAGTATGAATAAATGCAGCATCTTGATTTAGGAAAACGTATTAAAGGGAGAAGGATAAAGGGGACAGTGTTGTAGTATTGTATCCTCCTTTTATTCATTGTTACCTCGTCTGCTTAATTAAAAGCTGAACTCTTTAATCATCACCCAAGGCCTTGGGATTTATTTGACTAATGATCTTTTATCTCCAGAACTGACAAACTGAGCAGTTATAAGAAGCCACAGTGGAATGTGAATCAATGAATTATAATCCTACAAAACCCCACAGTATATTAGCATTGAGATGCTTTAAGATATGAGCATTTCATAATGCTTTCCTCCATTAAGACTCAAGATCATTATGTGCCATTCATACAACATCACTAATGAATCCCTACATCCTCAGACAGGGAGCAAAGCTCTTACAGAGATGAGACCTCTGACGTGTCCAACAAGTGCCTGCCATGCAGGGAGGGCTGCCCATACTGCCAGGACGACACGCCCTGCTTGGTGCAGGAGGACGGCGGTCTGCGGCTCTCCGTGGCCTCCTTCCAGGGTCTGTGCATGATGCTGGACCTCGCAAGCATGCTCCTGGTCTACCGTTTCAGGAGAAACAAGGTGAGCGGAAAAGGGAGGGCATTAAGAAAGAGTGCTAGAGGTTTGCTTTGATTCCTAAAGTGACTCTTTTGTTCAGTCCAGTAATGTCATCTGTTGCAAATGCATTAAATCAGGTTGTTTAGAAGAAAGAAAAGATCAAACTTTGTGTCTACAACTATGTGCAGTTTTGTTAAGCTTTGATATGCCAATTAGCCACTTTGTTTCATTATATGTGGAACCATGGTGTCCAAATGTTTTTCCACATGCATCATATTTGGGGTTAAAATCTGCCTGCAGGTCGAAAAAAAAGAAAAAAAAAAAGAACTGATATATTTCAAATGCTTAATATATATATATTAAGGTATCTGGCATTAGAGATGTATTGATCTGTTTTTTTTTTTCAATCCAATCCGATTAACGATACCTAGGCTGAGGGTATCAGTCGATATCCAATCCAATTCAACTGTTGAATGAATGAACCATATATCTTGCTATGTGAATGAATGCTTTAGTCTTCACATAAATGTTGTCCTTGAGTTTTTTTCTTGAACATATTGCATAACAACACCAAACATTTTGCTTGTACCAAACATTTTAGATCATTTTATACTGTATCTTTTCTCCTTTCATTTCTGACCAAAAAAGGCACTCATCCATTTTTTCTTTTTGCACAGGAGACTTCTGAACCTTTAAGTGAAATGGAAAAAATCTAAATCTAGATAAGTCTTTTTTTTTTTTTTTTTTTAATAAGTGCATTTATTGTTGAATTGAGCAGGTAAAAGAGACGTTTTGCCAACGGAAAAAGACTATTTACATTGCATTGTCTTATTTCAAGTGCATATTATCAGAATATCTTATTTTAAGAGTAAAAATATTAATTTCAGTGGCAAATCGTGTCATTTACCTACTCAAATTAAGGGTAAATGCACTTAATTTGAGAGATGTTTAGTTATTTCTAGATCGTTATTCCAGTGTAGAATTTTTATTAATATTTTCTCCCTAAATATATCATTATAAATAACTGAAATTGGATAAAGCAAGGGCCTTCAAATCTGGTTCTTGGAGGCGAAAGTCCTTAGAACCTTTAGAAGGGTTAGGGTTAGTGTGTCTGCGGCTAAATCCAAGTGTGAAGGGCAGGTGCACATCTTAAAGTTGCAGAGGACAGGTCCTTAAAGATTTGAGAGTGAGAATGCTTTGATAACAGCTATTAAGATACAGTTGAGAAAAACTTCGTATTGATTACACTTTCTAAAATTGCCTTTCTTCCGCTGTTCATCAACCTCCCACTCTCCTAAGTGCCAAAAACCCATTATAGGCAATCAAAAAGGGCTAATTACACTTTATATCGTGGAGTTATGCTGCAAAAAGAATTATATGTAAATAAGTCGGATACAGTTTTCCAAGTATATTTACTACCTCATCCATAGTGTAAAGAAAATAAAGTTCTTTATGGTTTACAATTATTTTTCTAAACCTCAAATATTAAACCTCCACTGCACATAGGGACTTGTTTCAAGTTGTTGCCTAAGATGCTCTTTGGCAACAGAAATGAAGTAATAAAGGATCATTGTTGCGAAACTTGTCTGTTTGCAGCCTTTGGGAAAGACTAAGTTGCAACTTTTGTAGGTCAGCAAATTAAAGATTATCTATGTTTGCTGCTGTAGAATCTCCTGTTTTGTTTTATTTTTCAAATCACAAGAAATATCCCTTGGGATTTTCATCACCACTATTATAAAATATCTGTTTTTTGCATTGTGCCTTAAAAAAACCCCACAAGACTGTGAATAAATATATATTCTTAACTTCCCTCTGTTGTTTGCTTTGAATCAGGGAATTATTTTGTCAGTCCGGTTACTGAATCTGAACAAGTTTTGATTTTAGATAACACAGCTAAAGGATTAAGTTGTAGTATTTACAAATAATTAAATTCATACAAATGAGCAAATGTGAATATAAAAGAAATATAATCTGCAACAACAGAAGCCAGGAAGTAAATCTGCGACTAACCTTCTAAACAGACACCTTAAGTGTCTCAAACTTCATCTGTGCTGCAAAGTTCTTAAATTGAGCTTTTTTAACGATTACTCTGATGTTTCCTGTTTTTCTCTCTTTTCCACAGAGCATCCGTACATCTGGTCTCATTCTACTGGAAGCCATCTTGTTCGGGGTGTTACTGCTGTACTTCCCAGTAAGTCTCAAATTTGATCTAGCTGACCCATAACCTTCAAAATGGACTGTTTGTTGGGGCTTTCAAAGAAACCACAAGGCCTTGCAAAAATATAGACACTTTTAAAATTTGGCACATTTAAGTAATAACTACAAACTTGGTATATTTATTATCATGTTATGGATCAAGAAAACATAGAACATTAAAGAAAAATCAAACATTGCTTGAAGTATTTTCTGCTTTCTCTATATGCCTATAGCCCTAAATAAACTCCCATCCAACCAATTAATCTTATTATGGAATAGGGTCTCCTTATAGGCAGAATAATCTTACTACAAATAAAACTGTATTCATAAAACTGTATGATGAAGAGCAAAAAAATACAGTAGACTGGTAAGGAATTATGTTATGAATGAGGTTTAAAGCAGGATTGGCTTCTAAAATAAAATCAAAGCTTATGAAACCATAAAAAATGCACAGTTTAATCCATCGACTGAAAATGGAAAGAATAGAGCACGATTTCCACTACTAAGGTGCCAGAATCTGTAAACAGATTTAATAATGTACAAAGAGGCCCCTGTTGAATGAAATCCTGCTTGCTGTCTACCTCAGATCACATAACAGTGTGCCTTACAGTAATTGAAATTCTTTACTTAGAGGTGAAAATCTATTTTCAGTGCAATACTGCAGATTGCCATAAGCATCCTTTTACCTGGACAGTGTTGATGGGATGATGGATGTAGCTAAATACAGGGAAATCCTGTTGAAAAGCTGCAGGTAAATTGACAGCGAAGGTTCTCCTTTCAGCAGGAGAGCAGCCCTAATCATTCAGCCAGAGCTACAATGAAATGGCTCGGATTGAAGGATGTTCATCTATTCAGATGAACATCAGAGCATCTGACTACATGTTCATGTTACAACATATTCTGAAAACCTTCAGCGCTTCTCCTTCCTTTTCTACCATCTCAAGCAAAACAGAGATGTTAACCTTATAGGTTTTTAAACTGAAAAGATCCAGAAAAAAAAAGTTAATGCACTGATACTTTGAAGTTTACCTCTGGAAATTTCTTCTTTTTACACGTCTTACATCCTTTGTTGCTGTTTGGAGGGGATTCTGTGATCATAAAAGTCTTTTTGCATTCAGACAGGATTAGCTGTGTTTGTAGTTTGGTTAAAATCTGTCTTAAAAGCTTAAGAAAATATTCTATTTACCAATGTTGTCTGACAGCATGGAAAGTAGAAGAACAGCACCCGAAACCGAAGCACCACCCACAGAATCAGTCATCAGATGGGCTAAATTAAGCAACAGCAGACATGGACTTCTGTACTAATTGGTCAACTTTTGCAACATCTATTAGGAAAAATCTGCAGTTGTTTTTTAATAACCTGATAAATGCCATGATATGATAAACTAATTTAGAACCTGTTTGAAGTGTGGAAAAACCTGGCTTGTATTTCCATACGCTGTTAGCTAATAAAGCTTTCAAATAGAATACTTGCTGATATTGATGGTTTTGTGAGCACACAGTGGGAGGATGTGACTAGATGTGCTGTTGGCTCCAATATTATTTCATCTAATATTTTGCCTTCTTCATTTCTTTATTCTTATGTTTTTGACATGCCCTCATTATCATATCTGATTAAAAAACGATTGTATACTGTTTTTTTTTCCTAATTAATTCTCCAAACAAACCTTGAGTATCACCTTTCTCTGCATTAGGTAGTCCAATACATGCTTTTCGGGTAATGCACTATCATTTTGAGTGACAGGGTAAAACTACCTGTCATAATCAAAGTTTAGCATTCTTTGCTGACAATATTCCAAAAAGGACAATTAAAAACAATCCACTAGAATTTGTTTCCACATTTGAAAAAGCTTTGCTTCCCATCCAGGAAGCTTTTTCAAATCAAAATGTCAGGAATAGCGTTGAGTTGGAGGTTTTATAAGCCTGGACCTGGATGACTGAGAACCTTCACCAGTATTTTGCTGACAATAATTAAACTAATGCATTTACGTTCAGTATTCTTAATTCAGAGAATCCATACCAACCAGTTTAAAACTTGTACGATTTTCTCTGCAGTGAGAAAAAGTTAGACTCTGGTGCAAGCAATAATATAAACAAATGAAGAAATTACAAAATTACAAACAAACAGATAATCAGTCTCAACACATATCCCCAAAATCTCCCCCTGCTTCATGTGGACCTGAATTATGCACCTACTTGTATTTAATGTAATATCTCAAGTTGGATTCCTGCAGAGGTTACTGTCACCAGGTTTTGGACCTTTGCCTCGGACAGACGGCTTGTCGTCAAAGTTTTTATGTTGTTCTGTAGGCTGAATCGTAGACTAGCATTAAAAGTTTCTTTGCATCCAAAGTTTTAACCTTTCACTAAATAATCAGAAGTCACCTTGTTGAAACATCAAATTATTACACCATATGCAACCAAGTGCTCAGGGTGTGAATTCCTATTTGCCAAAGTGACTGTTGGTTTTCAAATTGTTCAATAATAAAAAAAGGTAAAATGTTGAAAATATTCAGCCAACATTACCCATGCACCCCATGTACACCACAGTTTATAAGCTTGACTGCTTTGTCAATGCAAAGCTAATATCATGCTACCCCATGCAGACACTCTGTTTGTACTGATGAAGATTGATTTAATACCAATGCGTTATCTGAAGGACAGACCTTTAATACATGTACAAAGATTTTATGGTTCATAAACTGCACTTCTTTTCTTCACCTCTGCACCCATGCTGATGAAGATTCTCAGTCATCCAGGTCGTAGTCATTCCGTAAAAGTTTTTTAAAAATCCACTTGACTTGGTTTCCAAGATTTGTAGACGTTTCGCTTCCCCTCCAGGAAGCTTTCTCCTTTCAACATTTGAATTGAGAATTTGAAGCGAAACATCTTCAAATCTTGGAAACCAAGTCCAATGGATTTTTTAAAAACTTTTACGGAATCTGCACCCATGTATGAAGCAATTTTAGACACATCAGAATATGTAAGATTCAAAAATAGCATGTAAACAGCTTTTTCTGCTTTGCTTACTTGCTGTCTAAGCGCTCTTTCAGAGAAAATAAGCTAATCTAGTTGACTGGCAATAGATCCTTTTATTACTAACTATCTTCTTTTTTTCCATTGTTGCTTCTTAATACATGATGGTATAACAACAGAATACCCTGATGTTAATTGTTTGTGTCTCGATAAGCTTAAAATCTCTATAAATAGCTCCCGGAGTTGGAACTTATTCTATGATGTCCCTTCGGTCTCTCTCAGGACTTTGCCACCATGGAATTTCCTTTAGCTAGAATTAATGATGCACATCAAAGCAATGATCCCAACCAAGTCAACATTACTTTATGATTAAAGATGTATTAAAATCAGGATAATCTGTCTGAATATGAGGGAGTGTGAATGGTAAGTGGTAGCATATGTGTGAGAGGCTGTATTTTGACATTGCCGATAAAAGTTTGACATTGTCGATAAAAATAATAGCAAAAAAGGAAATCATACTTAGTATAGTCAATGAATACTGCTTTCTCTAGTGCTTTTACCAACATTATTAAAATGAAAATTGTTTTCTTTTGCAGAATCTAGGGCTTATTTTTGAGAACTTATTTGGGGGAAACAAATATGGAGCTCTTGCTTCATACTATTACATAGTATTAATGACAGACCCATATCCATTTATATCTAATTATACATTCTGAGCATGCAGCAAAAGAAAATCCCCTGTAGAGCTGAGGAAGACAAAACATGGACACAGGTTTATAATTTATACAAGAACCTGCAGCAAGATATTGCTGCAATCACTTGGTTGAAGAAGCACTAGATGCATAACCTGTGGAAAGGAAAAAGGATTGTCGGGTGTATATAAAGTCTCACCTGCACATCCTTGAGCAGTTTTGGATGATCTGAGTTTTTATGCCCTCTAAAGGTGCAGATTTACTGTAAATAGGATCAGATGTTGGTGACCAATAAAATTGATGAACCGTATTTCTGACTTTGAAGTCTTGAATCTTACATGAAAGGTAGATTTAGTAAGTGCACAAACAATTGCCTCCGCCAAGCGATTTATGTTTTTAAGGAGAACTGGTGTGTTTGTTCGTCTGTATGTGTACATTTTTATCATATGTGTCTCTCATGCCAAGAAAGAATCCATTACATTTTGGTGATGATCCACATCATAATTTGGATACAGTAATTTTTCAATAGATGCAATGTGAGATAAGGATATTTAGCGGAAAAAGCAGTTCCGCACTAAACCAAAGAGTGGCAGCAGTGACTATTTACAGCCTTAGAATCGGATTTAAAAAGCCTGGAGGTATTTTCCCGAAGACAAAAACACATGAAAGGGGAACGTTGTTGGTTTAATAGCAGGATCAATTGATAACTTATGAACAGATTTTATGGATTCTTTTTCTTTTACCAGAGGTGTGCCTCATGCCAAGGAACTTAATTCAAATCTGGTAATGATCCAGATCATGTGCAAGCTAGCTATAGATGTAAGCTTTGCTGCTTGGCAGAGGTCTGCGTTCTCCAAGAGCTTTTCTATTTTCTATTATGTTTGCTGATTTTGCCACCAGAGATCTCTGCGATTCTTTGAATTGGCCCATTGGCTGCTTTTCTAATTAACACTCCCATATCAGTCTTATGAGTTTAGATGGATGAATATGCTTTAAGGACGATGGATTAAAAGTGCTGTGGAAGATATCCAAAACAAAACAATGGGGCTTCAATTTTAAAACTAAAAATGATTTAATCTTCCATGCTTGACCTGTCTTCTGCATTTCCTATACATGATGCCTTTTGATAACTAATACTCTCCAACAAACCAAAGAGTTTTACACAACAGTGAAATATACAAACTAAAACACGCACTCTATTTCCAGATTGGGGGTCTTCTAAAGGCATTTTCTTACTCTGGAAAAAAAAAACCTAACCCACTAAGTAAATAACTAATATATTAAAATGCACCCCAGGCCTTTACAAAAATTTTTTGAAAAACGAATAAAACATTTTTTATTTTTATTTCACATAACTTTCTTGTGCTACTTTGATTTCTCCCAGTTCCATAGCTTAATAGGTCTGTTATGGGACAAAATGGAAAGTTACTTTCCTTTTTCTGTTCAGTAAATCCTGCATTGTTGAGCTGTAGCTCACTGCTATAGCATCAACTGTGTGATCACTGTCTGAACAATAACATTGAGTAGGATATTTTAGCCATGAGCGTGTCTCACTTTGTGCCTTAGCCAGGCTCTATGGTGGGTAGGTGCCATTGTGCTGTGTGCATGTAGTTATTTACCATTGTGCCCACAGTGCACCTGCTGTGCTGAATCAGAAGCTCCTCTTTAGAAAAGAAACAGATGGATGCAACCTGTACACAAGGAGGGAATTCACTTTCCTCAAATACTTGTGCAGACTCCCATCAGAAAGCTCAAGCTCTCGTCGAACACAAAGTGTATTGGCTGGATGTTGCAATTTGTAGGAGCTATTTGAAATATTTAGAGAAAAGAGCTAGAAGATTGGGATTTTATTTTTCAGAAGTTACTGTGAAGGTGTTTATTAGTAGTATAGCAGTAGCACAATGGTATGGTTTGTTGATAAGTCATCATAATAGAAGGCAATTCCTTCTAAAATCAAACCTGGCTTGATTTTGTTTTTTTTAACCAGCCTATCCTCTTCTCGCTTTCCCCGAAGGATACCTGTATTCCCAAAAATAGCATTGCCAAAATGTCCTGCTGGAGCCTTTTTCTCTCCTACTGCTTTCTGACCATTTCTTCTACTGTACCTTCCCCATCTTATCCCTGCCCTCCATGTCTTGCATGTTCCTTTCTTTCATAACCTCTCTTGCATGTTCCCTTTCTGTCTGCATCCTCTCCTCCAGTCTCGACATTTGTTGCCAGAGCTTAATTCGTTTTTATCCTCCTTCTGCCACTACAAGTCTTCTCAGCTGTAGCTGTACCACTCCGGCGCTCAATGCATTTTTAAACAGTCCATCAAGTTCTAGCACAACTTGTTTTAAAAATACCTCTGCTGATTAATTGATGGGGGAGGCTTCAGAGGTTGGAGGAAAACCAAGACAACCACCTTCTCTTCTAGTTGATATGAAAATGTGGTCTGTTGTTTTAATGTCCTGACTTGTAGGAATGAATTGTTTGAGTATGTAACCAAATATCTGCATGTATCTCTGGATGTGTAGGTAATACAGGATCTGTAGCTTGTATGTGTTTTGTTTACTATACCATTTTTGCAGTTGTCTGACAGATTGAAATGTTAGAAGCAGCAATGATACAATGTTCTGATCAAAAAAACTTTCAATCATTAAAGTTATAAGCAAATGCTGCATGAAGTTTACATGAGGAAAACTTTATACAGTCTGCTTAGTATTTGATTAAGAGAAAAGGTTATCCAAACAGCCATGACACCATATAGAAATACAATTAACTTCCTTGTTAAATCATGAATTAAGCATGATTGATAACTACAGTGATAACAGATTGTTTGAGGGGTATATATAATTATATGGGTCTCAATCACATGTAGGGATTCAATTTAAGAAGTGAGTACAATTATTTCATGGTTTAATTAAAACCAGCACATCATAACATAAAAAGGTGTAGCAATTTATTTGCAACACATTGGGTGAGCTGACCTCAATGTCCCTAGCTTGGTCTTAAATATATCTAATAACTCTATGAGAGATCGTGCTATGGTTTCATGTGGTTGAATCTGCCAAAGACCTCTTCAGAATGAAAGCTAGCCCCGCCCACTAACTATTCCCTGCTTATCTTCCTTCATTAACTTTTTAACCTCTTAGTATCCACCTCATTTCATGGGAAATTCGCCTATTTTGCTTATCCAAATGAAAAAGCAAATAACTGAGGAACTGTAAGCCTAAATTACATGTGTGATACATTATTTGAAAGCTAATATCTTCTAGTTTCTGAATATATACATGAAAATTGGGTGAGTAAAACACCCAAGCTGCATCAGTTTAAACATGACTCAAAGTTGTTGTTTTTTTTCTCGAAACTGATAAGTCTTTTTTGAACGGCAGTAATAAAGAAATGCTTGCTTGCTGTGGCTGCTTTGTCATGCTACATTTCGACATGCTGCTATAAATGTGCTTTGGTGATCGCTATGTCCATAAAATGAACTAGGGGTTGAATTTTGGAGAATCTAAGCTTTCCAATGATGCCCAACATGTCTATATTGGTAAACAACAGTGTAGTTTTCATGCATTCTGAGTTATTGTTTGTAAATGCTTTAAATCGGGTCACCGGCGACCCGGTGGGTTTTGAGAGGTTAAAAGGCCAAACTACTGTACGTGTATAGAGGCTGGATTAGCCCAGCCACTGTGTTGTAGATGAATGGCAAGAAATGATGTGCATCCTATTAATTTAGAGTGAAAGAAAACAAGGAAGTCCCGAATGCTTGACTTTGATGGATGTGTGACAGTTTAAGTTAGTTTATGGAGTGCTTTAGTGCAGGAAAATGAAATAATTTACTAAATCACTAAATAATTATATTCACTTCTTAAAATCAAATGTACATATTTAACAGAGAAATATATCAGGAATTGCATATTAATTAAATGAATACGTATTTAATCCCAGTTTTAGTAAATTAATGAAATATAATTCATTATTTCATAAGTTATTATTTATTTATTGCAATGTGGCACTCATCAACTTCAAAAAATTAATAATAACTTGTGCCCCACATAAACATTTTTTTAGAAAAGATGTTTTTGGCATCTTTTGCTGCAAATATTCAGAATATTTATTGGGCAACCTAACATAAGTGTTCATCAAGGAGACAAGCTGAGGGGAAAAATAAACTTTCTCTCTTCCCCAATCCAGAAGAAGGTCCAAATCATCTTTGTCCAGAATGTGTGGGTCCTGCAGAGATGTTAATTACTCCTTTCTTGACCTGTACAAGGACTGAATAGAGGAGTTGTGCTTTGTCTGTGTTTTTATTGTTTTGTTGATAAAGCAAACTGCACAATAATATATCTAACATGGCAGTGTAGAGGATAACCTGCAGCTTTTATGGAAGGCTGAACTTGTCAAGAATCCTCAGGAAGTATGGCCTGCTCCGGTTGTGATGCTGTGGGATTAAACTATCAAACGCATTTTTTCTCAGATCCCTTTAACTTGGCTGAATGAAAATAAGTCTGCAAAGAAAAATAGGCCAAAGTTCCTCCTCAGAGATGTGAAAAATTCATTGTCAGCAAACAGTTGATAGAAGATGTTGCTGCCAACAGTTGCAAAACAACATATAAGCTGTTTTCACATTGGGCTAGGTTGATCTAAATAGAGTTTTAAGTTATAGTAATTCAAAACTGTATTTTTTCCCTTGCAGCTATCATGATTAGTTTAAGCGATCTGACCCACATGCAGAGAACCACCCAGAGACCAAGGGAAAAAGTTTAACAGGTTTATTAAATGTAGATGAATAACAGAAGTTGGATTTGGAACTCAGTGGACTGGTGAACCGGAACTGGAAAGTCTGAAGGGGAGATCACAGTGATAAATTCAGGGACCGTAGGAAATTTGATTAAGGCTTGAATATTACTGGAGCGGGACTCACATTTGAGGGGGCTCTTGTCAATCCTTGTATCCAGCTTGTTGGGGTAAATCCAGAGAAGAGGGAAGTCGTTGGAGGGCGGACAGATAGACAAGCGTTGGACCCAGAGGAATAAAGGAGCAGACTGTCACTTGGATTTCCGAAGAGGACTTGAACGGATCATGCGGAGGTTTCCCCTGCTCAGTGTGTTCTCACTAAATCCTTCCAGGGGGAGAAGATCCAGGTATCCAGTTACTCAGGAAGGCTTCCTGCCAAAAAGCAAAGACAAAAACTAAATAAGTCTCAGAGGAACAAAGATTAGGTTAGACTCAGCTAATCTCAGCTTGGCTAGAGTACCCAAAACTGGCAAACACTCTGGCGTCAAGGCAGTGACAGCCTACTGCTCAAATACTCCTCCAGTAATGGTCCAACAAGCTGCAGGTGTGCAAGGAGTCCCAACGAGGACAGGGCACCACCTGGTGGTGGAGAGAGAAAAACACACAAACAACCCACACAAACTGGATTCCTAACAGAAGTTATCTTTTTCCACTGATAATGGCTGTCTTACTTTCTAAAATATTTAAAAGTGTCAATAAAATAAAGTTCTGAGGGAGAAACAATACTTCACAGCAGTATAGCCATGGATCCATGTGAAGCAGCTTGCCTAGTCTTTCTTGACACAAGCTTTACTTTCCCTGCAACTCTGCAGGCAGTTGGTTATAACCATCCCCCTTCTTTACTTACAAAGCTCAGGCTTTCTCTGAAATAGTAACAGTACATGACTAGATTGTATCAACGTTAAACAACAAGGACAACTTTTAAATATTTAAACAGAATTGAGCTTAAAACCATTTTATGTGCTTAACGCTGTTATTTTAACTTATAAAAGCTTCGCACAGGAACCCTGCAGAGTCATTAATTACTGAATCATAATCTAAGTACTGTATGATAAAAAGACTGGAATCCCTGAGCTCCTAAAGGATGAAGTCATTTCAAGTGCTTTCGGAAAGTCACTTTTATTTTGTATTTAGAGAATAAATATTTTTTTTAGCACTAATTTAATACCTTAAGGAAGCTGTGATTAACAAATCCTATAAGTGTACTTTTCTCTAACTTGTCCCTATAATAAATTGTGATGTAAATATAATGAAGTGTGATATTAGGACATCTTTTAATAACATTCACATGTTGTTCCAGTTTTTTGTTGTTGTTTTCTTTGTTCCAGCAGCTTTGACTCAGAGTCTTTTCTTCTCACTGAGGGGGAGAGAGGCTATGCCAGAGCTGAACTTAGAGTGGGCACGCTAAGGACTTAAACAAGGAATGTTATGACAGTTTAAATGCACATTGATCCGCACTTTGGCAGGATTTGTGAAATATATCTCCCCAATTTCAAGCTAATAAGGAGGAGGAAATATGCTGCGGTTTAGTTCACTGCTCATGATCCAGTGATATTTGCTTTGAGTCATCTTTTACCCGTAACATTCTCTATGATATCTTGTCAGATTTCATATTTTTCTCATTTCATCATTTTGTCTTCATACCACGGTCTCTGAGCTGCTTTTCTCTTGGCCTGATAGAATGTACACGATGATTCATATTCCTTATCTAACATTAGCTCCCCTGTTCTAATGTTTCTTCCCGCCAGACTGTTTCAGTCTCAATGCTGGCTGCTTTTTTGTTGAATTTGTCACACGAGTTCTGCTTCTTTTCAGAGAAAAGTGGCTTACAGGTGTTGCTGCTACTTAAACCTAATTACACAGTATGCTCAGTGTATCTTGGATGCCAAGATGTGAGAGAAGCAGAAGTGTTCTAGTTGTTCCATTTCACAGTTATTCTCGGCAGTTCTACTCAGATTTCTGCAAATGGAGACATTTGGTATAAAATCAGATAATTTACTCGTCAAAGTGAGTTTGAATTGTGGCTCCCGAAATATGGAATGAAAAAAAAAAATTTGCTGTGTCTACACATAAATATAAGGCAAAATATTATGACCGGCTACCTTTTTTTGAACCTCTTTTCAATTTGTGCTGATTGGTTAAGTCTTGGACATCACTAAAGCCCTGAATGTTTGCTGCTGCACCAGATGATTTATATCCAGTCAGCTGGGGCCTCCATAGATCATTCTGGTTTGTGCAGCACACCCCAAAGATGCTCGATTGAACTCAGATCAGGGGAATTTTGAGACCAATAAATGGTTCTAACTGGATGATTTTTCTAAAACTTTTATTTTTGTGGTTTCTGTCAGGGTGTGTTATTCTACTGAAACAATCCATAGTCACCATGGAATACAGATTATGCTCTAAGAGAAAACAAACCTAAAAACAAAACAATATTTATAATGGAGAGATGTTTTAAGTTGGAAAAACTGTCATAACTACATTGAACAAATGAGGTGTGGACATGAATCTCCTGTAGAAATACATTTTGCAGCAGATCTAAAGAAGTATCAACAGGAAGATAGCATAGTTATAATAATATCCTAAAAAGAAGATGCTCGGGGTAGTCTATTATGTTTTTCTGTTTAAGATGCATAATGCAATGTGGCTTTTTGCCAAAGAAAACCTGTATTACACAATTCTCGTCAGGACCAGAATTCATTTATTCATAAATCCCTGCCTGTTGAAATCCACCATATAAGCCAACTATCTCTCCACCTGTGCGTCAAGCAATCCTTTGCTGTTTCTAGCTTGGACTTTTTTTTAATAGCAGCAGACCAGGAACACCTGAAAAAGTGGTGATACTTTGACCCTTTTGTTGTCATATTTTGCACTGGCTTTAAGTGCAGACAGGGAGTCGGGAGCAGCATAGTGAGTTAGAAACCACCAAATACACTGTAAAAAATATCTGTCTAAGAATATATATCATGATTTTAAAAAGTCCTGTCAAGTGCAATTGTCTTAATGCAATGGCGGATTATTGCACTTAATTTAAGTAAAACTTTCTCAAAAGAAGATCAATAATCTAACAAAAAATCTCTTGCTTAGAATATAGATCTCAAAACTAGATTAAAATCATTTTGTTAGATCTGACATTATAAGACTTGCTTAAAGGACAATTTTGCAGTGAAATAAAAAAAAAATAGAAGACTTAAATTTGGTCACAAGGGAGGCAGAGCAGTGAACATGGACAGAAAACTGGACCAAACAACAGAGAAGAAACTGCTCTGGTAACAGATCAAAGAGTGGTGCAGAAAAAAGAAAAGATCCAACAGAGAACAAGAAATCAGGATTTTATATCCTGATGTAGGATAGGAAAAGGGCATTGAATGCAGGTGAACAGACAGAGTAAAAGCAGTGAGCTGAGCGAGAGACTTGTTTAAATGTTCAGTTCTGCAAATTTACATTCAGATGCAGATTAGACTCATCTAAAAATAAGGCAGCTTTAGTGGCGGTTCTGGGCTGGAGTCCTGAGAGATCTTGCAAGAAGTTGTGAATTAGGTATTATGCTTATTACTGCATTCTATTTCTTAAAAAAGTTAAAATCCAAGATCTCCCAATCTGTTCAAAAGAGTTAAGCCAAGAGAGCTCTTTGGCTGCTGAAGAAAACATCTTCAACTACATTAACTTAAGTCCAGTTGTTTTGCTATTAAATGTTTTTTTGTTTTCTTTTAAATTCACACAGTCTGGATGACTAAGAATCTTCAAGAGGATCTGAATGAACAAAATGGGTTTTTGAATAGTGTGCTTTTAAAAAAGATGAGACCAAACTAGAGATGTTTGGCTATACTGGTCAACCCTGATTGGCACAATCAGCTTATACCAGCTTTCAAGCATGGGCTGAAGTGATGACTTGGGCTTCTATGCTGATACATGATTCTTTAGATTCAAATATTAGCCTGCATGTACAACAGCTGAAGTGTGGCTGGAACTAAGTGATGAAACAGGAAATGATTCCCAACAATGGCAGAAAATCAACAACATGGATGCTCAATTAAGCACAATAATAATCCGAACCCTGTGAGCTTTGCAACACAACAAATACAAAAAACAAACTTAATGCTTATCCAGCTTTTACTTCTTACTTCAACTCATGTGAATATCTTATGGACCAATGTTTTAAATAAAATAAAATAGATGGAAAAATAGAGGAATAAAAGAAAAAGTGTGACTTGAACTCAACTGTAGATACAAAAACCGAACCTGTCTGTCAAACTTTGCTCAAAGTTAGCTTATCCTACATTTACCTCTAGAGTTTGCCTGTGATCTTCTACATAAGCTTTAAAAATCACATACCTACTCTGAAACTTTCCATCAAGGGAGTAAAAGGACATGGAAGTTTGTTCAGATTTCCTTAAACCTCCAAAATAATAGCAATTCATTAAAGGGTCACATATGAAGGATCTAATTAAGTGGCTGATTTAAGCTTTGTTTAGTGCAGAAAGGTGGCTACTGGAGGTGTTAAATATGACATTCTGCTGAGCTGCACCCTAATGATGTGAAAGGCAGCTGTAACACAAGTGTAAATGGAGGCTCTGATCTTCTCGCTATGCCAGACTTGTCTCCTCAGCCTCAATCACACCCTACTTTAGGTAACAGGTGTAAAAAAAAATCTTCAGACTCCTGAAAAAAAGGAAAGCAACAACCTATGAACTGTCACCAATTTCAAGGCTTTGATACACCCAGAGAGATGATCCAAGACTGCATGAGGAAAAAACATAAATAACTATTTATTTATTTTGGATAAAAAAAACATGAGAAAATTCAAAATTCGAATGAGAGTTAAAATTGTGTCCTACATATGAGCTAGATGCTGGTTCAGTCGATGTGGAGGCGTGAGCTATCTGTGATGCCAGGTCTGCCTCCAGCTCTGCTTCTCTCATGCTGAACACTCCTTTTTTTGTGAGCTAGAGAGGATTGCAATATATGTGCCTTTGCGCTCCAGAGAAAATAAATGCAGTATAACACAAGCTGCATGGCCAAATGTGCAAATGTCTTTTTATATCTCTCTGCAGGTGATAATCCTGTACTTCAATCCCAGTGTGTTCCGCTGCATCCTGCTGAGATGGGTTCGCCTACTGGGATTCGCCACCACGTACGGCACCGTCATCCTCAAGCTGTACAGGTATGGAAGTTAGCAACAGGCAGCAGGAATAAGAACAAAGAGTGAAATCTGTATCTGAGATGTTTCTTTTTTCTATAAATTATTCTTGTGGTGACATTAAATTGAAAGCAAAACCTAAAAATAGGCAAACCCAACTTCTCACTTCATGCCTCCTATCCCACCATCTCCTACACTTCTCTCCCTGTTTCAATAATTCAGCTACATCTTAAGATTGCATGCTTTCTGGCCCATAAGCACATTTGAATTTCACATCAGGTCTGATCTTTCTGCGTCTTCCTGCTCAAGTATCTATTCACACACACACACTGATCTGCAGCCTGGAGCAAGTATAAGCGAGGTGGGAGAGAAAGGTCAAAGATTGGCCAGAAAGTTCTCTTGGCAAAATTACCAATTAGATTTTTTCTTTTTTTCATTGAGTTCAATGGGTGGGAAGAGTGCCTCAGGGCCAAACTTCTTATACCCTGAGTGGTCCCACTAAATATCGGATGAAACAGATTTGTCACAGTCTGGACTGCCTACTGTGAGCCAGCTAAACAGAATTACATGTTATTCTTATTATTTATAGTCTTATATCTCAGTCTACAATATAGTGAAAAGGTGTTGATATGTCTTAAACTTTTTTTTCATATTTCAATGACACAGTTAAAATAACTGTGGAGGTATTTCTTTGTGAGGATCCTGCACAATGCATGCGTAAACATAATATGTTTAGTTTTAAACTACTTTAAAAAATAAGAATATACAAAGACAGTATCTTTTGTTTTCAGTTAATTTTGCGGCTCTATTCATGAATAAAAATCCATTGCATCTACATCATGACAGGTCAGGGACGAGGTTGTAGAAAATGCTAAGCAAAGAGCATACAACCCAAAATGAAGGGAAAAAAAGTAAAAATTATAAAAACTGTGCAATAACTGTATAATAATCCTACCATATAAAAAAAGCTGTCATAAACCTACAGTATATACAGTGCTGTGTGGATGTACTGTACATACTGTATACTCCTTTGACTATTTGAGTTGATGTAACAAGTACATTTCTCCAGTGTGAAGTCAATGAAGTCAATCAATCAATCAATCAATAAAAGGTTGAGTTATAAAAATATGAACTCTTAATGCCTGAATACAAATGGATGCCACACTTTTCAGATTGTTATTTATTCAACATTTTTCATACCAAGTACTAACCTGACTCCGCCAGATGGATTTGCTCCGCATATCCATCTGGAAACCTTCCGTTGAAGTAATTTTGGGCAGGGGTGAAAATACTGGTTAGCTGATTGGCCTATGTTGGTGATAGACGGGCCAAATAAACCAATCAGATCAACGAAGCATATGACGTACTAACAGAGCGACGACGAAAACACAACCACAAGCCAGGCTACTCTTGCCGAAACCAGTCGGGAGAAGAGCAAAAACATCTTTTCCTCTGAGAAAAGCCTCCAGAGCAGTGCTTTGCTCTTCTTTCAGTGAAGAAATACTCTGTAATTCTGATAAAACTTGCTCGATAGCCACGCTAACGCTAGTTTCATCGGCTGAAGCCGCCATGCTCTTTAGACTGAACTGTCGCGCTTCTCGTTCCTCAACCCGCCTCAAAGCCAACGCTGATTGGACGTTCGTTTGGTGAACGGCTCCAAATTTTCTTTAACGGAAAGTAGCCAGACTGATATGCGAGTAAAACCTTGAAAGCTCGCGAGATCAGGATGGTCTCACGAGGCTAACCAAGTACTATTCATACCTTTTCACAATTATGCACATCTATGGTTAATCTCATTAAATCTTTCTATACGTTACAATATGTAGATACAAGTTCAAGGATTATGAATACTTCTGCCAGGTAAAGTACAGCCAACAACTTTCCTGCTTTTTGCTGTATTGTTAATGGTCTTTTTCAATTTAAACTACAGACCTAAAACCTCATAAATCAACCATATTGCCATTGATCCAACAGGCTGGTAATCAATTGTAGGTAATAAAAAACATACAAGCTCCAATTGTTGTGTTTCATATTTCAGAGAACTAAAGAAATATCTTCCTCATGCTGTACAGGAGCATAACAGATTTAATGGATATAGATAAATACAACTGAAATGAGTATGTTTCCATTCTTGTGGGAATGGTAACAGAAGAAATAGTCTAATATTAAATGACTAAACCCTAAATGTCACAGAAAACAGCAATTTATCAGCTTGGACGATGCTGATATAATTTTGGAAGCTTTAAGATTCAGACTCTCTTTCTGTGTCATTTCTCTGTCGTGCAGGGTGCTGAAGGTTTTCCTGTCCCGCACGGCCCAGAGGACCCCATACATGACCAGCTGGCGTGTCCTACGGCTGCTGGCGGTGATTCTCCTCATTGTGCTGTGGTTTTTGGTGGCTTGGACCTCTGCTGTGTGCCAGAGTCCAGAGCTGAGTCGAAGTCTCATAGTTGCAGGCTTCAACCCTGAGGGACTGCAGTTTACAATGTGCCTGCTGGACCGATGGGACTACATGATGGCAGTGGGTAAGTGTGTGTGTGGGTGTGTGTTTTCTGCGTGGCGTTTTTGGTCTGTGTTTGAAAGCAGTCTGGGCAAAGGGAGGTGTAAAAAAGTCATTTACTTGGAGACAATCTCTTAAATTTTTATTTCTTGACTCTCAGTTTAAGCATTTTCATTTAAAATAAGATTTTCATCAAAACTGATTAAATTATAATTTTAAGATTTATATTGCTTTCTTCTGGAAGTGTTATCTTACACATGTTATGAGTTTAAGTATAATTGAGAATGTATAAAAGTCTGTAAGAAGTTTTTCATCGTAATGATTGTCATTGTCACTAACTTACTAACCCCCACTCCTGCACAAGGACATTGACAGAGAGCTAGGATTGCAAAGTCACCAATGGCACTCCTTTTAGCAGGTTTATTATACCCATTATTTAATCCCTGGCTATTCTTTTAGCTGTTATAATGATAATTTTAATACACATGACAAACAGTATGGGAAGACAACTTATCTTCCCCATACTATATTAGCAGAAGAAATCCTATTTTAAAGCTGTTGGGAAAAGACTATGGAGAATGGATCTAAAGGCTCAATCAAAATTTTGCCCTATTACTGGAAGGCTGATTTCCATCAGCTGCTCTTTGTATTACTTTGCTCTGTATGGGTTTAAAACATCTTTAAAACATTTGCTTATTTCTGTTTAGTTATTGGTTTTGCATTAAGCCATTTTCTGTTTCCCATTTTATTTATTCCTTTTCAGGTATTGTTACATTAGTATAATTTAATAAATTCAATTTTCACCTTAAAGAAAATCCTTGTGTGGTCTCCTTTAATGTTACCACCACCAAACAAGCCTGGTGGACGTAACATTGTGGGGGCTTGTCCGGGATTTGAACCCGGGACCTCTCGCACCCTAAGCGAGAATCATACACCTAGACCCAGATAAAAAGTAATGAAGAAAAAAAAAAAAAAGTGTTGTCAAGATGTCATAAATTCTGTGTATGATGTGACTAAAACAGGCAGAATAAAAACTTTGAATTTTCTTGGCTGTACCGAAGAAAGATATCCACTCCTAAATGAAAACTTTACCAAAAAACAAAAACAAATGTACCGTTAATAAGATGGTCCCTTTATGCAATGTCCTTATGTTGTCATTTTCTTTGCTGGAATTGAAGATTTCCTTACTCTTGATACTGAGTAAAGAGAGGGATTCATTCTTAATTCATGTATCTGGATAAAAGAAAAAAATATCAATCTGTCCTCTGGTAGCTTGGTACTATAGTGACTTTTATCCAGAACCTTCAAAGTTGCTAATACATTTGATGGAAAAAAATGGAAAAGGTTTGGACATTTCTTATGCGGCTCTTAAGGAAATGGCTCAGTGGCTCTTTGGTTCAAGTTTCCTTCTCTTTAAATTTTATTCACTGGTTTCTCACCCTGATAAAGTGGTGGTGATTCCAGTTTCTGAATAGCTGACAGTAATTTGATGTTTTCTTTTGCAATGCCAGGACACCCTCTTTAGGGTTACTTAGATGACAAATTGTTGTGTCTCCTGGTAGGTATATAGTAGTTCTAATAGTTCAGGATGTAACAGAAAATGTATTCACCATTTTTCCGTATACCTACAATGAATAAAAGTATTGCAAAGTTTGGATGTATAGTTACAAAATGGTATGTTTACAAGGACAAAATTTATGGTAGAGAAGAGAAACAGAAATGTAGGGGAGTGCTGGCCTAGTGATAAGAGCATATGTCTTGGAATCCTGAGGTTGTGACAGTAAAACCCACTCCCACAAACTGCCACTATGGGTTCCTGAGCATAGACATTTAAGCCCACACTGCTTCCCTGGGTGCCGCACAATGGCAGCCCACTGCTCCCCAAGGGCATGGGTTAAATGCAGAGACTGAATTTAATTGCGCTGTTCTAATGACAGTGTAATGACAATAAAACATTTGTAAAAAAAATAAAATAAAACTGTAGCTAATGTGTTTGTACAGTGGTGTAATGTTCGCCCTAAAGGTGTTAACTCTCTGATCTTATTCACTGTTTGTATGCCTGAAGTGATAACTCTTTCAATAATCCTTAAATAACGCTTCTTCTTATCCAGGGTTCCCATACCTTTATTTACATCAAATTTAAAGACTCTTAAGGACCTTCCAGGACCTATTCTCTGAAATTCATGGACCAGCAGCTATTGCTACTACTGAACATCCAGCCATCCATCCACTTTTCCTCTTTATACCAGCTGGCATTGCGAAGGGTGCTGGTGCCTATCTCTTTCTACGGGCGAGAGGCCGGGTACACCCTGCCAGTCTATCACAGGGCAACACAGAGACAAACAGGACAAACAAACATTCATGTATACACACTTAGACCTAAGGACAAGAACAGTCTTATTTTTGGACTGCGGGAGGAAGCTTGAGTACTGCTGAACATGTTACTGATAAATGTTTTGGATCAAAAGTTAATCTGAAAAAATGGCATCAAAGTTGTTTAGAGAGATCAAAAAAAAATTGCCTGCATTAATAATGGTAATATTCATAACCTACATTAATTTCTGCAATACATGAAAATGTCTAATGATTGAGAGATGAGGCTTTTTTTAAGCTTAAAAATTTTCAGCAAATGTGGTGAAACATTGGTTAATTTTTTTCAAGAATGTCGTGAATAAGTGCTCGTGAATAAGCAAAAACTTCCTCTTCTTGACATCTACATCGGTAAAAAGCAGTTTACAGAAAATAATTCTACTTATAAAAAAGTGAAATAAAAAGTTGTATTTCTAATAGAAAATCTTGCCAAAATAAATCCTAATTTTAAAAGCACAATCCCTTTAAACAAAATGTCAAACACAGCGTCACTCCATTTTAATACAATCTTTAACTGGGAGCATGTGAAATACAGACAGATGGGGCTCAATGCAAGCTGGACATTACAAGATAAGGCCATCCTAAATACATTAGGGTTCTCAAATTGATTAATAGTTCAGCATATTAGGGCTGACTAAAGAAGGTTTCATTCTTTAAGACAGGTTCAACACCACGCACTTTCTGAGTAAAGCCTGCAAATGTCACAATGATGGTAGGACACTGTCAATACTGAGCTGGACAAAGCAGCTCTGTCTCTGCTCCCTTCTTTGATCAGTTTGCTGCAGGCTCAGCACAAACAAATATTTTTTTTGGGTCCTCTGATGACCATTCAGTATACTCTAGCTGTCGTTGGCAAGCCATGCATCCTGAGATTTGCATTTTCCATGCATTGCATTACACACTGACTTAATGCCTGACTCAAAGTGACTGGCAATTCAAAACGTTCACCTACAAAAACATTGCACACACCAATGCATCTGCTTTTACATGCACATAAATTGCCATTTTCAAAAAATACACAACACAAGCAGCAACGAACAAATAAAAAATAATGGTATATTAGTATTTGACATACTGTACGTGTCAACCCCCACCCCAGAAAAATTTAAATAAGATTCAAGGACTTTAAAAGGCAGCTATCTGTTCATTAGTCTGGCATAAGCCAGATTGAAATGCATAGTTTAATTTGAATTTTTTTACACTATCTATCTGTAATGCCCCCTATGGAAAATGTTTACAAAAGGGAGGAACCTTCAGTACAATTATCAAGCTGATTGGGTAAATCACCAAGTGGCACCTGCTTCCCATGTCAAGCTTTTACCCAATCGCTGCAGCAGTAGCAGCTGTGATGCATAACATTGTCAATTTTTTTTTTTTTTTTTACAACCAGCAGAGTTAACTTATAAATAAACTCTCGCCAAGTCTGGTTGGGTGGAAAGGGCAAACATCTTTCCCATCCACAAAGGCACAAATTGCATGTTTTTGCTGCAAGGGCCGCACTGCTACATGCAGCCAAATGACCTAACTTTAACTTTTACATTTCATAATTTCCTGATTTTTCTGCTCCACTGACCAAGGGAAAATTATAACTACTTGAAGACTTCCAAAGAAAAAGCTGAAACTTCTAATTTTTACTGTTTCAATTAGTAAACATTATGGTGTATTTCTGTTGGCGGAGCATAGCTGAAGGCAGAAATATCTCCCGGAGGGCTTTATCAATGCTAACTAGCAGGGTTGTTTTAGCTAACTTTGTTAGCTAAAACAAAATACAACTGTAGAAAATCTGATTTTATTTGAATACGTTGTCTAAGCTTGTGGTAGGCTGCGCAGTGGCATGGCTAAAGCAAGAATGTCCTGGGTTTGATTCCTGGCGCAGGGTTTGCATGTTCTCCCTGTGGATGCGTAGGTTCTCACAAGGTACTCCTGCATCCTCCAGAGGTCCAAAAGCACTGATAGGTTAATTTCCTTCTATAAATTGTCTTTAGGTTTGAGCGCGTGTGTCCATAGTTGTATGTCTTCATTTTGCCCTGTAACAGACTGGCAACCTGTACAGTGTGTACCCTGCCTTTCGCCCATAGATTGCGACTGATAAGCATTGGTCTCCACTGATGGAATAAGGGGGGAGAAGATGGATGGATAATTATTACATTTCTGGGGCCAGGATATTTATTTAAAGAAGTTAACTTTAAAAGGACAGAGCAAAACAAAACATCTATTGACCAACTCAATATCGACAATCTGAAAGTATTACCTTTGACTGAGTGCATTATATCTACATCTAGCGAACTAAAAAACAGAGGCCAATCTGAAGTTCTAGCAATCTGTGGCAAGGCCAGAAAACAACCAAGCAGGATCATTGTAAAAAGAAGAAACAGCTCTTTTTTGATGGCAAACTGTCCTTGCAAAGCTGAGTGAGTAATGTTACTTAATATAACAACGAAAGATGGTAGGAATGTTATTTACATGTTATTTTACATTGATTTAACATCAGAATTAGGTTTATTGGCAATTAGGTTCGCACTTACAAAGAATTTGACTTAGTGTTGATGGTGCAGACATATTAGATAAATATACAGAAACTAGAGTTATATACAATATAAAACATACAATATATTATATACAATATTAGACTGTGCGTTAATGTAACGCAGGAGGTCTGGAGATGCAACGTTAGTGTAGCTTCTAGGTCCTGAACGGGGTAGGGAGAAAGGCAGTGTCAGTGTCATGGTGGTCTCTGGGCCTTGTTGAATAAGGCTGGTAGCAGATGGGAAGAAACTGTTCTTGTGGTGTGAGGTTTTGGTCCTGATGGACTACAGCCTCCTGCCAGAGGGAAACGACTGAAATAGTTTGTGGCTGGATTCCGAGGGATCAGCTACAATCTTCCCTGCATGCCTCAGAGTCCTGGAGGCGTGCAGATCCTGGAGAGATGGAAGATTGCAGCCAATCACCTTCTCTGCAGACCGAATGACATGCTGCATTCTGCCCTTGTCCTTGGCGGTGGCACCAGTGTACCAGATGGTAATAGAGGAGGTGAGGATGGACTCATTGATGGAGGAGTAGAACTGCACCATCATTGTCCTTGGCAAGTTGAATATTTTTCAGCTGCCGAAGGAAGTACATCCTCTTCGGGGCTTTCTTGGTGAGGGGCTTAATGTTTACCTCCCACTTTAGTCCCGTGAGATGATAGTTCCCAGGAAGCGGAAAGACTCCACAGTGTCAATAGTGGAGTCATAGAGGGTGATGAGGATTGCTGGGGTTGAGTTCTTCCTGAGGTCAATAACCATCTCCACTGTTTTTAGAGTGTTGAGCTCCAGGTTGTTTTGCTTGCACCAGGTCGCCAAATGGTCAACCTCCCACCGGTAGGCTGACTCGTCGCCATCAAAGATAAGTCCGATGAGAGTGGTTCTGTTCGCGAATTTCACAAGCTTTACAGACTGATGGCTTGAGGTGCAGCTGTTGGTGTACAGGGAGAAGAGCAGAGCAGAAAGAACTCAGCATGGGGGAACCAGTGCTGATGAGCTGGGAAAGAAGTACACTATATTGCCAAAAGTATTTGCTCACCTGCCTTGACTCACATATGAGCTTAAGTGACATCCCGTTCCTAATCCATAGGGTTCAATATGACGTCGGTCCACCCTTTGCAGCTAGAACAGCTTCAACTCTTCTGGGAAGGCTGTCCACAAGGTTTAGGAGTGTGTTTATGGGAATTTTTGACCATTCTTCCAGAAGCGCATTTGTGAGGTCGCACACTGATGTTGGACGAGAAGGCCTGGCTCTCAGTCTCCGCTCTAATTCATCCCAAAGGTGTTCTATCGGGTTGAGGTCAGGACTCTGTGCAGGCCAGTCAAGTTCATCCACACCAGACTCTGTCATCCATGTCTTTATGGACCTTGCTTTGTGCACTGGTGCACAGTCATGTTGGAAGAGGAAGGGGCCAGCTCCAAACTGTTCCCACAAAGTTGGGAGCATGGAATTGTCCAAAATGTCTTGGTATGCTGAAGCATTCAGAGTTCCTTTCACTGGAACTAAGGGGCCAAGCCCAGCTCCTGAAAAACAACCCCACACCATAATCCCCCCTCCACCAAACTTTACACTTGGCACAATGCAGTCAGACAAGTACCGTTCTCCTGGCAACCGCCAAACCCAGACCCGTCCATCAGATTGCCAGATGGAGAAGCGCGATTCGTCACTCCAGAGAACGCGTCTCCACTGCTCTAGAGTCCAGTGGCGGCGTGCTTTACACCACCGCATCCGACGCTTTGCATTGCACTTGGTGATGTATGGCTTGGATGCAGCTGCTCGCCCATGGAAACCCATTCCATGAAGCTCTCTGCGCACTGTTCTTGAGCTACATGAAGTTTGGAGGTCTGTAGTGATTGACTCTGCAGAAAGTTGGCGACCTCTTCGCACTATGCGCGTCAGCATCCGCTGACCCCGCTCCGTCAGTTTACGTGGCCTACCACTTCGTGGCTGAGTTGCTGTCGTTCCCAAACACTTCCATTTTCTTATAATACAGCTGACAGTTGACTGTGGAATATTTAGGAGCGAGGAAATTTCACGACTGGATTTGTTACACAGGTGGCATCCTATCACAGTTCCACGCTGGAATTCACTGAGCTCCTGAGAGCGACCCATTCTTTCACAAATGTTTGTAAAAACAGTCTGCATGCCTAGGTGCTTGAATTTATACACCTGTGGCCATGGAAGTGATTGGAACACCTGATTCCAATAATTTGGATGGGTGAGCAAATACTTTTGGCAATATAGTGTATGTAATCCACCTGCAGGTGGAGTTAGGGACACTCAGCTTGGAGAGCTTCTCCTGAAGCAGAGCTGGGATGGTTGTATTTAAGGCAGAGCACATTTGTGAACATTTCTGTCCACTCCCCTATCTATCTATGGCTTTAGTTTTAAGCACAGCTACCATAGTTTTTTTGTTTGCTTGTTTGTTTGTTTTTTTTGTCTGGCAGTGGCAGCAAGTATGGGATAAAACTTTCAAAAAGTCGTTACTCTGTTGATTCTGGGAACTCTCATCAAAATTATGTGCTAACTTAAGCTCCTCGTTTGCCGACCCTTTATCCTCACTGGTTTCTAATGCTTAAGGGCTAATGCTCTAACAGGGCTGTCACATAGACAGAAAAAAGGCCTATATTCATCCTATGATATGGCTCTTAGAAAGACTGAGAAAGAATTTACCCTGACTGTTGGATGTCACAAAGTGCCACAAGAAATATCTGAAACAACTACATTCTCCACGGCTACATGTATTGTAGTTTTGTAAGCTTGTGGTTCGATCATTAATGCCTGGTATTTGCATCAAGCATACACCAGGTGTAAAAGTGTGCAAATTAGGAAATTATGACATCAAGGACAAAACCTTTTGTTTAAGGAACATAGTTCTATTAATGTATGGTTGATAATCTCAACATCAAATGTCTGTCAAACACATAGACACAGACATAACATAAAAACATAACTTATTCTAGCAAAACTCAAACTGCTCCTTAACAATCTGCTTGTTTTCCAAGATTTTAAGCAGTTCTACAGTCCAGACCTGATTTCTGTAACCAGTTATCTCATTTGAAAATTGTTATTTTAGTTAATAAAATATATCTGTTTTTGGGTTTTAATCACAGTGTCCAGCTTTATTTACCTTTTCCCTACACAATAAGTCACTTTACACATTTTACTCTGTGTAAGCCTTATAAAAGGTTTTTTTTTTTGTATTATCTCAAGGACTGCTGCCTGTTTATAGAGCAGACAAGTGACTTCTGTGGATCAACCACTTTGCATAGTTTCTAACAGTTTCAAAAAGCCAACGTGCATTTGTAAGATAAAAGACAGATAATAATTACTACTAGATAATTAACTTTATTGTAAAAGCTGTAGGTATGCACTCTCTCAAGAAACTCTGTTTTGGTTTTATTTATCAAGCACTTCAAAATACTGGCCAACACCCAGATGAATAAAAATATTAGATGAAACAAATAACAAAAGGCCAAGTGTTCATGCTATCTGGAGTTAATCAGATTTTATTTATAGCCTTGTCAGCTGTGTTACTTATAAGTGAAGCTTTTAAACTTCCCTGAAATGAAAGTAAATTAGTGTTATTGTTGTATTCAGCTAGCCGAGAGCATCGATACCCCTTGAAGATGGAGAATGCAGAATGGCAAGTTAAAAAAGGGCTTTCTGACAAACATGGAAGCAGCAGGGAGATGCTGCCAAATGTGCAGAAATTACATATTTTTACAGTATCTTCAACTTACTAGCAAAATATGTTAAATGGCAACACATAGTGGAGAATAGAAGGAAAGGATTTGAGCAGAAAGGTGTATAAGATTCCCAAACACATACCTTTCTGATTCCACATCATCTTTGTGATAAACTGCAAGAATCACTGGAACCGTACACATGACCCAGATGGCCTTCAGCGTGTGCTACAGCACAGCCTCTTCAGTGACAGATTCTAGACGCAGGAGGCAGCGATGTGTAGCTCTCTGGAGCCAGTCTGACAGCTGGGGAGACTAATCCTGTTTGGAAAGAAGGAAACATTGAATCCCTGAGATTCAATGAGAAAACCTGGGAGACAGACAGACTGAGGGAGTGAAGGTGGCAGAATGAGATGGAGGGTTCAATTTATGCTTCTTGCAGGTAGTGGCCAAAGATGCAACAAGAGATTTTTTTTTCTTTGCCAGCAGAAGTTCAGAAAGAGATGGAAAAGGGTGAGAATGTGGAGGAAGGACGGCTAAGGACACTCTGTAGAGGGGAGACCCAACACCAACAGAGAAAATGTGTGCAGTTCTGCGTGTGACAACTTCAAGAAAACATGCACACCCTGAAAGAAATGTGCCCAAGAATCCCTCCGGTTGTTCCTTTGAATGTCTGTAGACAAGCTGGTAAATGAGGGAGCCCTGCTGTTTGCTCTGACAGCCAGAGAGAACACGCTGATGTGCTGCTGAGGCTGCACTGAAGGACAGGGAGGACCCTTTAAAGCAGCTTTGGAGCATTTCATCAAAGCTGCATGCCATGCCTTTGAAAAGAAGTCTCTTTTGCTGTTTTCATTTACTTTTAATTTTGACAAGTGTTGTAGTAAAGCAATATTCTAAAAAAAAAAAAAAAAAAAAGTTTTTTTGCACCATAATAAACAGTAAAGAGCTATTGTTAAACATCTCTCATATTGATTAATTTGTATTCACCTGCATTTTCTGTTTCTTTCTATAATCATGATGCTCTAAAAACATCCATTCTTCAAAATGTTATTTAAAAGAAAAACATCACAGACAAAATACCAATTTATTTTTTATTAGATTTTTGTTGTTTATTTTATTTTCATCTGCTAATGTAAACCAAAGACGTATTTATTGAATCCCCTCTGTGGCTCGGAAAGGTTCATTAAAAGGGTATACCAAATTAAAACTATGTGTCATTTGAATCTGTTTCTTCCACTGATAGATGACGCTCTTTGTTTGTTTCTATTCTTTGGAGATTGTATTCTATTGATTCAAGACTTAATTTCACAATGCAGACACAGAGTTCACAGCTTCACACACTAGAATAATTACTTTAGATGTTTTATGCTTTCAAACTACATTAGGTGATAATGAGCTTTCTTAGAACACCGCGATAGTAGGAGAACAAACACTGCTGTCATTGGATGAGGATTAACTTCTAATTGCTTCCTGTTCTTTTTTATTACTGTTTGAGGGAGCAGCTTAAAGTCTAAAAGCATAATTCTGTTTGCTGTCATACAGAGAACCAATCATACTGTATCCCTCAAACTTTTTAAGTTTCACAAACACCAGTTTCAACGTATTTTTGGGGGGATTTAATGCATTAAACCAGCACTAAGAAGTACATGGGAGTGATTACTTATAGAAGGCTAAACTATGTTGGTTTTTTTAATCCCAATTTATAACAATACTCTAAAAAAGTAAATCCTAGTGCAACCAATTGCCTCTTGTTACTGTTTTTTTTATTTTTATTTTATTGTCATTATAGTGTCACAAGTACAAAGCAACGAAATTCACAGACTGCATTTAACCCATCCAAAGGGTCTTTGCTCAGGAAACCAGAGTGGCAGTCTGTGGGAGTGGGGCTCAAACTCAGAACCTCAGGATTCCAAGCGCAATGCCCTAACCACTAGGTCACCACTCCCCAGTAAATGCAGTAGCAACTATGGGCCGGATTTATCAAGATCCAATTTTGCGTGCAATAATTTGCGCTCGCAAACTGGAATTTTGCGCGAGGGGCTGAACCATGGTTTGAGGGTGATTTAACAAGAGCGATTGCGTAACTGGTGGCAGGTGCAAAACTGTTGGAGACGCCCTATTTAAATGATGGTTTTGCGCGTTTTGTGGTTTGCGGCATGGCGAGTTTGGACAGCAGAAAGCGCAAAAGGAAATTCGACCCCATGGAAATGGAGGTGTTGGTATATGAAGCCTACAAACATTTAAGTGAGCTACAGCAAAGAAGTGTGACTGTCACACAGAGGAACGCTACATGTGAACAAATCTGTAATAAAGTAAACGCTGTTGGTGAAACCTTGCAGCAGTGGATGAAGTAAAAAGAAGATACCAGGATATTAGAAGGCGAACCAAAGAAAAACTGGCATATAACAAAACATCTGCGAACAAAACAGGAGGAGGCACAGTAGATGAGATGCCTCTGACCAGCATTGAAGAACAAGTACAGCTGACGCTCTGTGAGGAGCAAATCACTGGAATTGCAGCTTCAATATGGCAATGCTGGATAAACGAAATGTTTTGATGATCGTTTCCTCGTTCATTCCAAAAATATTCACACGGAGTGAAAAAATGCGTTCTCTGCGTCTCCTTGCTTCATTTCCATGTCTCCTTCTTGCGACAATAACCGCTGCCATGTGTGCGCAATTACGCATACAGACCATTTGCACCTTCTTTTGAAACGTGTTAAATATAGAGTCAGATACCGTTAGCAAAATTGCTTTCAAGTTTAATAAATCACTTTGCGAGTGCTAAATTAAGATATTTACATGTTCTCCTCCCACAAGACGCACTTTTGCGTGTAAACGCCCCGTATTGCATATTCATAGCAGAAAAAGTATTAAATGGATAAGAGGCGCTATTTAGCGCGTTTTAAAGACCAAATCCTTTTAGCATGCTGTTGATAGATCAGTTTGTACATTTTTTAGCGTGCGCAGTGAAATAGCTCACGTTTTTATACACGCAAACCTTTGATGGATCCGGCCCTATGTGTTTAATTTGATGCAGCTTTGTACTTTTGTTAGAACACTGTCCTGTAGTGACCAAAGCATTGTTCAGACCAAAGTCAAGTCAGAGCAAAACCTGTAGATGTTTATTATCAGTCGCCTCATAAAATACATGTTTAAGCTTTTAGCATCTGACAAGGCAATAATTCTAGAAGACTGGGACAAGTGTACTGAAAAGAAAATGATAATCGAAGGATAACTAAAAGAAGTCCAACCACCAGTCATTTATGGGGTATTTCTTGATTGATGAAAATAGAAGTGAACTTCTACCTGCTAAGTGCGACAAATAAAGGGAAACTAACCCTGCAGATTGGCCTATACACAATACAGTGAATTAAAGCTGTAACAGCGTCATACGTTGGGAATTAATGTCTTTAGTCGGGGCACAGAAGCTTATTAGTGCTGGCAGGAAGATGGATGGAGCTAAATAATTGATTAATATTTGCTCTCTGTCTATTTGCTAAAACATGACTCAGTTGTAGCTATTTTGCAGAGACTGGACAAGTTTCAGTCCCTTAATATGCAAAAATGAGAGAAGCTGTAATTATACAATCCTAGGAAGACTTGTCTCATTTGTGATGAATTCAAACTTACACCACACTTTTCAGTCTTTTTCTTTTAAGTTATAAAAATAACTAAGCAGTCATTTCTGTTGGTCTACCTATTAAAATTATTTAAATACACAGAGGTTTATGGTTTTTAAATAAATATAAAGAGGGTTTCATACTTTACATGTAAATAAACATTTCATAGCGAAGAGTGTGAAAAAGGATCAGCTAATTTTACAGCGTACTGTATGTACAGCAGTCCTACTGCACTTTACACCTAACAGTATATCTTCCTAATTTAAAGGTCATGGGTGGTTTGCTATAAGGACCATCTGTAAAAAGGAAACCTATTGTCACTAAGATGACCTTTTTATATAGGGAGCTAAAGATAAAGATGCAATACTTCTGCAGACACAACAGGGAGCTAATTTGGAATGCATTTTTTCAAGGTATATAAAGTTTCGTGAGGAAAAAAGTGAACGCGCAATAACAGCTTGTATGTTTCTGTCGAGAATGTTTCATAAAGAATAAAAAATAAAGAAAAAAACCTTTGAAACTTTCTGCAAATTTTAATGACAGATTACAATTTCAGGTTAGGCCTAAAAGTGACTCAAATAAAGCTTAAAGTAAGTCAATAAAAGCAGGGTTGTCAAAAGTGCCAATATTCCCAAAAGAAACAAACGTTGTATCCGGATACAATTCTAACTTGGCATATTTTCGATACTAAAGACAAATGTTTTTTCCTTTTTTTTGCTATTGTTGGTTTTAGATTTCTGGGTTATCTATTTTCCAATTTTTTCATGCCTATTAATCCTTAGTTGTCATTTTTATCCCAGTGATATCAAAAGGGTTTAAGGTATCCACTATTTTACTTGATATTGATATTGAGTATGAAATCTTTGTATCATGACAAACCTTAATGAAAAAGGTTTTTCCATTTAGTCCTTTGCTCCACTGGCTGCTGAAGTCAGAGGGACACTATAGTAAAAAACCCAAGCAGCTGTTTTCTCGGTAGTAATTCTTGCTTTATTGAGCCCCTTGCAGGTTTCTCTCTTCTAAGAATATTACTGCTACTAAATTTTTTTTTCTTACAGTTGGGATGGTATATTTTTAGGGATGCACAGAGTTTATCCCTGTTCTAGACCAAAAAGTTGCATTCTCATTTTGTAAACTTTAATTCTATTTGTGTTTCTTTCAGCACTTTCTTTTGCCATTGTTTCTGGATGCCCAGATTAGTGAATAGTTATCCTGTTAACAGATTCCTCCTCCTGAGCTGTAGATCTCTATCAGATCCTCCAGAGTAAACTTGGCTGACAGCTTCTCTGATTTTTGCTCTCTATGTCTCTTTTTAGACCTCCTCTCATGCCATATCCTTTCCATCTTCTAATGATCAATTGAACAGCAGTCTGTGAGATGTTCAAAGTTTCTGAAGACTTTTTTTCCCATTTAAAACTGCTTTATATTTCCCAGTAACGTTCTCCCCAATCTGTCTGTTGGGTTCCTTGGTCTAAATTAAGCTGTTTTTCCACTAATATTGCTAATAAGGGCAATTCTAGCTAATTTAATTGTATCATATTAAGGGGTTGGTGTATTAGCAGTAATAGAGGTACATAAAAGTTATTTCACAACAGAATCAGAAACTGTGTTATTTTCCTTCACGCTTCACAGTCTGGCTTGACTTTGTTTTGATAAATGTTGTTTTTGGGAGATTATTAACATTTGAGAGACTTTAAATGTGGTTACCTTCTAAATTGTCGACTGCCTTTATTTTAGCTGAGTTCCTGTTCCTGCTTTGGGGAGTGTACCTGTGCTATGCTGTCCGCACCATCCCCTCTGCTTTCCATGAGCCGCGTTACATCGCTGTGGCCATCTACAATGAGCTCCTTATATCGGCAATCTTCCACATCATCAGGTGGGTGCAGAAAAATGACCATGACAGCACATAATCATAAACAGCACATAAGAGCTGTTCATCAAATTGTTCCCTCGTCTAAATATATGGGTGCTGAAGTATTAACAGATCATTTAAGTGACAGTAGTTCAATATTAGTACATTGATGTCAAGCTCCTCACGGATTAGGCCCGTATCTGTGGCTCATCTTGTCGTTTCAACTCTGGAATTTAGATATCTGCTTTTTGGGGCTGTACAGACACATATAATTTCAGAAAAAGGAGATTTTTATGCTGCTCTTTCGTCAGGGAAATGAACAAAGTCAGCAGAGTGCAGGGGGAGAGAGTTTAAAGGATAGCATAAATTATATCTTCCTCAGGGAGAGAAAAAGCAGAGATGTCATGTGCCAGGGACTAAAATAAACCCTGTTTGCCACATGCTGTTTGTCGATGCCAGTCTCTGTCGCACTGAATTAAACAGTAGCGCTTTCACAGACTATCATGAATGCATTTGGTAATTTTAAATTCAAAGGTTAATCAGAATTTCAACTAAACTATGAGCTGCACTTGAAAATTAGGGTTTTATCATTGCTCCTTCTAGTGTGTCAGTTTTGATTTGTAAAAAAGGGGGAAAAAATTGTTGGACAACTGAAACCAGATTCATAATGCTGCAAATTCCAGCTGTATCCAGCCTTTAGGGATCTCTGTCATATTCTAAGGAATGCTTCTGACCCACACTCTGACAGGTTCAGAGCAAACAGTTGTTGCTCTCCAGGGGCCATGGATATCGCACTAAACGTTATCAAGCTGGGTGACAGAAAGGGACGGTGATATTGTAATATCATCAGTGGTAGTGAGTTAAATCTATGTTAAAATTCCTCAGAAAACTTTGGGATTATTAATGATCTTATAGGAGTTTTTCTTTTATTCATTTCTTTTTTTATAAATCCTCGTTTATTTAAAGTGGATTTTTCAAGAATAAAAAAGCAATCAGAAAAATGTATTTGAATTTAGTTTTTTTAGTTTTTCATCCATCCATCATCTATCCATCCATCCATCCATCCATCCATCCATCCATCCATCCATCCATCCATCCATCCATCCATCCATCCATCCATCCATCCAGGTTCTTTCTTTTCCCTTAAGCATTCACTCAATAATTACTTGTATAAATTCCTCAAAATCAGTGTTAAAGTTGAACAAACCTTCTATTAAATGCTGATCAATAAACACTAGGGTTGTCAAAAGTATCGATACTCAAAAAAGTATCGATATTGAAATGTTGTATCCGGATACAATACTCGTTTTTAAAAGTATCGATACAGTAGCTACCACCAGTGGTACCTAAGCAGTCATTCATCTAAAGTGCAGAATAGAGAAAAATGCACTTACAGAACACTGTGTGATTGAATAATTCTCTGCACTTTTCAGTTTCAGACTTTGTTTCCTAACCGGTTTGGCTAGCGTCATTGTTATGTGTGCAAAGCATAGTCAAGGAAGGAAAACTTAATTTAGTTTTTTATCAAGCTTGCTTAATATTGCGCACAGCATACAACCTTTATTGTTTTTATTTGTTGTATTTTATTTATTAATGAAAATATTTCTGTAGAATTTTGGAGTCTTTGTTTTTATCCTTGTGGTATCGAAAATGGTATCGAATATTTTCGGTATTGAGTTGAAAAGTTTAGTATCGTGACAACCCTAATAAACACATTTACTGGCTGACTTGGCTCTCCTATCTATGGCCCTTCAAACACAGCAGCAGAGAGAGACTGATTCTTTGGTATTCTGACAATATATAAGCTTTGGTTTCCATATCACATTACAGGAGAGCTCTAACCTTCCACGTATCAGTGAAGACTATGTGTATTGCTGTAATTGCTCTGTCTGTGTTTCCCAAAAATGTTATGGCAAGACTGTTTACACTATCCGTGCCAGTGGGTTATCTCCACAAACAGTGTGAACTATTCAGTCATATACTGCATGTCTTCCAGCCAATGCAACCTCTGGCTATAAAAAGGAGCATTCAACAAATTCCTCCATCCATCCTGGGCTGGTAGTAAGTCCATCTTAGTGCAACAAATATAGACACATAGCAGTCAATCGGACACTATATTGCATCGTTTTTGGACTGCTAGAGGAGCCTAGTGTACCCAACCAAATTCCAGGCAAGAACAAAAAAAAAAGAATAGTATGGTTTCTGAAAAACAAAATGTTACTAGGTGATAATCCCTTTGTGAATTTAGTAACTGTCAGTATTTGAAGGTACATGTACATGTCATTTCACGCCTACACCAAAAAGACCAAAATCTGGTAGATTATGATAAAATATGTCTATATAACCCAATGGATCCATCCTGATGGCATTGATAGTCATTTTTAACCTAAATAGAACCTCACCACGTTAAGCAGACATAAACAGATGTGGACCTATCTACTAGCAGTGCCACTGAACTACCAGAAAGCCAGATGTCGGCCATCGACACAGCTACTAAATAAGTCCTGATTGTGCCAAACATTTGGTCAAGTCTCAGAGAAAGCCAGCAGCTTGGAGGATAGGGCTTAAAAGTTCTGCTAACACCAGTAGCACTGTTAGCAAGGACATGTACTCACATGTATATTAACTTGGCAGAGACATGAGAACACTTCCTAACAAGGGCGTAGGTTTGATTTGAACTTTGGTAGGGACACTATTAGTCTGGTGTCATTGGTGCTATGCAATATGCATGCCCTTTTTTATGTTCGATGTGAGCATCCGTACTGATAAGAGGAATTCATTGTTAAAAGAGAAAAGCAACATTTTGCTCCATTAATAAAAATGTTATAAGCTCTACACTCATTAGATGCTGTTTATAAATGTTTGAAGTATCACCGGCTCTGATGAATGTGGAATTAGGACTGTTTTCCACTTTGAAAACGGTTTCATTTGAACGACTAAGAGAGAAGGTAAATACAGTATTTTCTTTTGAAGATATAGAATTGTGCAGAGTTAAACCCCACTCTTATATTTTTACCTACTATGCTCTCTCTGTATCAAGCAAAATAATACATTCATTAAAATATTAACTTCACTATAAAAGTTGAACATCTGGGCTGTAGTTACTCTGTGTAGCCCATTTCATGTATTTCATCTGGGGCTGAAAAAAATGAATCATATTAATTGATTATTTCAATAATCGTCAACTAATTTAGTACGTGATTCATCATTAACTGGAGTATAGAGACTTTAAAACATACAGTAATATAAATGTAAAATGTGCCTTTCCCCACAGAGCAACCCACTTAGATCAGTTATTATATCAAAATTGTAAAAATAAAAACAAAAAAATGAAAACTGTAATATCAACTTAATATCAGTAAAAAGGAAATCCTCACATTTTCTTTTTTAGGTGGCTATGGCTAAGAATCAGAAATGTTGATGGCTTACAGCCTTTATTTGCCCATTTTTCCAGCAGTCTTCAGAACTCCTGGCTGACTCAGAATATTTCGTTTTATAAAAGAAAAAAAAAGGTTTTTGTTTTTTAGTGTACATGATATTCATTTTTTTTAATTGGGACTAGTTTTGTAGCCTAATATTAATTGTAGTAACCGCTGCATTCTAGTGTGAATATATTTTCAATGTTGTGCTCCAAGCACACGCGGACTAGAAAACAGCCAATCAGAGAGAGAGAAGGCGGAACTTAAGGCAGAACAACCAATGAGAGTGGAGTTAAACAGCGCAGCACAGTTCCATGCGCTGCTACATGAAAGGGACAGGAGAGACCAGGCAGAGGAGCTGCGAGAGGAAAAGAAGCCACTGCTGCAACAACTACTGCTGTAAATTATAAACATGTTGCTCACATCCAATTATTGGTAGGGACAATTACGACGGTTCAAAATTTTGGTAGGGACATGTCCCTATGGTCCCTATGCAAACCTACGCCCATGCTTCCTAAGCTTTAGCTCCAATCTTAATAAACTTCAATGGTCAGACTGTTTTCCCAGCGCCGCTAGAGTTTTATACATCTTGGAATCAAACATATTCTTGCACCTTTTCAAGATTAATCTTGGACTTTTCTTTTTTCTTGCAACTACATTAGGAGTTCCTTGCCTCCATTAAATTTGGCTTGTTGACTAATTATACACATCTGCAGTGACATAATCATGGTCCATGACGTTGTTATAGTAAATATACAACAAAAGGCTATATTTACTAAAAGATTTAGCAAAAGCAAAGCTTAAAAGACAAAAATAATAAACACTATGCCAAAGAATATTGTATGCAACCAGACTGAATTGCAGGAATATAAATGTCAAAATTATAATGCTGTGACTATGCACCTTTAGGTGCTCTTTCTGACCCCTGCTGACTTGTTCTTTTTTGTTTTTTTCTTTTGCTGGTGTAATTGAGGACTCTGACTTTACATGTACTCCACAAACTCCTCTCAAAAAGGTTTGGGTGTAAATGAGTCAAGCGTGAAGCTTTTGTTATCCTCTCAGAGGCTGTCTTCTCTAATCTCACACATAACTTTTGGAGGGATTTTCTTTTGTCTTGTATCTTCCTGGTCCATTTAGATATTTATTAATACTTTAAGAAGTACATAAAATGTAAATATTGGTCAAATTTATCTATGCATATTGGAGGTGTATCGGGGGTTGGGTTAGATGCAAAATCAGTAAAAACACAACAAACTAAAGCAGATAACCTCGGTAGTAAATGAGAGAAATAGAATTACCTTTGTGCCATTTTTGCAAATACCGAACCTGGATTAATTGGGTGAACTGCTAAAAATATGACATTTAAAAATGCATTACACTGTGTTTACAGTTAAATTTCAATACATTTTATGTCAATTGGTTTAGTGAATTCTGTCTACTTTTTTTGGGAGTAAATAGTAACTTTCCTCACTGCGGACTTGGCACGACTGTTGAGATTTAAACTGATGACATTTTTATTACCATGAAACATTTTAATCACTACCACACTGAGCTGCTTTGAATATTCTCTGCAGAGGCAGAGGGTCTGTAGAGCTACAAATACAATGCAGCACTAAAGACCATTTGTTATTTTTTGAAAGCAACATTGAAAACAGAAGTGAAATAATTTGACAGATGGAGAAACGAATAAACAGACCACATGAATGAAATTCATGTTTCCCTGCCCTTAACTTCCCATAACAATCTAGTGTTAGAATCATGCAGTTTTTAGAAAGGCCAGTTAGCCTTACATGCAAAGGGGGACTGTCTGCTTTACACTTTGAGAAAGTTGGAGCACCTAGAGAAAAAAGCATTCATGCACAAGGAGAAAATGCACAGTCTATACAGTAATCCAAAATCCATAATTTAAAATCTAATATGTCATGATACATATAATGTATTTAGCTTACTATGCAACACAGACATCCTGTCAGTAGTATTTATTATTTACCTTAAGTACTGGGGACTCTTAAGTTACCAAAGGGATGAACCTTAGCAGCTGTTTGCAGCTAGTTGCCCAGGGGTATAGGTTCATTTGTTACACATACTGCAGTGAAATTCCAGATCGACTGTTGGTTCTGGTGACCCTTTTAGAGATAAAAAGAAAAAATCCCAATTTCTCTTGAATCATTTGAAAGCCATGCATTCTTTTGAAGCAAACACATATGGAACAGAGGGACTATTACATAAAAAGTTGTTTCATCTGATGAAATGAAAATGAACACCAATTTAAATAGGACTTTCTGTAGAACCGAGATAAGGCTAGATTTGTTTGTCTCTGTGAAATTAAAGACGAGAGCCCCACTCAGCTATTTTAGTGGTTCTCAAGGCAATGAGCACGTTTGATCTCAGATATTCGGCGTTATTTCTTACTGAACAAAACAAGGTCTAATGCTGCCCAAACTACCTGTTTGATTTACAGTCATAGTTGCCGTTTGTATTGCATATGCATTATTGTAGACTTTTGCAGAGTCCTTTTACCAATGAATGCAAACTAAAAAACTTTAATGAATGGAGCCTCAACAATTAGAACCGTTTTCAGCATGTGAGACTAGCAGCAACCTGTTGCTGTTAGAGGAGATCAGCTGTAAGTCATCTGTCTGGATTCCATTTAATCAGCCACAAAGCTTAACCTTGCACAGTCAGGACACATTATTTCTGTCATCTTTAAGGTGCTTCAAAAAGCAGATGATGATGAAAAACATTACAAACTCAACTTGAAGGTTTTCCTTTAGAGTATTTTGAGTTGAAAGTGAAGTGCCACACATTCAAGGTGTGTTGTTTTTCTTGCAAAAATTGCCAAACTCTGAACTACAAAATGTGCTGAGCTGAAGGCCAACAGAATCATGTCAGCATGAAGACGTCAAGCACAAAATATGTAAATCAGTGGTATGCACAAGTATGTTACCTCTGTCTAAAAGTGCATCAATGCTTAATTTGTTTGTTTTAAAACTGCCAAAAATGTTGAAAGTCATAAGAGCAGAGTTTTATCTGGTTACATGGAGCAGGTCATCTACTTGTTGCTATGCACTACCAATCAGCTGACTTAAGCAAGGATCCTACACTTGGCTCTTATGGCACAAAGGTGTCCTTACTCTGTAAGTCATACATCTGGTATACATTGTTCATATTAAAATCTGTACATACAGTAGAGATACAGGGTTGTGCGCAATTTAGTTCAGCTGAAATCTTTTGTTCCTCTGACTTCTTTGGCTTTACATATTGTGATGTTGAGTTTAGTAAACAGAACAACAATTTTCTCATCTCATTAATGTTGATTACTTGATTAGTGGCTCGTTTGTGTTCATTCAACTGTGACCTCAAACCTCACTTTCAATTTTAGATTACCTGCTGTGGACAGTAAACTTAAATTAAGTTTTAGCTTGATTCAGTTTTAATCAAGCTAAATTGAACATGCTAATTTGAATTTTTTTTTACCATCATTCAGTATCTACACACTATTATTTTGTTCTCTAAGTATACTGCTGACTTTAAAAAAAACTATGCTTAGGAAGGATCAACAGATGCAAGTTCCAAGTTTGCAGTATCTTTCTTTAAGACATGAAACAAAAGTAAAACTACAGATGCTTAAATAGATCCAGATTCTAGATGTTTCTGTGGATATATGCAATATTTTAGCAGCATTAAAAAAATATTATTGCTTGACTGTTTTAAATAAAACCATATATTTTTGTTTTAATCCATAATAAAACTAAGCTCTGTTGTGTTCTGAAACTCTTGAGTATGCTCTGTTCTTAGCTGACAGAGGGCTTAGGATGAATTTAATTAAAATCTTTTCCTTTTGACGTTTTCCTGCAGGTTCTCGTTGGCTCCTGGGCTTCACCCCGACTGGATGCTCATGTTATTCTTTGCTCATACTCATCTGACTGTGACCGTAACTCTGGCGCTGCTGCTTGTTCCAAAGGTAATGGCATGTGGTCACTGACAAAATGTCAACCGTCGTTACATGTGGTTTTCACATCTATACAGTAGGCCACCTTTTCATGTGTGCAACTATTTGAGTGCTTTTGTGTTTCTTATTTTTGGTTTTTGGTTGCTGTTATATTCCAATGATGAGTCAATGCAGCAAAATTAATGTGCAGCAACAAGTGCATGTCTTTAAACTACTGTCACGTATTCTATTCTATTTTATTCTATTCTATTCAAATACTAAATATCAGATTTTTTTGGCTAAGTATCCAGAGCTTTGTTACCCTCAGAGGATGAAACTTGTAGAATAAAGCAAAGAAGGTGTGATCCCTTTATTACATGAATCATATGTGCAGCTAATCAAGATACACAAATAAAACAGGCGACTTACAGCTTCTTATTTTCAGATTTTAGCGATGTTTTAATTTTAGCAAACTAAAGTAACAACTCTTCCAATTTAACTTTTTCTCTAGATTTTTTTGGGTGGATTTAAAATGTTTAAAGTGCAGGACAGTGTTTAATCACTGTCATCTTTTTTATGCTTTTAGGGTTATTGTTAGAGCTTTTTAATGTTTACTAAGAAACTTTTTTGAAGACTAAAGAACAACAAATTAACCTTCTCTGCCAAGCAGATTAACCTCATACTGTGCATTTAGTTTTAAAGAAGTGTATTTTACAAAAAAAAATTACATGACATAAAAAAAAGCTTCGTATTAAAGTGCAAATTTTTACTTCAGACATCCAAAAAATATAAGGTTTTGCTCTTATTAGCTGATCTTACACCTTGGGGGAAAAGGATTAATCTTCATCATTCATGAAAAGGCTTGTTAACCCTAGGAATACCAAGGTTGTTAATGATAATAGATATGTGTACTTCCCCATTAATTATACACAGTTTTTCCTACTCATAGTGTAATACTATAAGTTATACATTTTTATGTTTTATGTAATCTCCCTCTGGAGTCAAATTATTTGAAGCAGCAATCCCTTTTTGTCAAGAAAGAAGTAATCACCTTCACTGCATAAGAAGGTTAGGGGAAAAGAATGGGGAGAAATGGAGCGACCTAAATAGATATAATAACCTATATTGATTCTGACTAATAAAGTGGGCCAGGCTTGATAAAAGGCAAGCATGTCTTTAATCATGTCTGTAGAGCAGCAGGCCCCCTTAAAGTAGAGTTGGACACAGCCTATTACAGACACCCAGCGGGTGTGACACACACCTTTACAAATATCACTGAGATAGAACCAACAGGAAATGTTTTTATGGGCCCATTCTTCATTCTTTGCAATGCCAGCAATGGAGCTCTAAGTACTAAATCTTTTACTATAAAAAGAAGTATTATTTAAAGTTTGGTTAAAGGACTAATTGTATCCAGACTAGGGATCTGAGTTGAGATTTGAAGAATCTGTTACACATCTTTGAGTATTTGAGCTCTAACTCTGAGTTACCCAAAGCCACCTTTAAAGCAACTGTTGATAACAAAGCTGAAGCAAAGAGCAACAGTTACACTTACTGACTTTAGAACTTCTTATGTTCTTGTTTAAATGTCATGCTTTTTTCACGTAAACGCATTAAATGTGTAAATGTGATATTATATTAGTAAAATCTTGATTAGTTATTTATGGTAGAGTGCATGCAGTCTGACCTACAGCAACAACAACTTCTGTCTAACCGTAGAGTAAAAACAGCTGAATTTAAATTGTCCCTAATGTGATGCACTGAGAGGCATGTTTGGGAAGATAAACTTCAATCTTATTAAGTAAAGATTTCAACCTGGAAAGACGCGAACAGAAGACAAGCAACAATTTGTTGTTGTATTGATACATATCAGAAATATAGCGGCTAGCAGCTAGCACTGCTGCCTTGCAACAAGAAGGTTGTGGGTTGGATTCCTGGCCCGGGATCTTTCTGCATGGAGTTTGCATGTTATCCCTGAGTATGCGTGGGTTCTCTCCGGGTACTACGGCTTCCTCCCACAGACTGCTAGGTTAATTGGCTTCTCTAAATTGGTCTTAGGTGTGAGTGTGCGTGTGAATGGTTGTTTGTCCTGTTTGTCTCTGTGTTGCCCTGCGATGGACTGGCGATCTGTCCAAGGTGGACCCTGCCTCTCACCAGTAGACAGCTGGAAATATGCACCAGCACCCTTCGCGACCTCACTCGGTATAAAGCGTGTCAGAAAATGGATGGATGGATGGATGGATGGATGGATGGATGGATGGATGGATGGATGGATGGATGGATGGATGGATGGATGGATGGATGGATGGATGGATGGATGGATGGAGAAATATAGCCTCTGGCGTTTAGGCCTGACTGGAAGGCGTAAGCAAGGAAAATTATGATGTTATGATTGAGCAGATGAATTAGGATAGGTACGTGTTCCCTCTGGATAGGGGAATGGAGGCCAAAGGAGGAAGGGAGCCAGATGAAAGCGAGGCTGATGGTCGAGATAGAGGGGAGGGGGGCTGCAGCTTGATGGTGGAGAAACGCCGTCGACAGAACCCAGGCTTTATTAACTAGAGTCCTAAATGGTGATAGGCCATCCCACAGCTGTTTACAGGACTGATATACTGCAAAAAAAACTAAGTCCAATGCCCCTAATTTCAACAGGTAAATAAGATGATCTATGAATGGAATTAATATTTTCCCCACTATGTACTTGAAATAAGATGATACAGTCTTTTTATTTTAAGCATACATTTTCTTATTTCATTGACAAATGTTCTATCTAACCTGCTCAAATCAAGAGAAAATGCCCTTACAGTATTTCAAGAAATATTGACTTACCTATACTTAAGTTTTTTGCAGTGCAACAGCTGAACATTAGAGGGATAAGAGTTGGGGGTGTAGTCTTTCAGTCTGAATTTTTGCTTAAGCTTAATTTAAAATTTGGATATTAAAATGTGACATCATATATAGGGGAAAATCTGTAAATTAAGTAGGTTTGATTGATTTTACAAAAATGAGCAATCAGTAGCTTTAAGTAGCTTTCCTTATTTTCTATGTCACTAGTGAGTGATAAATCTTATCTTTTTTTTAGCTATTTAAAAAATAAAAATACATTAAAACTGTTTACAAATTGTGTAACAGCCTGTCTATAAACTAAAATTATTGGACTGGGAAAATGTTGCTTTGTATTAAAGGATGGATGGCATTCAGGAAGACTTCCATTGCTGGCTTCTTCATACTAATGTGTTATAGATATCCATTTACAACACATTTATCATCCTAATTCTGTTTGATAGTTGCAAGCTGTGAGGCACAAATCCACACTGGCTCATTTACTATCATTACCTTAAACTCAATCAGTCTGCCTAAGTGCTTATTGTAATTTAGCTGAGTACTCCTGAGGGTGTCTTTAGGGCTGATGGAAAACATTTCTTTCTCCTGCTGCGTGAGAAATACGCTCCCTCTTCTTTTATTCTTTCTTAATTAGGCTCCTCAGAAGCGCAAGTCCATTGAGCACACTAGGATAATTGAGCGCAATGGGAGGGCATTCATTTCATGGAGCATCTGTTCACGGAACCCGACTAAATATTTGGACATCTTCGGTCCTCACAAGGGTAATTCCAATAAAGGTGGAAATTTAATATCTGTTTATTGTGCTTCTGTAATATCTGGACTTTATATTTCTACACAAGTGGAAAAGCACCTGGAATTGATTTTGATCAAAGTTTTTTTGGACACAGAAAAAAAATTATTTAGTAAAAAGTTTAACGTAAAAACAGCCATAAAGAGGGACTTCAATCATTTCACTGTTCCTGTTTTATTTGTCAGTTTTTCCTCCAAAGACCCGTCCTTTTAATAAAAGGCAATAGCTTAACGTTTCATGAAAACCATATACACGATTGTTTTTTATTGCAATTAACATTGTCTTTTGTTCAACAAGTTTAAATGAGGGCTGCTCAGTGACGCAGAGGTTAACACTGCTGCCTTGCAGCAAGAAGGATCCGGGTTCCATGCCGGCCTAGGGTCTTTCTGCATGGAGTTTTCAAGTTCCCTTTGTGCATGCATGGGTTCTCTCCGGGTACTCCGGCTCCCTACCATAGCTAAAAAAACATGACAGTTAGGTTAATTTGCTTCTCTAAATTCTCCTTAGGTGTGAGTGTGTGTGTCCATTTTTTTTTTACCTGATTGTCTCTGTGCTGCCCTGCGATGGACTGGCGACCTGTCCAGGGTGTACTCCGCCTCTCGCCCGTAGTAGGCAGCAGCACCCGTCGCAACCCTGCTTGGGATAAGCATGACAGAAGATTGATAGATAGATAGATGGACTTAATGACAATTAATCAAACCTAAATCTATGTTTGCTCCATTCGGGTGATCGCCCTGTGTCAGGGCTGTAAAACACAAAAAGGTTTGATATTTCCTCCTTACTGACTGTTTTGAACTCCAGCAAGAATCCCAATTTTAGCTTGTAGTTTATGATTTAAGAAAATGAATTTAAAAAGGTCTTACTACAGGTGATGAGATGGTTCCTCAAGGCAAGTCATATCAAGTTAGAGAATAATCTAAACAAACCTTAAAGGCAAAGTGGAGGAAGTTCTTTTTCCAGGTGGATCATCAAAATAAGTGGTCCTTGTTAATCATTCTTGTGAAATGTTACGTAAGGCAATCCTTTGTGCTTGTCGCTATACTGTAGGTACCTATCTTTTTCTGCGCATGCATACTTTCAGGTCTATATGTGTGGTGACAGTTTCAGCCTGTCTTTCAAGCTCCCATTTCTCACTGCAGCACTTTGAAAATGGAAGAGGGTCGTACGTGAAAAAGTGTAAAAGTAGGCTTGTAAAAGTAGGCTGTTTGCGATGCAAACAGCAACTTGTAAACATAGAAGTGGGTTTGTGCAAATTCTTGCATGCATTTAATAGGCGTTCCCCCTTTCGAGCAGAGATGGCAAAAGTACTCACTTTCCGTACTTGAGTAAAAGTACAGATACTTGTGTTAAAAAATACTCTGGTAAAAGTGGAAGTACTGATTAAATTTCTTTACTCAAGTAAAAGTAACAAAGTACAGGCTTGTAAATTTACTTAAAGTATAAAAGTAAAAGTAGAAACCACTTTTTTCATGCCGTCGCCTACATTTTAAATGGATGTCTGCCAATAGGACTAGATCTCCGTTGTGTTCATTTTCAATCATCTCGTCGTCCATACTACTATGCTAACGCCACCGCCACCAAGCTGCAATGATTTGCCACGAATGAATACCGCAGAATCTGTCGATTCATCTTGTAGTGGTTCGTCAAATGCGACGTAGATTCCCATCCAATTAGACTGAATTTGGTATTGATGACGTGAAAAATAATAACGGTAACTCCATTGAAATGATTCAAAACTAAAGTAACGAGCCAATTTTTTAAAATGTAAGGAGTAGAAAGTACAGATATTTGTATAAAAATGTAAGGAGTAGAAGTAAAAAGTCGCCATAAAAATAAGTTGTAAAGTAAAGTAAAAATATCAGAAAAATCTACTTGAGTACAGTAACAAAGTATTTGTACTTCGTTACTTCCCATCTCTGCTTTGGAGCAGCTACAGGGTTGTACGTGTGCATTTTTTTCTTTATTGCAGAGGGCAGGTTTTTTTCAAAAACTTGGTAAAATCTTCCACTATACCTTTAAAGAATGTGCTTTACATTCCAATGATTTCACTAAATCTGGGTCCATTTAATTTAAAAAAAGTAGGAAGTAGACTCAGAAATGACAGAAAAAAAAATACTTGAGTTACATAACAGATTGTTTGCGTTGCATGTTAGTTAATGTAATTTAAAAAAGGTAGACTGATATGTCTAAATATATTGATTTAAAATCATATGTTATACTTGTTTTGTATCTGTCTCCCACCTGCCCCTAATGACCAGTCACTGCTTATTAAGTTTCTGTTATCTTCCATTTATTCAGTCCTTTTATTGCTTTCTCATTGTCTCCCTTCTGTCGTGTTTTAATTCTGTTTTAGGTCCGTTTTTTTCTGTGTAGTCAGTACCTGCGCATTTAGTGTTATTTTTCTGCCAGTCTCTTCATTTAAATTTATCTCCCTTCTTTCCCCTACAGCTGCAATCTGTATCTGCTGTTTTGCATTTCAGTAACCAACCCTCCCCATCATTTAAGCCTCTATTGAGACATTCCTCTGCCAGGTCCTCCCATTGCCAAACCTATTATTGCTCCTGTTATCCTGCAGTCTTGTTCTCTAGATTACTTTGGTGCTTCATGTTTCGTCTGGTATCCTTATAGCTTTAGTTCTTCTCTGCCTTTGTTTCATCATTATTCTTTGTTGAGGCTCTGTAATCAAAATAAAGCTTTTATCATCATCATTCATATACAGTATCCTCCCAACAACAATAAACTCTTGACTGTCATGGTTAAAAGCTTTTGCAGTAGCTAGTCTGTTTGTTTTTATTCTTTGTTGTTTATCTGTTTGTTTCAATGTTTTGCTAAATAACAACAAATGATTTTAACTTATTTTAAAGATTATTGTTTAGGATCTAGTGGCCCTTATCTTGGTACTTTTTGAAAGTAGGTAGATAGGAAATGGGATTAGAGAGAGGGTGAAGACATGAGAAAAAGGCCATCCGGTGGTGACTTGAACCTGTGACGGCCGAATCCAGGACTAAAGCGTCTGCAGATGGCTCCCCTGCATCGCAGGCGCTCCCAATCATCTTTACTTTTTAATAGATTTTACCTACAGATATGTTTATTTTAAATATAAAAGATCCTTAACAGAAATTCTAATTGCAACAGAAAGGTCATTCAAATCGATGTAAAGATTAAATTTACCATTTTTTTCCTCCTGTTTTTGTTTGGGATTTCAGAAACTAATTCCACTAGGATGCTGGATATTACCATCTGGGTCCATCCTGACCCTTCTCATTTCATCAATGTTCGCAGATGTTCATAGTTTGTTGGCTTGTATTAAGCCATCTGCTTTGTGAGAAATAACCACAGGCTTTCAGCCACTTTGATATCAGTTGGCTTCATTATACTGTATGATCCTCCATAATGCTCTAAAATCCAAAGATCATCATCAAACTGTTTGTATGGTTGGAAGAAGTTGCTCTTTGAGGATATTGAGATCCCATTCTTTATTCATGTGAGAGTTTTTTGACAGAACCTTTGAAGAATGCACTCCCAGGATGACAACTAATGTCACATACTGTATAAATTGTGTCAGATTGCCATGCTGGGGATATAACACTGATCTAATGGTGGTACCTACATTTACTTTTCCAGATAGAACATTTTTTTCAAATATCCCACACATTGAAAAAGAGGATTCATACATTTTTCACTAGCTTTTCAGTTGTGCCTACTTTCTTTTCTTGGAGAATTTCAGTAATGCCAGATGTTTTTTTTGAAGAGAGTTGCTTTTTTTTTTTGGTTACTATTCTTTTTTTTAAATAAAATTGTCCCAAATTTTTAGACTCAATGTGTGTTTAGCAGGGTGCATACTCACTTCCAGCCAATGTGGGACAAGCATGAATCTGTAGAGCAGTCCTCAGTAGAAAGCACTCCTGGTTGGAAAGTTGCAATACATTCAGTGTGCTGGAAAAGATTTTCAGTCATCCTGACCATAGTCAACAAAGTTAAAAACGTTAAAAACTTTGAACAGAGTGGTGTATGCAGTTCAATGCATTGAGGAATGCTGTGATCTTTATATTGGAGAAACAAAACAAACTCTCCACAGATGCATGGCTGAAAGCAGACGGCCAACCTCCCCTTGACAAGACTTGGCTGTACATTTACACCTTAAGGACAAAGGACATTTGTTTGAGGACCAGAATGTTCACATTTTGGACAAAGAAGACAGGTGGTTTGAAATGGTTTTGAAGGAAGCCATTCATGTGAAGAGAGAAAAACCAACCATGAACAGAGGGGGTGGACTCAGGTTCCAGCAATGCCCCTAATGACTCCTTTTTCAGAGGCATGGGCCAGTATCGGGTCTTGCAGGCCAACAACAACCTTAACAACTTCCCATTACTAAGGGATGGACCTGCTCTGCTGGTTCAGTTCGCTTCTTTGCTAAGCCACCTCAAGGCTTTTGTTTGTGCCACTCTATAAGCCTAGAACTCAAACCCTACTCCAGACATTTGAAATTGAAAAAGCTTCCTGGATGGGGAGCGAAACGTCTTTAAACTTGGAAAACAAAGTCCAGTTTTTTTTTGTTTTTTTTTCAACTTTGTTGGAATACCTTTAATATTTGTTATTGTAACCCAATCTGTTTCCCTATAGCCTGCAAAATGCATGCAATTGTGGACCATCACAGAGGAAGAATTTTAGGAAAATCAAGAAGTAATCTTCGTTTTAAGCCTGTGATCTTACATCGTACTGTGGGACAGGTTTAAGAATTGCAGCATTGCAGCCAAAGATATTTACGGATATTTGGAATGACTTTCTTACAGTATGACAGATTCGAAAGAGGTTTGGCTGCAGACCTGCATTGTAAGGACCCGGGCCTGCACATTCAGGAAACAGGCCTGCACTAAGTAACCCTGGCTGCAGAGCTGCACTGTGAGGTCTCCTGCGCTGTAAGAACCGCAAGTTTATTCAAAGACTTTCAAAGTAAAACAAAGTTGATTCCAACTCCCTGTGAAGCTAGCTTCCTTTCAAAAACAAGTCTTGATATGCTGGAAACTTATGTGCACTCACAATTTTACTCACCACCAAACTCCTATCTGGAATAATAGATATGTGCTACATAGAAATAAGTCTATGCATTTGGAACACTGAATGGAAAAAGGTATTTGGTCTACAAGACATTGGAGGTTTCCTAAACTGTAAACTGTAATTATTTTTGCTTACTGTGTAATTTATACTTCTCTTTTGCTCAGTTTAAGTCATAAACTCTATTCAGGCAGCAAAAACTTGCTATGCGCTATTCCCGAAGGGTTCGAATACCACTTCCGGAATAAACTTCTGGTTCTGACAGTGCAGGTCTGGCTCCTGACAGTGCAGGTCTGCAGGCAGATTCTCATGATGGATTCTAGTTCTAAATCAGGCAATAGAAAACCACCTTTGATCTCGTTTTCTATGTAACGTAACACCCAGTGTGTCATGATCTGGCCTGTTTGCTCTCCCTTAATTAGTCATTCCTTTCAGCTGTCGTTTTCCCTCCCTGCCTCAATTATAATTTATTCCTCTCACCTGTTTCCTCTTGGTTATATTCAGTTCAGCCTGAGCATTCAGGGCCAGATCATTTCTTGTCTTTCTGTCAGTCTGTCTGTTCATTTTTAGTTCATGGTTCATGTCCTGGATCCTAGCAGCCAGTGGAAAGAGGGTTTTTGTGTTTGTCTCGTCTCCTGATCGTCCACTGTTCCTCCCCTGCCGAGTCCTCTGGGTTTTTGGCTCAATATGTGGGGAGGTTCAGTTTTTATCCAGTAAGCCTGGCTCCAGGGAGGAGACCAGTTTAAAGTCCTGCATCTAGTTCCGGTTCTTCGTCCTGTCTCGGCTACCCTCTTCCACTGAGCCTGCCTGTCTGCACCTGATCCTGTCTTCTCCTGTGCGTGACCACCTGGTCATGCTTCTGGTCCCAGTCAGACTCTGAACCCTGCTGGGAGCCTGTGGATGCCTGGAAGTCTGGATCCTGCCACCTGTTTCTGTTCCTGCCTGATCTGGATCTTGTCCCTGTCTGTTCCTGTCTGTTCTGGATCCCTGACCAGGATCGGCTTCCAACATGTCCTCTGGAACTGCAGCACTTGGGGACATTCTAGGACTGGACTGTTAAACCAGAGTGTCTGAGATTGAGCGGTGCCCCGCCCCCCCGCCTGCAGTGTCCGCGAGCCACAGCTCCGCTTTTGTTTGTTAAACGTTTTGAACTGTCTTACTGACTGTCTCTCCTTGAATACTAGGTCCATTGTCTGCGTTCATGACACAGTGTGTGTTTTCTTTATCTCTGTTTCTATCATTTTTTCCCCATCTATCCAGATATATCAATTGAGAAATTGTAGCAGTAACCATTGTTGACTTTATAGACACTAACTCCATGGAAAAATAAGATTTCTCTTTAAAACTTGAATTCCTCTCTGACTACAACCTTATTCTCTATTTTTTCCTTCAGATTTAGTTTTTTTCTTTTATGCCTTATTGAGTCACAGGGACTGCGTTCTTCTCATCATTTATTGTGTTACTCAGGTGGCTGGTGAATTATGTACACTAATGAAGTTTATGGATGTCCTAATTGGTTATCATATAATATTCATACATCATACGTGATGGGGTGTGTTTATTGTGTGTCATGGAAATGCCTGCCAGCAGGAAATCTTCATCATGCTGATGCCTGCAGTGCACGGCTTCTAATGTAATGATTCCCTTTTTGTCGCATTATGTTCTTATGTAACATAAACCTAATTAAAGTGTTTAAGAGCAAAATACACATTTGTTAAGGCTGCATATTAAACAAAATTGGGATTTTAGGGACTGTACAACGTGAATTCAACCATCTTAACACCTTTGTCTCAATCTGGTTTAGTTTGTTACCAAAGGCGCTCCGGCCCGAGACGATATCGCCACTGAGGCCTATGAGGAGGAGCTGGACATGGGACGATCCGGCTCTTATATCAACAGCAGCATCACGTCTGCCTGGAGCGAGCACAGCTTGGACCCAGAGGACATACGGGTGAGGCAACTTTTAAAATCACGAGTACAAACAAAATATGATTTCCACTGGTTGATTCCAAACATACATATTTTATTTTTACTGCTACATGATGTTACAGTAGAAGGAATTAAGATTGCTCTAATGAATTGGATTACCTTTATTCTGAAATTGGTGAAATGGCTGTTATGGCAGATCTAACATGTATAAAATGACATTAATAATTACACCTTTTTGTCACTCTTTAATGTTTGAGATAATTCAAAAAACTTTAAACTTTATCTTTATCCTTATTCACATGGAATAATCATTATTTGGAGACCCTATGTAAAGAATCTATTTCCCAACCTCCTGCTTTTTATGTGCTTTGCACATAATAGACGCAGCCTGAGACTTTGCAAACATTTAGTGAACGGTACTGAGTTGGATATTAATGCAGTGTGTATTACGTAACATCTATTCAGTGCTGTGTGCAATATCTAATGCCGGCCAGTTGTATTAAAAGGGGCTACAAACAGAAGAAAATTGTTATCAGAGCACAGTGCAATGATCTGATCTAACTGTCAACTGACAATCTGATTTGTGTTGGACTGTGCCACATTTTTCAATTTTGTCTTGGTGTTCCACAAATTGAAATAATATCCTGCATCTGACTAAGGTCAAAAAGAAGAAAAAGAAATTCAACGTGTGCTTTTCTGAAATATAAAACAGTAATTGAAACAGAGCCGCATTGACTGTCAATCAAAATACAAAGTGTGCTCCACGGCATGACCAACCTGAGCTCAGGGATCTTAAGATAAAACAGAACAGGTGGAGGATTTTGTTAAAAATGAATGAATACAATTTTTATAAACTTTTTGGAACTTATTTGGCTCTTAAACTCGGCATACAATAAACCCATTTTTTCAGAAATCATACTTAAAGTTAATGGTTGAGTTGGTGGGTTTTTTTGCTCAGTACTTAAATGACCACATTTGGGTCTCTAGCACAAATAATAAAAAAAAAAAAACATACATCAGTTTCTGAGCTTAAGCTCAAGCACATCCAAAGCAAACTCACTTCCACCTGTGAGTGGCCAGAGAAAAATGAATATATAACTTGAAGGTTTTGATGTGGGCTCATCAAATTCTGAAAGGAGATGTTGCACAGCTTTAAAGGGGTCATAGAATGATTCCATAGGGTATTTGGTGTTGGTCCTTAAGGTCTCTGAATAGGGTGTGTAACACTGTTTGGGTAGAAAATGGCATATTTGCTGTTTTATGAGCCCTAATGCAAGCCTGGTTAAGAGCCCCATATCGAAACGACAGGTTTTCTTCCTTTTATGGTATGCTCATGAATATTTATATGAGCTGTGCGCTGATTGGTCGGTTTACAACGCTGCTGAGCAAAAAAAATCATCATAGCAACAAGCACTCATTCACTGAAACATCGAAATTGTTGATATGGTAGGGTGACCAGACTTCCTCTTTTTTCCTGGAGATGTCCTACTTTTCATACCTAAAAAATTGTCTGGGGGGAATTTCAAAATCGTCCGGGATTTTGGTCAACTACAGTGCAGCAGGTTCGGACCAGCCCCGGAGCTGGCGGCTTGGTTCAAATGCCTGTGAGCGGTCCGGTCCAGATTTGCAGAGAAAGGATGTGGGGTTTGAAATTCTCTGTACGTCCATTTCACCCACTGAACTATCGGTATTCAGCTATGACAATGTAAACTCGGTTTTGCATTCTATGACCCCTTTAAACATGCAGTTCATGCATAAAGGAATCTTCCAGTATGGCCAAACCAGAACAATCCTGCAAAAAAGACAGTGATGGAAAAGACTGTTAGTTGTTCAGTCATTGAAATAGTCAGATGACATTTCCAGTCATCAATCACAAGTGATCTGTTGGTAGATATGTCCCAAATAAAACCTTATATTAGATCAAGCTTTGTTTGTTTACCAAACCAAGACAAAATGGGAAAAATAGAAAGAATCTTTAAGGGTGCAAACTATTTTTAATATTTTATGTAACATAAAAAGTAGACATTTACACAATTCTCATGTAGGAAGAGCTGAAGAAGCTGTACGCCCAGCTGGAAATCCACAAAAGGAAAAAGATGCTCGCCAACAACCCTCATCTTCAAAAGAAGCGCAACTCAAAGAAAGGCCTGGGTCGCACCCTGATGAAACGGATTACAGAGATCCCAGAGACCATGCACTTGCACCGCCAGTGCAGCCGAGATGATGGCAGTGAGCACGGAAGCAACCGTAGCACACTGAGGAGAAACCAGCTGGAGGCGAGCTGTCAAGGTAAGTCTGCAGCTACTGTATGCGTGCATTTTGTCCCAGTGTGCAGCTGAAAAGAGGATGTTATAGACTGGTGGTCTGCAAGCTGCAGCTTTTTGGACCCTCAATAAAGGCTCCTAATAGTGGCTAAAGTGATAAAGAACCGATAAAGGTATGACAACATACAAACATCTGGAAGGTTTTCGCAGTTAAAATATTTAAAATACTGAGTTGAAATTTCCAAAAGCAATACATTAAATGAACCAAAAATATATTTATGTTGTTTTTAGATCACTTTCTTTGTCATTAACTCGGAAGCTTTTTTATATGGAATTTCAGCACAAATTAACATCCTATAGAAGACATTTTTTTCCTCTTTTCAAAACCTAAAAATCGAAACAAATGACAACAGATTTCATAGAGCAGATATTAACTAAAGTAATAAGTTTTATTAAAAGGTCATGTCAAATTTGCCGCTCTAAACTACTTTATTTGCCTCGACTCAGTGGGAAATGGCTTTTTCAACTTCAGAGGTTAAATATCTCTGTTGTAGACCGTGTTTACAAACTACATTTTAGGTTAATATCACCATGTGAACAGGAAAGATGGTATAAATAAGTTAAATACTCTATTTTTGCTCATTGTCTTTTGCATAAGGAGCGCCGTCTGCTGGTAAGTTCTTCAGTTATTGGGTTTATATGTCCAGATGCAGAAGACCTGTTTTGTCACTATTCATACTGGTGCATCGCACACAAAGCATAGCAGTCTAAGCCTATAGCAGCACAACTATAGAGATAGCTCAGGATAATTTGTGCCCCTCTAACTATAAGCTTTACCAAAGAGGAAAGTTTTAAGCCTTGCCTCATGGACTAAAACTGGTAGTTGGTTCCACAGTAGAGGAGCCTGATAACTGAAAGATCTGCCTCCCATTCTACTTTTAGAAATTATAGGAACCACTATTAAAAATGCAGACTGAGAGTGTTGTGTTCTGTTTGGAACATAAGGAATTATCAGATCTCTGATTATATATATTATATTTCAAAGTCAATGAAGAGAATCATAAGCATAAGAGAAATATGAACTCTCTTTTTAGTTTTCATCAGAACCCTGCCTGCAGCATTTTGGATAACCTAAAAGCTGATAGTAAAGAATTACAGTAGTCCAGCCTTAAAGTAACACATGCATAGACTAGTTTTTCAGCATCACCCTTGGACAGGATACTTCTAACGTTTAGAATATTCTAGAAACCTCTTTTACATGGAATTTAAATGACAGTTCCTGATCCTGAAATAAACACAATTCTTTTTTCACTTTATTATCTGAGATCAATTTAATCCTGACTAAACCTAACCAATCAGATTATTTTTTAAAGGCTCTCGTCCAGCAACAACAATTTCCGTTTTGTCTGCATTCAGAAGCAGAAATTAAGAGTCATCTAGGTTTTTAGGTCCCCAAGACATGCCTGTTCTCTATGTAATGGGTTAATTTCATCTGCATTTATAGACATGTATAGCTGAATATCATCAGCATAACAGTGGAAATTAATCTAAAGTTGTCTACTAATTATATCAATTGGGAGCCTATGATAAACAGAATTGGCCATCGCACTGATCCCTGTTGTACTCCACAGGTAACCCTGGAGCTGCAGGGAGATTTTTAATTAATGTCAACAAACCATCCTGTTATTTTCATATAGATGTCTATATATATAGATATATATATATAGATGTCTAGATTTATCTATTTAATCTACATGCAGAATGCCTCATTTGAATGCGTGCAATCACATAATAAGACATTTTTTCTCACGAACAGGATGGTGTAGTTTGCTGTAAACAAAAAAAGCTTTGATTGTCTCCATTGATAAACTTTGTTTAATACATCCATTTCAATTGAGCATGTTAAAAATCATCATTGTCATATGAAAGTTTGATTAATACATTTTGTAGCCCTTGAGCAATAAACCAGCGTAACTGGAGATTCGTGAATGAATCCTGAGTGACAACATAAAAGTCTGAATGTCTCATACTTCATATTTTATGCTTGTTTTATGCTTTATGCTATCCCTCCAGTTTGAAGTAAAATGTTTCAGTCTGCGACAAAAGGGAAAAAATTACTAAAACACAGACTACATGGTAAATAGGGCACAGCTAGAGACTTTGTCTGAATAATGATAGATAGGTTCAAAAAGTATAACCTACTTAATGTGACATCAAAGAAAATGTGGCCTTCTTTTACGCTTCTCTGTTTATAAATCTTTCCCCAGGAAAACTTCGAGACGACTCTCTGAAAAACAAGGTCACAGGGCTGACGAAGTCACTCAGCTTTGACCATGTTTGTGAGCAGGATGCTGAAACTGGAAGCCAAACTGGCTCAGTTCCAGGAGACAAAATGACTCCCGTTGGAGAGGGGTCTTTTCTAGGGTCCCTTATTAGCCGCAGACACAAGAAGCATCTGGAAACAGCCGGGACTCTGCCGAGGCTAGAGTCCGCTGAGTCCACTGAGTCCGTTCCGCTCTTCTGGAAGTCTGCCAGCGCTCACAACCTCACCCATGAGAAAAAACCCATCCACCTGCGGACCTCCATCATGCAAAAGTCTCTGAGTGTGATTACCAGTGCCAAGGAGAAGATGCCAGTACTTTCTAACAAGACTCAAAGTGTGGAAGATGCCAGTAAGAAGGGTCAGAAGGCACCGGCGGAGAGAACTCTGTCAGAAGTGGATGAGATGCCTGAGCATTTCCCCAAAATGATCATTAGCCAATCAGTGGAGTACTCCAAGACTCCCTTGAAGATGGGAATAATGAAACAACAGGTAATACTGAGCGCATGTATAGGTAACCTACACATATGTATTTATCTTTAACTGTATAACATTATGTCATGGTGCATCCACAATAGATTGTCCTGGAGCTTAGCTGAACTGACCAACACAAGGTTTCTAAACAGGAAAGAAAATGAAACATAGAACACATATTTTATAGATAAAATCCAGAGAATTTCTATATACATTTGGAATTACCCTCAGTCAAAAATGTGTTTTCGCTGTAGCTGCAGGTCCTCTTGACCGGTGCATCTACCATCTTTTCACAGCCAGCTTCTTTTTCTAAAATATACCTGGATGTGGCCTGTGAATTCCCATCACAGCTTGTGAATTTAGGCCTGAAGTTTGATAATGTCTTTCTCAAACTAAAATTTCTGTGGTTTTAACCATCCCTCTGCAGCTCCAGGTCTGACTTTAGTGTTGTCATCCTGGTGGAAGGTGATCCTTCAAATCTACTTTTAAGTGTTTTGTAGCTTCTTACAGGTTGTCTCCCAGGATCCTTTCTAGACCCTTATGTGTTTAGCTTTTATCTTCCCATCTATTCTAATGAGCATCCATGCACCTATTACCATCATCTTTAAGCTAAGCTCTTCTTGCATTAACTGTCATTCTAGACCAGTGTTTTTCAATCCTGGTCCTCAAGGCACCCTGCTCTGCATGTTTTGGATGTTTCTGAGGTTCAGCAAACTTGATTCAGATGATTGCAGTTCAGCAAAGCCTGATAATCTGCTATCAATTGATAACAGATGTATAAAAGCTGGGAAACATCTAAAACATGCAGGGCAGGGTGCCTTGAGGACCAGGATTGAAAAACACTGTTTTAGACAGAGTCACAGCTTGGTGGGTTTGCAGTTATTCCATACTTATTTGGGATTTTGTCTTATAACCTCACCCTGCTTTAAACGCCGCCATAACCATTAACCCTGGCCTCTGTGCTGTTGTCATTGGTCTTCATGACACTTTTCACAGTAAAGTGGAACGAAGGAAAACAACTGCTACAGTTTTTATTTCTGTTAGTTAAAATATTCAAAAGCAAAAAATTGTTTTCCCCCCAGTTCACTACTATGTACTGCGTTCTGTTGGTCTATACCTTTAAAGAATATCAAAAATACTTTAAGCTATGTAACGTAACAAAAAAGGGAAGACTCAGATAAATTTTTTAATACTTTATCAAGACACTATGTTTCAGGGTTCCCGTGTGTGTGTGTGTGAGAATGTGAGTGATGCATCCCTTCCAGAGAGGATCTTGGTGGAGAACTTGTAGTCTACACAGGTGGAGCTCATCAGTCTCATCAGAGAGCTGGGCTTTAAAGAGCAGCAGAGCCTTCACTCAGGGCTGGTTTCTTGTTGTTGTTTTGTTGCTTCCTTGTCTCTTGCTCCTCTCATGAATTTTCCCTGACGTTTATTTGATTTTGTTTGGTTTTCAGTACTTTTGCACTTTTTATGGATTTTTCCCTCAATTGCCTGTTAGTAGTTATTAAATCAGCAAAACTCATCTCTGCATTTGGGTCCTCAAAACCTCCATCCAACCTGACGCTATGATTAATGTGTTGGGAAATCCATAACCTATTTGTTATTCTCCTAAATCCTTCTCCTCACTAACATTCACAAAGATTAACACAATACTAGGAAAAATGTTTGCATCAAACAAACCTTCTGAAGATCAGGTCCTTAGCCTCCTTGTTATCTGTTTAAAGGCTTGCCCTCTCTTTCAGTCTAAAGGACCTCTAGACAGAGCATGTTGTAGAAAATACAATTTCCTTTCCTGTGCCTTTTTGTTTATATCTCTGCTAAGTCTTCACTCTTTCTCAAATATTAAAACCGTCAATGAAAATGAAAGAATATAACTAGATAAGTCTTAACACTTAGACAGTTGTTTGCAAGGGATTAATCATATTGTTGAAAAAGAGATGTCCATTTCCAACATACTTTTCCAAAGCAAAGTAATTAAAAAAGGGGTCAGATTTGTTTTAAAACTTGATTATCAAAGTCAGCTGATATGCATATTTTAGAAAAAGTAGGATTACAGTATAAAGAGTGCAATGCAGACATCTTTCAATGTGACATAAAGAGACTATTATTTTAGCTGTTTGACAGAAGAGCCCTAAACTGATCTCTTTTAGTTCTGAGCTTAATGTTTAAGTAAGAAAGTCATCTTAATGTCATTGTTTTCTCTTTTTTATTACATATTTCTTTTTCAGGTAAGCGGCAGTCAGCCATCCATTTGCTCTGAGACAGGGAGGAGCCTCTATGATGTTTCGGAGGTTTGTCCCTGGGAGCTGGATGAAGCTCAGACTCCCACTGAGTCAAAGATCCAGAAGCATGTTTCCATAGCTCCATCAGAACCTGCCTCAGGTCGAAGAGGCAGTAGCAGCAGCTCAGGAACTGCCAAAGTCAGTCGGTCTCAGCAGAGGCAGAAACCTGGGCAGTCTCCATCAAACAAGCGGCGCTCTAAGGAGAAAGGGGGAGAAAGGGAGGAGAGGAAGGCCAGGCCACCAAAATCACCTCTCCCTCTCAAGCCGGACGTGAGCCCCTGGCAGTTTGATGAGCAGCCCATGGTTGGAGGAGATTCTGACTCCATCTCTCCTGACAGGATCAGGAGAAAGAAAAGTGTCACACCAACTGATGGGAAACCTAAAGGACTCCACTCAGACCACTCCAAGTCCACAGGGAGCCTCTTACAGCCCCCATCACTCATGGTGGAAATCTGCCCCTGGGATTACGGAGGCCCCCCTTCTCCTAAGCAGGAAAAAACCTGCAACAGTCCCATCTTGCACAATAAGAAACGTAAGGGCTCCTCCTCATCCGCCCACAAATCAGAGAAGGATCGAACGAGGGAGAAAAGCAAGGAAAGGCGTAGCTCATCCAGCAAGCCACCATCGGAAAGGAGACGGGTTAGCCAGTCCTCTGAGGGTGGAGGGATGGTTACTGAGAGGAGGAGGAGCTCAACCAGAGACGTCGAGGTTTTCTCCCGTGACTACGAGCCCTCGCACACTCACAGCGGCATGGCTCAGACTAAAAAATCCCCTGAAAAGAAGAAAGAGAAAGCTTTGCGCAGTAGTTATAAACCTGCAGTTCTAAGCAGCGCAAAAATGGTTGATGTTTGCCCCTGGGACTTCCCAGAGAAGGATTCAGGGGAGAGGGCATGATAACTGTTGGGATGATTTGATCCTTCTATACTCGCTGAGTGAGAGCTCAGAGAACAAAGGGAAGCTAAAAATATACCAGCGTGTTTGGTACATTTTTTTCCCTCTTCATGTCATCTAAGTGAAAAGGGCCTTGTAAGCCCTTTAGGTCTTCTGTCCAGACAGACCTATTTACAGAGCTCTCAAAGCAACCTTGTTGCTTTAAAAAGGACATTTATTTTATCTGCACACCTGCCTGCACATCTGTCATAGTTTGTATGTTTTATCAGCTTTAATACATCTTGAAGGTATATAAAAGATTCATGCCTGCGCTAGTAAGCTGAGCAGACAATCATCCAACTGTAAAACCTGAGTTCCTCGGCCTGAGCTCGACGCTTGTTGAAAAACACAGAGAGAGCAAAAAGAAAAACTTATGGAGGAAGGAGAACATGGGCTCTCAGGCTCTAAGACACAGGAGTAAAACAACAGACACCACTGCAATTCCTTGTCTTTGGGCAAAATGCATTATTAATGGGATGAAAACGATGTGTTAGATTAACCAATCATGGGAATAACAAAGCTTTGCACTACAGCTTAATGAAGGAAATGGTTTGAGTAAACGTTCTCCATTTGAAATGCCTTGCAAAAGCAGTCATATCCCAAAAATATTCTAATTTCCTCATGCTACATTCACAATCTGGGGCGTCTTCATTTAAGCCCCCATTATTATGACAGCCTTAAATAAAACCCTCTGTCAACATTTGCATTTACAAATAAAAATTATTTCTAGAGTTGGCATGTGGGATTTTAGCCTCCCTGTAGTTAAACCACAGCCGCTCTATGAAACATCCTGAGGTTTATTGCTTTAATTGGGCTCATTTACACAAATTTGACTCATGGCTCTCTAGACAAAAAAAAATGTAGAGAAATATACATCAAGATTGATCATGCATACCAATTTGATCCGTCATAAAGCCATGCAATCAAATTTAGTCTTTTATTTCAGTCAGTGAAAGCTTTTTCTATCTAAGGAAATCCGGTGGTTGCAGCAATCTTTTTTAAAGAACAAGCACATGGCTACAGTGGGAAGGAAAATTCCCAATTAGAACCAGGTTCAATGCTAACCACCATTTATCACGTCTGATTAATGGTTGCATAAAACCGAGCACAAAACAACACAGAAATCCTGGTCCAGGAACACTTTGAATAAAAGTAAGGAGTTATTGAAAGGAGTAGGTCCTTTAGTGGCTTCATCTAGAAGAGAAACACAGGTTGACATATACGTTTTGAACTTATGGTAGTATAAAAAAAACAGCCTTATCGTATACATATAGTCAGTGACTTTGTTGATATTTAAACACTTTATTTTCCTTCTTCTTTAGTATTGATACTTTCCTAAAGAAGTATTCCTACTTCTTTAGGAAAGTATCAATAAAACATATTAAAAAAGTGTTTTAACATATCTAAATGGGAAATGAATACTTTTGCAAAGCTCAATGTATTTTTTTCTTTTTTACAAAGTCATTGCATGTGGTAAAACTATCCAGCATCAACTAATTAAATGTTTACTGGTGAACTTGTTCTCAAATATGACAGTGGGAGTCTAGATGTCGTTGCGTCCGGTACTTGTTCATTAACAAAGAACATGATGTTTTAGAAATGGCGTGCATTGCTGTCAGAGTTGTCCAACTGCTTTTCATATGGCATGCTGTTTACAGTTGAGCAGTACTGAGGTTGTTATTTGCTGTTAACCCTAATCTCCTGGCTCTCCTGGTTTCACACATTCTTATAGGTATAAAGAGGAACTCTTTTCATCAAAAGCTGTAGTTTCCCCACACACAGAGTGAAAAACAAAGGACCAAAGCTAAAACCGCCTACCGTGGATGTTGTGAATAATGCATTTGGTCCCCTCCTTAGCCCATTTTATCTGCCTGAATGCACTCCCCTCTTACTATTGCACATATTCAGCCACTAAAAATCCCTTCGCATGACTTATTTTTTATTTTTGTTTCTTTCTTCCTCTGCAACAGAGTGTAAGTAATTAATCATTGTGGCATCATTTCAAACATAAACAACAACAGTCAGGCTGTCTGTCCTGTGATTAGCCACCCACCACTGACAGCTCATGCCATTGTGTCAAACAGCACTCAGCTCAGAACCAAGATGGTTGTGTATGCATGTCAGCGAGAATATGAAGACCCCATCAATTCACGAAAATCATGAAATAATCACAACACGTCTTCTAAATTGGGAATATTTTTGAAGCACATTTTTAGATGTACCAATCATGCACTTGGTGTGTAACATGAATGGCTTCATGATCAGATGCCTTTTTGTAATTGACTCCCCTCCTTTGCCAACTACATGTTATCTATTGCTTGTTATCTAGTATATTGTGGCTCCAGCAGATTACAAATGGTTGTACCCTCCACATGCAATTATTTATATAATGTACTCGGATTGTGTTGCATGTACAAACAGTACAAACTGTTCTCAATTGCGATTAAAGGTTTCTACAAAAGCAAACTCTGGAAACTTTCAGTTCTTGCTAGGATGATAATAATAAAATGTGTGTAAATACATAGCCCATACTGCTGTCTAAATAATAATCTCTTTTACAGAAAACAACAATTTCAATGTGACAACTTTTGCGATAAAGAACTCCACTTTACTACAATTTCAACTTGTCCCAGAGCTCAACAAACTTTCTTCAATGTAAAACAATACATCCTGTAATTGTTCATGCCAACACTGCTTATTCAAATAAAGTTTCTTTGTGTGACTGCTATTTAGAACAGTCAGTACAACAGTGCCACCATGTGGCAGGACAGAGTTATTGCATGTTGTTTATTGTTGTGCAACATGCTATAACTCTAATTAAAAAAACAACTTTAACGCCATTGGAGTGATTTCATTGTCACAATCTAATTAATATAAGTTAGAGATTGGGAGCAAATTAGAGAAAGGCTTTTTTCCAAAACACAAGCGGTTCCAGACAGGGGGCCAGCTAGGGCCAGGGTCCCTGCAGAACCGTTCCTGGCCCCTTTACTGAATATATGATTCTTAAGAATTTTCTTATTATAATGTGTGTTGGCAAAGACACTGTAGCTGAGCTTCATTGTAACAATAAAACTTTTTACCTCTACTGTTTTACTTAAACAAAAATGTAAAAGTCCAGGTGTTGCAACTTCAGCTTTTGTCACATCACTGATTTTCATCTACTAGATCAGAACAACCTGCAGCAAGAAAACTACATTTTACATCAAACTTTTTATTCTCTATTAGTTAGTCCTTCCTCTACAGTATCTGCTTTGCCTTCCCTCTGCCTCAGCTGCTGCTAGCTTTGCCTGGTTAGCTCTTTTTGTTTGCTTGATGTTTGTCCAACCTGGACTCAGTGTTTAAGCTCTGCTATTATCATAGTTCTCCACTGAATCCTTTCATTGTGCTTCCAAGTTTTATTTTTTGCCCAGTTCCTTGCCTGTGTTCTTTGCTCTAAACTTAATTGTAATTGCCATTAAGGTTTGTGTTAAACCATTTGAACTCACCATCTAGCTTTCACATGGTCCATCTCCTATTTTTTTATTTTTAGATGCAGACTGACTCCTTCTAAGTCCATAAACCTGCTAATTGATTACTAAAGCTACATCTGGAGTAAATATTACTACGTGTCTTAAATAAAAATGCTATTTCCACCAAATTGTGGCTTATACAACAATGGGACAGATCGCCAAATTTACAGTTGTCCAGCTGACAGTCACGGATATCCTGTGCTCACTAACAAAACTACCTGTTTACAGAGGGATGTAAACAATAATTTTCATAGGAACTTGAGTCAAAAAGGTGTGTTGATGCTGCAGAGTGAACAGTGTTTAACAGAGCTGTAAAAAGAAGCCCCTTCCTGTGCTCACAAAGCGTGGAGCTGGAGTCAGAGCTTTAAGATAGAAGTTGACATAAGCAAAAACTGTTTTATCCTGTAATGTTAAAACAGACCTACAATACAGACAGAAATTTCATATTTGGGCTCAATAGGAAAACAATTAAGGCTCTTGCCAGAGGTGTCAAGTAAAAAAAGCACAAATACTTTGTTACTGTATTTAAGTACACTTTTTATGTATATATACTTTACTCCATTACTTATTTTTCTTCCTACTTCTGACTTCTACTCATTAAATTTTTACATAAGTACCTGTACTTTCTATTCCATACATACATTTTCAAAACAAATGTTACTTATTACTCTTGGCTTCGGTTTAATATTTATAACTATTTATTTCATGCAATGCGCCATCCAGATCATTAGTGCCATGACATCTAGTGAAAACTATTGTAATTGGATGAGTCATATAACGCAAACACTCATTGGTTATCTAAAGGAAATCATCAGAAGCAAGCAGGTGTTCTTCAAACTGCAAATGTGAAATGTCTATGCCATGCTACAATGTTAGATTGACAAAAAGATGTTGAAATGTCTGAAAGGTCGGACACAGGCAAGACCGTATCGGGAGATGGAGACGGAGACCAACAAGACCTCCCTCATCCTTGGTTAAAAGAATCTCAAAGAATTTTTCAAAAATGTCAAAAAATTGAGCTTTCAATTCATATAGTGGCATCTGGCTGTTTTTTTAAAGTTTACTTTATACTTTTATACTTCAAGTAGTTTTTGGAGCACATACTTTTTCACTTTTATTTGAGTAAAGAGGTCAAGTTGATACTTCAACTTTTACCAGTGTTTTTAAACTGCAGTATCTACACTTCTACTTAAGTAACCACTGTGTGTACTTTTGACACCACTGGCTGTTGCTTAGTCATCAAAAGTCCTGTTTTAAGGCAAGAGTTGCTATTATTTTCAAATCAAGGCACCAGACTGGAGAAAGAGTAATTACCAAATCACCTTTCCTTCTGAAGAGTCATTAGAACAACTAATGATATAAAGAAGAGAATACAGTTCTGTTCATTAAGTAAGTGTACTTTTTAAATAATCTGGATTCCTACACTTAAAAAAACTGTATTCTTTTTTTTTTCTTTATAATATTCAAATTTATGAGAAATTAAATGTTGAGTTTTTTTGGAAGTGAGCATAACTTTTTCACTTCAATGTATAAATAAACCTTTTAAAATGATCTGATATAAGAAATCAGGAAAGGATTGTGAAAAAAAAACTGAAGACATGGATGGAAACAGACAACACTGATGCTGCAGTGAGCATGCTGCCTCTCTGTCAGCCCTGATGATGCAACATGAACCTTTATGAAACAGCTTCCAGACCATCATTTCTTTGGAGCACAAAGCCGCACAAATGATCCCTGCTAGTTAGACTATATGACTTTAGTTGGATTCTGGGAGATAAGTTTTTATTGAAATGGGCAGAAATGATTGTTCAACAAAATGTTTTCTGGGAGTAAATAAGAATATGCGCACAAATTGGTTTGAGCTAAATAAACGTAAAACATGTTAATTGGATGCCCTGGATTAAAAAAGGAAAAAAAAAGACAAAAACGCATTATTTAATGTAAAAGCAAACTCATTTTGCTGCCTGCATTGATCCCTCTATGGGTGGAGTAGGGGTGGTTGACGCCGTCCATGATCCAGTGGACATTACGCAGCTGCGCACCAGCGGCCCGCCCTGCACCGGTCCATCCATGCAGCCCTGCCCATCCTGCTGCTGCTGCGCACGCCTGACACATCACATAGCAGCAACACATCAGGGCACACAGCAGCCAGCTTTTAACAACCACTTTTAACTTTTAACAACAATCAAATCAGACAACATGGGCAACGTCCAGGTAAGAATAATTTTGTTCTGCTGATCTAAACAATCCGAGATATTAAACTGTAAGCTGCGTTTTTATCCAATTAAAGGGCATGTTAATGATTAAAAAGTTTAAAAATTAAGGAATTGGGGTTAATTTATGCATTAAAATGCAAATCAGCAGGTTGAACACCATAAAGCTTTTGCAGAAGGTTAATATAATTTATTACAGCTGTATATAGACTTTAAGTTTGGGTGAAAACAGCATAAATTGTAAGTGGCGCAGTCAGAGGGAGTGTGCTCTGTCAGAAGCAGATAGATGAGGGGATTTCTCAGCATGTAGATCAATAAGGCCGCATTGTGTCAAAGGGAGGGTGGGTAGGGGATGAGGCTGCTGCTGGTCCATGACTCAGCACAGCCAGCACCCTGATCCTATTGAGAGAAACCACTTCCTGGATGGAACACCATAACAGATCATCTGACACCACCTCACCCTCTGTTTAGTTTCATTGCAGCGTCAAAGTGCTTTTACAGTTTCTTTTGTGCTTTTTTGTGAGTGCAAAATATAATAAAACATATACATATGTCCTGCTAATATTTTTACATATGTTTTGCATTCCCAGCCCACCATAGTCCCCTTTGAGGATTTTGATGTCACGGCTGATATAAAAGCCTTAAGACAAGCATGTAAAGGTTTGGGTAAGTCTGAACTTACTGTAATCTTTATTCATTAATATCTCATTAGCATCAATATATCACCTTAAATGTTCAGTAGCAACATTCAAAACTCTTTTAAAGCCATAACCTTTATATCTGGTGACTGTTTTTTATGAATATGAACAGCCTTGTGTGTGATTGTTGAGCCCATTTACTTTGTATGAGATACTTTAATTTCCCCAGCATGTCTGTATTGCTTCATGTTTTCCAGGCACAGATGAAGAGGTTATTATCCAGATCCTGGCCAACCGCTCTGCAGCTCAGCGTGTGGAAATCAAACAGGCCTACTTTGAAAAATATGACGACGTGAGTACCCCACCCACCTCTGGTCTCTGTTTGTCCTGTGATGCAGGAGCACAGCAAGTAAGACTTTGAGATCTGTTTTCTGCAAGGAGCTGGAGGAGGTTCTAAAGAAGGAACTCACAGGTAGCTTTGAAAATGCCATAGTGGCCATGTTGGACGAGCCCCGCGTTTTCTTTGCCAAGGAGCTCAGGAAGGCCATGAAAGGGGCGGGGACTGATGAGGCTGTTTTGGTGGAGATCCTGTGCACTGCTACAAATGAGGTTTGTAGAGAGGTGATGGATTAGATTAATGTTGATTACATTGTGTTTATGTTTGTTATGGGAACCATAGGGCTAAGAATCAAGGCATTGGTGCTTGTTGAGGCTGACTTTACTAACCATCCTCCTCATTTATCCTACAGGATATCCTGAGCTACAAGGAAGCTTATGCCCAGGGTAGGTTTTCAAAACATCTAACAGTTTTATAAAACAGGGTTTTACTAAAGTATACATTTTCTTAGTTTCTCACATTACAACTGCTTAAATAAATAAATAAAAAGTACATTTGTATTATATGTTGACTCCCTGCGAATCAATACTATACTGAACTAAGTTTTGCTGAAATTACTACTCTAATTCTTTCTCAGGTTTCTACCGTCTTGGTTCATTTCTCTTTGCAAAATAACTCAAGCTCATTTATTTTGGATGGGGAGCATATGTAAACATCAGTTTTTCATTTCTATTGGATTTAGGCCTGCAGTGAGTGGCTCATTCTAAGACATAAATATTAGTGATGGTGAGATGAAGCCTCATGAGGCATTGAACCGTTTGGCCAAATTACTTCAACGATCCCTAAAGTTCATGAAGCCTCATGTGAACATGTCACCACCTACTGGTGGAGAGCAGAACTACAGTTAGTAATATAATTGTGATTTTATTTATTGCAATATTGTTTTTCTTTTTTTTTTTTTCTTTAAAGGGACACTATGCAACATTTTTCAGTTAATTAGTGTGTTCCATAACGTTTTGGATGATTAAATGAGTCATTTCAGGTTGAACAAAGGTATTCTCGGCCGCCCTGGTGGTCTGTGGGGGAAATACTGCACTTGCAACTGCAGGAGCACCGTCCCGCACCCACAGGCTCAGAAGTCTCGTGAGAGTCAGTCTTGCTTTACGGCGAGAACTGCTACACGCCCCCAGTTAAAAGCATTCTCGCTGCTAGCACAGTGGCGATCTTTGTGCAGTTATGCCACGTTCATGCAGCAAAATCTCGTCTGCTGCTTCCTTTTTGCTGCTTGTACCAGTTAGTTCTGACGCGTGGCTGAAGCAGCTTTGCTGCTCTGGCTGTGTCTGAGGCGCGTTGGGCGGAGCTTCACTATCCTTTCTCTGCCTTGCAGCTATATTTGCTGTGATCAGTGGGAATAAAATAGTTTTAATATGTGTTTAAGTGAGAAAATACACCTGAAAACGTAATCAGTGCAGTCAGTTCATTCAGATTATTATCCTGCCTTTAATAGTTTTTCTGTCGGAGCCGCTCAGACCCCCACATACCAGCGGGGCGCCAACAGTATGGATCCCTTCATCAGCAGCGGTTCACCGCGGCAGCTGGTAGGTGTTTTTCATCTAAATAATCCAAACTGCATATTCTGCCGGCAGATTTCTGCATTTTAAGTTAATTTAGGCGTCAATAAACTGTTTAAGAGGAGAGATCATCAGAGCTGTGTCTCTCTCCCTGCGTTAAACGCACCCGACGCGCTGCTTCAGCTGCTCAGACGTGCTGCGCCTGGTGCTCAAAACGCGTCGCGGGACCTTTTGCTACGCCTTGACGCGCGTCAACCATTGACTTTGCATGTAAACTCGCTGCTTCTGTCGCGCCAGCTACGTCCAGTGTGAACGCAGCATTAGTCATTCGCTGCTAAGCTCAAAACAACCGCGCCTGGCTTGACGGAGAAACCAGGAGAACAGAACTGTGCATATTTACGACAGTGCACTTTTACTTTCGCCCTCTGGAGGGAGCCTCACTGGAAAATCAACACCGGTTGCATAGTGTACCTTTAAGTTAATTTAAAATTGTTAATGTTTGGTCTGTATGGAAGAGGATTAGGGCCATTAAAAATAAAAAAAAAGGTCACTAATTTTTACATTTTATTTCAGTTTAATATGGGAAAAGTCAGAAATCTGGGATTAAAGTCAGAAGTCTAAGAAAAAAAGTCAAAATTTTGAGATTGAAGTCAGAATTCTGAGATTAAAAACAGAATTCTGGGAAAAGTAAGAATATTGAAAATAAAGTCAGAATTCTAAGAAAAAAAGTCAGAATTCTGGGAAAAGTCAGAATTCTGAGAATAAAGTCAGAATTAATTCTGAGATTAAAGCCAGAATTCTGAGGAAAAACGCCAGAATTCTGAAATTAAAGTCAGAATTCTGGGATTATAGTCAGAATTCTGGGATTATAGTCAGAATTCTGAGAAAAGAGTCAGAATTCTGAGAAAAACGCCAGAATTCTGAGAATAAAGACTTTTTTTCCATATTAAGCTGAAATAAAATGTAAAAATGAGTTCGCTTTTTTTAGTACTTGACACAGCCTCGGAGCCTTGGCTCATCTCATAACATCAGTAATTAATATGTTTTGATCTAAACTTTTCCACTGTGGCTCTAGCTTCATGTTTAGGGTTGTTTTCCAAGTGGAAAGTGAACATCTGATCTAATCTTCCATGTCCTTGCTGAAATAAGGTATCCCACAGCATAATCTTGCCACCACAGTGTCTAAACTTGACGAGGTTTGTTTAGTCAGTGTAATTTAAACCTCATTAAAGACGGTGGTTGTAAAGTGGTGAAATTAGGAAAAGTTCTAAAACTATGAAAAAAATTGGTTTGGTTATTCATATCATAATGGTAAAATGACTAATTGTGTTTGTTTTACAAACCTAAGGCTGCAAAATAATTCTAGGAAAACATGTTACACTGAAATTCAAGCACACAATAATTAACCTATGAGGCTGTAGGTTTTATTCTTTTTGCTGTTACCTTTCAGTAAATGAGCGAGACTTGGAGGCGGATATAGAGGACGATACCAGTGGAGATGTTAGGAACCTGCTTATTTCACTGCTACAGGTATAAAACTGACCGTTGTTACCTTATCAGATACAAATCTACATTTTCCAGCTCGGCTGCTTATATGGGGAAGCAGGGCTCTGAAAGAAGAATGAAATGGGCTTGTGTTCGTTTTCCCTCAAATTGTTTCACATAATGGCTCTTGATCGCTGGCTCGCCCACTGGGACATTCGTCACATAGCTTGGCATGCTAAGCCCTTTATGCCTTTTCCAGCTCTTTCACCTAATTCACCCTCTGCTTCTTATCTTTTTCTTTTCCCTAAGCTAAAACATATAAACAGATTGACTCATGTTTTACTGCAGTGCCATTCCAGAGAACTTCATCTGTTTTCATTTAAAGTAATGCAGATGACTGTTATCCCATTAAATGCTCAGTGTCATTTTTGTTATCCACCCTCTTTGACTTGGCTCTGTGGGCTTTCATGCCCCTAACTCTCCCTCTCTCTCCTCATCCATAATTCTGATCCTCTTCCAGTTTCATCCTCTTCACTTTCTTGTTTCCTCCTTTACAGGCGAGCAGAGAAGAAGGCTACGACGTAGACGAGGGATTGGCCGAACAAGATGCCATTTCTTTGTTTGAGGTGTGGATGCGAGTAATATAGGATTTCCTTCTTATTCAGTCCAATTTAGGCTGTATAAAAAGTCATGCATTAAAGCAACTGCATTATGCCTTAAAGTCATGCATTAAAGTAACTGAACCGCACATAACAACATGGATTTAGCAGCTAAAAGTGAAAGCTTGAAGCATTATAGCTTAATAGCCAATTCATCCATGTTGGTGGAACATGGATGAATTGGCCGTATATAAAGAAACAAAAGCAGGTGGAATGTATGAGTAGTTATTGGAAACAGGGTAGAGTTAGGCAGGCGAATGAAATGAGAAATTAGGCCAGCTGTAGGTGCCAAGATCATGACACACTCCTGGTAGAATGGCATATAACAACAGAGGGGGCGGCCACCCCCACAGATTCATAAGCCAGTGCAATGGCATCTACAACCCAATGCAACAGCCTGTACTTGGAAATGCTGCTCTTATTGGCGAATAGTGCCCGTATCCACAATGTACAGTACAGCTGCAATGTCCAGGCTGGGAACACTGTGCTTGCCAACCTAAGTTCCTCAGACTGAAACGGAGGCGGGCAGTAGGCCCTCAGGCCCCCAGTTCAATAGGTGACTTCACATTGCCTGGGGGCAGAACCTTTGTAAAAAGGTTACATTTGGTGACATCACTCCAGACCCATCTGCTATGGAGTCAAGATTCTGCCAAAATTTCACACACACAATAAATCATTCTATTGGAAGCTTTGCTTCATTCAGACACTCATAAACTACACTCACATGCATATTTAACATGTAGCATGCGCAAAAAAAGAGTGCCACCGGCGCCCAAAATATCATAAATATAAGTATTCCTTTTCTGTAAATATGGTTCAAATTTATGTGTGCGCACCCTCCTTCCTCCTCTCATTTGTACCTGTTCCTACTAGCTCCTTTCTACTTTTGTTACTTTGAATGCGTTACCCTACTGACAAAGCAACGTGCCTGTGACTGGCTAGGTTTCAGGAAATCCTACGTCGTTAGTTATGACATTTTGCCAAAGTTACAAGTGTAAACTGTCTACCCATTTCCCGCTAAAGTTTGTAGGTGTTTGTAGGACCCTTTTTAACAGACACCCTACACTCAATCAGATTTGAGTATTCAATCAGACTATGGTATATTTAATGGTGACTCTACTTTTGAGCTTCCAACTCTTAAAGAGAAGCGTTTAGCCTGAATACGCTTTGCTAGTAGGAAGAAGAGTAAAGCCTTAACGGCCGGGATCTTCTGAAAGGTAGCCAATCACAGGCAAGTTGCTTTGTCCAGTGGGTAACACCTTCCAAGTGACAAAAGTTTACATGAGTGCACAGAAACAGGTCCACATGCGAGTAAGAGAGAATCTTTAGGTGCATAAAAAGCAAACCATAATGGAAAGAGTGTAGCATGGCTACAAAGAAATGGCCATCCATTTAAACTTACCGGTACATGCAAAGCAGGGAGCGCAATCATCACAGAAGTAGCCATTAGGCCAGATTTAAACCTGGAGAAGTTTAAGAGATTTCCAGATCAGGAGGAAAAATTTGCCAAAGGGCTATTGCCAGTTATGCACTTCAAAGGTTTAGCTTTCAGGAGTCACGTGGACCTTTTGGACTGCAACCCCAAACAACATTTTGATGGCGACACTTGGTTATAACACTGTCAGGTTATTGGTATATAATCAGCAAACACAGTTGAGTTGTTTAGAGTTGATGAGAAGATGAATTGATGGACCAATTAAAGGAAAGTCCATTTTCTGTAGTGTCCAGGATGAAATCAAATGATCGACACCAAAATTTTGACAATTGGTCCTGTCTCTGCTATTTGGCTCATGCAGAATCCCCCCCTGGCTGCTTCAGAATGGCTTCCATAGTGCATGTCCGATAATGTCCTTAAAACAACCTTAAACGTTCTTTTTTTTAAATATGCTACTCACCGGGTCGTCAGCGCTGTTCAATGACGTTCCAAAAAAAGTTTCGTAAAGAAAAAACGTTCCTGTAGTGTTTTATTTAGCATTTTGTAAATCCCGTTGAGTTCTGTTGGAATAGTCAATATCCCTCCGCCACCGGAAACGGAAATGGGGCCTGTTTACGCTTAGTTGTAGTCTTTTCGCAAGGCCCAAGTGTTTCTGCTTCACTCTGTGTACTCCGACGTCGAGGTGCTAACGTCTCTGTTCAACACTTTAAAAAACTCTCAAAATGGAATACGAAAGGTGGATTCTTGAGGAGGACATATTGGACTTTGAGTTTGACGGTAGAGGATACCGTCGCCAACTAGTGGTTTGGAGTGTGCAACGCTTCAGATTCGAACGGGAAGCGGAAGTTTATAAGCGGTTGTGATGTATCGGAAAAAATTGTTCTGGGATTTACAAAATGCTAAATAAAACAAGACAGGAACGGTTTTTCTTCACGAAACTTTTTTTGGAACGTCATTGAACAGCGCTGACAACCCGGTGAGTAGCATATTTAAAAAAAAGAACGTTTAAGGTTGTTTTAAGGACATTATCGGACATGCACTATGGAAGCCATTCTGAAGCAGCCAGGGGGGGATTCTGCATGAGCCAAATAGCAGAGACAGGACCAATCGTCAAAATTTTGGTGTCGATCATTCGATTTCATCCTGGACACTACAGAAAATGGGCTAAAAGTGTTAAAAACCGGAATTTTCCTTTAATGGGGTATTCTGGGTAGAACACTTCTTAGAGACGTGAAACAAAGGTGGACATTCACCTCCTAGCAGAGCAATGGTCCATAAGCATCTCCCTGAAATGAGTTTTCGGAACTTGGGATGTCTGTATAGACCATAATCTAAACATCTGTAACAAGACTCGAAGAGGCTACGTCTAATGACTGCTGTAGCTTAAATACATATACCATACATTCATTTTGTATGCTAAAGAAACTATCTTTATTTCGGCTTTACAATATTCCATTAATTTGTGTATCACATGTATCACAAATGTAAAAAGTATCACATTCACAATGTTGTGGCAACAGACATTTACCATCTTGTTTTAATTTGTTATGGAACTACAGTTAACTTCTACAGTTTTTACTTTTACTTCTCTAACACCTAACGCCAGAACTCTTACGTTATTCTTGTGCAAATGGGTGCCTAACATACTGTACATCTAATACAAGTGCAAACACTTTTAAATGTCAGCATTTTGTTTTCTTTTTGTATACATAACAGGCAGGTGAGGGCAGGTTTGGCACAGACGAGTCAACCTTCACCTACATCCTGACACACAGGAACTACCTGCAGCTTCAGGCCACCTTTAAGGCCTACGAGTCTGTATGTACTGTACGATGGTGAACCTGATCCAAAACAGATTAGTTTCATTGTACTTAAGTTTACGCTAGCTGGTTTACCTTGCAGCTTTCAGGAACAGATATTTTGGACACCATCGACTCGGAGGCTACAGGGACCCTCAAAGACTGCTACATCACTATTGGTAAGAAGGAGCATTTACAGATCTTCCATTATTACTTTGCCTACTTATTTACAATCAGCAGCTGATTTTGTTTGTTGGTATAACTTTATGTGTGTGTGTGTGTGTGTACATTTTGTTGTTCAGTAAGGTGTGCTAAGAACCCGCAGCTCTATTTTGCCCGCCGCCTGAATGCTGCAATGAAGGGCCTTGGCACTGATGAAGACACACTCATCCGCATCATTGTAGGCCGCTCTGAGGCAAGTGTCCCTGAGCTTGTGTATTATACACTTTACGGGATGTTACACACATAAACATAACGCTTTTGGCCTTGCTAGCAGCAATTAATGCAAACATTCAATTCTAAAAGAGGAGAAATGCTGGCATCTCTTATCAACATGTGCAAAAACCTTCAAATTCAATAATTGTTTAATTACATAGTATTGTCTTATAATCAAAAAGAAAATGATTTATTTTTTCAGTCTCTGAATAATACAAACTACATAGTTTAATATTGGGTTTTAACAAAATAATCCTAAAAAAAATCCTTGCAACTCCCTTCCTTTAAGAACTTCTGATCTTTGATCCTCTAACTTATCTTTCCCTGGGTTGTAAATTAACACAAATGCCCAATTTTCTTTTTTCTATTGGCCACTAGGTGGCATGAAGATCGATATACATCTTACCATCTGTGAGGAGGAGAAAAAAAATTATAAAATTAAAAAAATTCTATACTTACTTAAAAACTGCAACCAAATGTGGCAACACCCATTAGACAATATTTACATGACTACTGGAGGTTTGTAAGTGATACCAGGAAAATAAACTGCTTTATCATTCCAAAAGAAACATCTGAAATATCTTGCAAAATTCTCCTGAAAACTTATGTAAAACAGTTTTAGCTGAAAAGGACTAAGATTAGAATATTTGATAAAAAAAAAAAAGAGAGAGAGATAAAAAGGGAACTCCCTTTCTAATAATATAAGCTCTCAAATGCAGTTAAGGCCCTTTGTCACAAATAGACGTCCTTACTTCCAGTGGCCAAGGGTTAAAACATCAACTGGATTCAATCAGTAAACCTCTTAAGCTGTGTCGTTATTATGTCTTTTAGCTGATTAATATTCTAAAATCTAATCATATAGTTATAGAAAATAGTTCAATAGACAAAATTAAACTTCCTCCAAAGCTGCCTCACTCCCACAATGAAATCATGTAGAAAACCTGTTGGGTGACCTGAAGAAAACAGACCATGAGGCGACACAACTTATTTGTGTAACTCCATTTGTATAAAAGATACTTAAAATAGCTACAAGAAAACAAACTAATAAAAATTCACTGAAATAAAAATATTATATGGTTTCAAAAATATAATAGAGCTTAGCAGTAAGATACAAAGTTAATTGAATAAGTAATTGTTGACCATTATGGCAAAGCTGGACTTAATATTAAAGTTTCCAGTCATGGTGTAAAGGAGACAACTGTTTCTGGATATTGAATATTTACAGGAGGTTAGATTCCGATTTGAGGAGCTTAGTAACTTAATTCTGCCTTCAGTCGTTTAGCTTTTCCTCTTGTGCTTTGTTGCCAGTTCTATACTCTCTGCTAAGCACTTGGTAAGCATGGCAGTTGTTTTAATTGTGCCTTATGGATTGACAATTAAGACTGGTGACCTGACCAGGGTGTACCCCGCCTCTCGCCCATAGACAGCTGGAGGGTGCACTAGCACCCCTCGTGACCCCAGCAGGGATTAGGTGTGAGAGAAAATGGATGGATGGATGGATGGATGGATGGATGGATGGATGGATGGATGGATGGATGGATGGATGGATTGACAAGCAAAAAAATTTAAGTTCCCCTTGATAAATGTTCATACAGAAAAAGTTTCATATAAATCATGTCAGACAGACAACAATTACTTGTAGTAAATATTGAACTTATTGAAAACCTTTTTACTCATTCTTATCAAAGGCAGTGAAAGAAGTAGCTAATTTAAAACATTAAAAGCATCATAAATCTGTATGCAGCTGTGATATTTTTGAAATGTTGAACACTTTCACAAACATATTTATTTTATTTGCTTCTAAGTTTCTTTACTTTTAGACTCAATAATGCTGAGTTAATATAGAAATGTAAAATGGGTTCAACTTGTTTCTAACCCACAGGTCGACTTGGAGACAGTGAAGGATATGTACCTCGAGAAATACGACATCACCCTAAAAGATGCCCTTGACTCGGAGTGTGGAGGAGACTTTAAGCGTCTTCTCTTGGAGATCTTGCACTAAATCACAGTCAATTTGTCACCTGTCTTGTTCTACCATGAAATAACAAAATCTACTCTATCTACTCTACTGTTTTTAACACTTTACAAGTACTTCTTGTTACTCTGGTCTTTCTCCACGTTTTAGAAATTTCACTTTACAGCACGGACCAAAATCAACTCAATATAATCCAGTTTAGTGTTCCACATTACGTAATTTTTACAGATTTTGTTAACACTTTTAAAACTTTTTACAATACCATCTCAGTATAATAAAGCGCACTGTTAGTTACCAACATGGATGTATTTTGGAACTATAGAAGGACCATATTCACTTATCAAAAAGTTATCTGCCAAGTTACAGTACTCTAATGCTTTTCTTTTTTAAGCTGCAATCATTATGTGTTTTCTATTACACAACAAGCATGTGTCTCTCATCTATCAGTCACATCACTATTTATTTTAACGATGAACTTCAGAAGATTATAGCAAATAAGGTTAGGTTCTGCTGCAACACATAAGTGCCCCAATATCATGCTCAAACCATTAAATTTAAAGATGTTTGTTTAATTGTTGGAACTTATAATAAACTAAACTTTACCTCAAATACTCAGCTGTTTATGCAATTTGCTACAGGCTGGTTCTAGACTGAATAATTAACAAGAAATTGAAGTGCTTTGAGTCGTTTCTTTGAGAGCTCACATGTTGCCTTGTTACTAGATTTACACACTGTTTTTGTTTTGCTTTTTGGTGCCTTGAGTATTTACATTCACTGCACAGAAAATAACCATAGAGATCACTCTGACTAGTGCAATGATTAAAAGTATAGTCACAGGTTTAAGGCGGAGGTCTTTAAAGATGCATTTTCTTAATGAACTGAGGCTTAATGTGTCAAGTGAAGTATAAATATAAGAATATAACAGATCTAACTGTATTCACGTAAAAAAAGTTATGTCTGATGTCTGTTTAATGTTTGTACAATATTGGTCTGAAATACAAATTAAAAAATTCTAACTATCAGAACTGATTTCATTTTTCCTGTAGAGGGCAGTGTTGAACAATTTGCCTTTTATTTGTTGGTTTTAATGTAGTTTCGCAGTCTAAGGAAGCAGTGACTAATAATATAACATTGAAGTAATACACTCCTATATATATTTACATAATACTCTTAACCTAATCTAGAATTTAATACAATATTGATCATTTATAACCACTACCAGATCATCCCTAGTAACTCATATATTCATTTTGTGTTGAATAATATGCTTTGAAGATGCAAAAAAGTTTATTTCTACAAAATAATTCCTAAAAACCTTTTGATTATACCAGAGCAGCAAACCTGTGTCTACTAAGTTAAAGTTAGACAATAAGGAAGTTCAAGAAAGGTGCCAAATGCTTCCAGATGTGCAGCCAGTTCCTCTGCCTCTCTGCTTTGCCTGTTACTTCAGTCTTCTCACTGTTTATCTCATTACTACGGTTGGTTTGAGCATTCAAGTTTAGCATCAACCTGTTTTCTGCATTTTCTTGCAACCTGTATGCTTCCAGTCTGTGCACCATATGTGCTTTGACCATTTATCTGTCTGGCTGATCCATGTGCTCAAAACACGTGGCTGCTGATAATATATAGAGAGAATCAGGACGAGCAATACATGGGTCTGGTGTGTAGGATTATTTCTTGGAGGGGAATTAACCCCTTTTGCACTAATTTCTGTTTAAAGGTATTTTTAAAAAAAATTCTATTTGTGTGGAAATAACAATAGAATGCTAAAAGAATAATGCAATTTTAATGCAAAAATCAAGAAAAGGCTTAAACATGGTCCAAATTCATGTTTTTTTATCCATTGTGCACTGTAAATAATAGTGTGCAATAATATGTAAGGTTCGGCTGTCAAACATATGGTGCTCCATCTAAGCCAACAGTGCCATGACCTTTTTTTCCTCCAAACTTTCTCTTTTTTAAATTTTAGTAACTCCTTCAAGATGCCTTAACTCAAGCTATGGTTTCAATTTTGCTCAAGACACGATGTCTGTCTGTTGGATTATACACCCTGTTTCTGGGTATTGTCTTCTTTGGCAACATTCTGATAACAAAAAAGAGAACTCAAACACCTTGTAAATCCCATAATTGTGATTTTTAACACCTATCAGCAAAAAATATTACATTGAGAGCAATTCCTGCACTTTCTACATAAAATACGTTCAGTTGTTTTTTGTTAAAGAGAATGCAGTCCTATTTGTAGGGTGTTTCTGATCTTGTCTCCCATTACTGCAAAAAACTGCTTGGGCTAATGTGTCTGTCCAAATTCACGACAAAGGAAAGATGTTCTTTGATGAGTAACCAGAAAAACCTGGAGGCTCCCGCCAAGAGAAAACATGTTCAATTGAATCTCTGTATCACTGTGTGGCCTGTAGGGCTGTAATGGTTGACTATGACCAGTGTGTTATTGTTTTGTTAAACTCATCTTTTTATCTGTTTAAGTTTCCCACTAAATCAAATACAAATATGTATTTCATGTAAAATCCCCTTTTTTATTTACAGTGTACCATTTTCACCCCAATGAATTTTTTACAATGCATGTTTTGTCTCTTTGAGAAGAAAACACACTGCAAAAAATATAAATCTCAATAAGTTATTTTTTCTTAAAATAAGTGTGTTTTTCCTTGATTTGAGGAGGTAAGTAAGACACTTTGCCAATGGAACAAGACAATTTCCTTTTAAAATAAGAAAAAACTATTTTATCGTCTTATTTCAAGTAAATATTATCTAACTATCTTATTTTAAGAGTGAAAATACTCATTCCATTGGCAAATCATCTTATTTACCTGCTCAAATTAAGGCTAAATATACTTAATTTAAGCCATTTTTTACTTATTTCTGGATTGTTTTTGCAGTGCATGGGTTAACCCTTAACAATCCCCTAGTAAGAGTTAGGATTAGATTAAGAAAGATTTTTTTTGCTAATCATTCAACCCATTGTAAGGAAGCAGCGACTCACTGGTGAGCATTCTGGGGCTTAGCATCTTGCTCAGACACCCGGTGTGGCACTCTGGGGGGGTTTGAACCAGGGAAGCTGCAGCCTTCAGAAGAGCTGAAGCAGAAATCCTGCTTTTATCACTCTGTTGCCCATCACTCTGCACTGACTTTGGAAACTTCACACTGGAATCCAAGGAATATGGATTTTCTACCCCCTACTTTGATTCTTAAACTAAAACTTTATTTTCATCTGAAAGTGTTTGGACTACCAAGTAACAGTCCAGTTGTTTGGTTTCTTAGGTAGGAAGCATATGATTAGCGACTTACAATATGGAAAGGCAACATTTGTATTTGAGGTGAACAATTTGTCTGTGGGTAGAGGCTTTTGATGTGCTGAATGTAGACTCAGTCCACTCCTAGCAAAGCCGAACAGAACCACACAATGACATTTATTGCGTTTTGTTTAAAAATTCTTTAAATCACAGCGAGAAGCACCTTTGAGGAAAATGAAAGACATGAACATGCTTTCAGGAATGTAACAAATACCAAATACTGGTTCTCCCCATTGTATCTGTAAGCCATTCACAATAACAAGAAATAAAGGTTTAACATATTAATGAACCTATATGTCTTAAACGTTCTGCAATTACTGTTCTGCAACAGCTGTCACTGTGGATCTTCTAAACCATCCTTTTTAGGTGTGTTTTTTGTGTATAGTGCTGTCTTTTGAGACCTCTTAGCCTTTGACATATTAGATTTTAAGTCTACAGTTTCATCCATGATGATGAGGTTGAACCCATCAACAAACATAAAACATCGGAATGGAGGTAACGTAAGGATGGAACATATTTTAACTGAGGGTGTGGTGCGGTTCATTTATTTATTTTTTGCTTTAAGAATTGAAATCTTACTTACAAACTGTATTACAGAAGTCTTTGATGAAAAATTTAAATACGTTACCTTTGCTACATAGCTCTTTATAGCAAAGTATTAGCAATTAGCCTACATAAAATCAGTGCTTCATCTTTGAAATTTTGACTGTCTGACATGATTCCTACTGTATGCACTACAGGCAAGACATACAATATGGCTTTACATCTGATAAATATTTTTATTACGTTAACAGAAAAACACCAAATATACACTTCATTAAACATTTTACTCTTTAAATAGCCTGTTTATGTTTACATGGCTTGCATATTAGTTGGAATTTAACCAGAGAGCAATTAAGCATTGCATGCTAGGTGTAACAAAAATCTCTAACTCAAAACATGTGTCCTTAAAATGAATGGAAAGCAGTGTTAAAAGAAAACAAATTTATCTGAAGATACTTTTGAACAACAGAAGAGGGTCACCAGAATTACATAAAGATAAAACAAACAACAAGAAAAACATGCATTTTGAAGATAATACAGAGCAGAAAGCTCAAGCGTGAAAGGTTCAGGATAGTTGAATAATATTTATGTACAAAACAACTCACTAGTTTTGCTGTATATAAATGAATGATATAAATAATTTCTTTCATTTAATATGCCGTAGTTCATTTCAAATGTTAAAAAGCAAAACATAACATCTTTTAGCAGTTTATAAGAAGGGGAAATCTCATTTCATTTGTTTTGTCATGGGTAAATTTATAGGGGAAGATATTTTCCAGATGACAACAACTTTGGAAGCCAACAACATCTTTTGTGGCCTTTCCCCAACAGCTACTACTAAATTATTGCAGTATAAAATGGTGAGTAGGAAACAGATGGCTTTTGTGGTGTCTTTTGAACTTTGGTGGGACAATGAAGTTAGTTTCCTTGATGTTTGACCTGGTGCAGGGGCGTGCACAGTATGGTGCTTAACATAATTGAGTACAGACATTTTGGTTGGATTATATATGGTCCGCTGCATACTTCAATTTGGGAAAAGCCAGTTTGAAAACTGTTGGATCCCCTACCTGTTATTGGCTATTGATGAAAATATGCTTTATATAGGGTTTATAACTAATAAACCAACAATGATTTACAGAAAAAATAGCTTGGAATACATCAAAACTAAAGATAGAGGTCTCTACTTTGTGTGTGTGGGGGTTTTTTTTGTCACTAAATGGATAATACAGCTCTCTTGTTGATGGACCAGGACTTTGGCAGCATGTTTTAGGTTTGTTAAAGGTCGTTGAGCTTCACCGACTGTACTAGAACTTGTTTAACCTTTCCTGGTTGTTCAGATTGTCTTTAGTTTCCAGGTTAATTTGACCCTCAAACAATTGGAACCCTTAATTTGTATTATTACACAACCAGTGACCTTTGTCAATACAGTTAGAGGTATTTCAAGTTTATACAAATATTTGGGTTGGTGGAACATTAAAGGTGCCATTTCATAACTGTAAACGCTAATTTATACTCAGAAACCAGGTCGTTCGGTGTGTGTTGCAGTGAATGCAAATGTGTCCCCGCCTCTGCTGCAAACACTTTGCTGCACCTCTCCAAAATTGTAGGTGACCGCAGACTTATTGGTCAAATCTACATCCACTCTACATTACGCGTATTGTTGTTTTGTTTGTATGACCGCCATTGTGGAAACGACTCATGAAGTTGGAACAGCTAGAAGACTGAGGTGCACAAGAATGCTGGGACTTTTTCCTGATTTTTTGCTTTGGACTTTTTCCACCTGGATCCCCGCTCTTTTTTGCCCTCATGTCCCTCCATTGTTGCACAAACTTGCCCCCACTTCCTACCGCCTCTGCTATATCTACACCCACAGCTAGTTCCTGATTGTCCCTCTTGCGTAGAAATAACATAGCACAGACCACGCTTCATTATTGGGCATAAATCCAAAATTTCTGCGACAAGCTCACTGCAACACACTGCTGTGGGGAGTATAACCAGCCCTAAAGCCATCACCATTTCTTGCTGAACATAACATCATAATAAATGTCTAAGGTTTTCTTATTAGACTACCAGGTGTGAGAGGTTTTATTCTTTTTTGGTTGTTTTATCAGGCTGCCACCCATAGAGCTGACACCCCACTTCCTGTCTGGTGACTGATCTGATTTACTCTTCCACGTACACAGTCTAGGATGAAGAACACTGCAGTGCCGTTATAAACCGGAAAAGATGCTCGGAGACTAATGCTGGCCCACTGGCTTCCTTCAAGCATCTGACCCCCTACCTGCTGGGCTATAGGTACAGGCCGCAGCCCCTCTGCTTCACGGACGCCTTCGGAGTCACTTCGCCTCAGCAGAGTCAGCTTAACTAAGTTGCAGGAGTGGATGAGTTTAAGGTCCAAAGCCACACTGACTGTCCCAGTCTCCCTGAAGACAAAGTCCTTCCTCTGGTTTGGGGATCCTTTTGCCAGCAGCCCCATTTGAGGCACCTGGGGGCTGGTCTGGTGGAAGAACAAAGGCTTGTTTCGAACTGCTCCTGATGGAAGACCAGTGTTGGACACAGAAGCAGTCATAGAGGAAGAGATGCCAGCAGGGACCCAAAATAGACTGAGAAGACTGATGCCAGTCTCATCACCAAAGAAGCGTACATTGCACTGGGCGGGAGAGAGAATCTCAAAGCCAATTGCTTCCCCAGGGCTGACTGTCGTGGCTCCGGACAGAGATATAGATGTGTCACGATAGTGAACGCCTGGTTTGAAGACCCTAAACATCTCCAAGGAAGTTCCATTTTTGTTAAGATATGCCACAAGCTGAAACCCTTCGCTCACACAAGCTTGGCCCATAGAATACAATGACTGCTGGAACACAAAACGCGCTGTCCCGCTTTCTGAAAAACGGATCCACCGATTGTCATGAGTCAGTCCCACTACATAAGGGTCTGAGGTGGAGGCAATGCGGAAGGTTGGTCGGTAGTTTGTGTGATAATGTGCAGAAACAACTGCCTGTGCTGTCATGGCAACAGCCCCGGTATCATGGGAGAGCCAGAGGAGGCTAAGCAAAGGTGCAGAGGTGTCATGAAGCTGTAGACTTTCAGTGGTTTGGTTGCAGTGATGGCTGGCACGCCGGAGAAAGAGGGACATAACTTGACCAGGGGCGACTTCTGTAACCCCACTGATGCTGACACTTTGAAGAGACCTGCGTTCCCTGTGCTCCACCCGAATGCCACTCAGGTCCCAGCCCTCTGAGCCATCGGTTTGGTTTATACGCAGGCAGACCTGGATGAAGCTGCGACAGCCATGACTAAGGGACAGAAGGCCATCAAGCCAAACCAAACCATGCTCCCTCAGCACCAGCTGCCCGTTCTCTGCTGAAACCAGACCCATATCATCTTTTCCCTGGATGTGAAGCTGCAAGCTGGGGATGTTTTGACCCTTTGGGCCCTGCAGACTCATAGCTCCAGACCATGACCGAGACAAAGCAGCAACATCAGTGGCAGGGACTGTGCAGAGGGTGTCTGTCATGAAGGTGCAGGGGGAAACAACAGGTTCCCCATCACAGTTGTTGCAGGCCTGACACTCATCCATCTCAGAGTTGTAAAAATAGCCATGGCCACACATTCCGGAGTTGGCTTCACGCACTGTCATCCCCTGGCACTTGAATCCACCTGGTGATGCCATCGCAAGCAAAACAGGGTAGTAAATTAAACATTAATTATCAATTAAAGGGAAGATGAGTAACAACTGAGTAGTGATGGGAAGAAAAAAAAACTTAATTAAAGTACCTGGAGTGTTAATACACTTCTGCTTATCCCTGCACAAATCTGATATTTCAAGACATTCATCCCGATCCTGTAATAACAAAAAAACTGTTACATCCACTGGCTGCAATGAGCAGGTACTGTATGAATATAATACCATCTACTTCTTCCTTCTGTTTTTTTTCAACCCTAGAATACATAATTTCAAACATCATGCTCTTCTTATTTATGTTTTTTAACACACACCTATATACTGTTTAAAATAAAATATGGTGGAATATGTTCAGAAAATTCAACTGGTACAGCCCAGTTGTGTTATAAAACTGTACAATAAAAGCAGGAAAATCCTCACCTGGCAGATCCTGTCTGCGTGAACAGAGCATTGAGCAACCAGGAAGAATCCAGCAGGACAAACTGTACACGTTTCACAGCGAGGATGCCCGCTGCTGTAGCTGCAGTACTCCTCAGGACCACAACTCCCACAGGCCAACTCGGGCAGTCCCACCTGATTACGTATAACATGGTAAAACATTAATAATTCAATCTGCAGGAGGCCCAAGCATCTGTTTGGTGTAGCAGTTTAGGACGGATTACTTTGTTATTCTTAATGTCTAAATTATACCAATCTCACCTCAATCACACTGGCCTGCATGTCCACTTTTTGCAATGACAGTGCTTGCTGCCTTTGATGGACTCTAACCTGCCCACTCAGGGCTTCTGTGTGTCTGTCCAGCTCCTCCTGAAGATTCTGGAAGGATGTCTGTTTGATAGTGTCCAACATAACGCTGTACTGGGCTTTTACCTGTGATTAAAAAATATCTTCCTTACAATGCAATCAATATTCAGAAGACATTATACTTAACCAACATTTTTTTTGTTCTTTCTTTTATCTGCAGTGGCTTTTCAAAGCTTTAAAATTTGCTAAAAGGTGTTCACTGCTAGGTAAGTTACAACCAAACAGCTGTGCACCTATTTTGCAAATGTGTACAATGTCCTCTGATTTGGTAAAACCAGATTTAAGACTTTGTGGCTTATATTCAAAATGCAATGTACAACTGATATCAACCACTGCATCATTATGTAGGACAGAGAAAATGGTCAAAGATGTAATAAGTGAGAGATGGACAGAGCCAAATGAAGGACAATACAGAGAACATGGCTGTATTACTTTCTCAGCATGGGGGCAACTTCTGCTAATGACACAGTTCTGCTAATTGTTGGGATCTGGAGAAGTTCCACCTGTCTCCAGCAGAGTTCGCTGTGGATCCTCCTGAGCTGAGCCTTCGACGCACCTGAGGCGCATCTCATCATCAGGAGGATCCTCCACTATATAAGCAGCCTTCAGACCTTGTCTCAATGCCGCATTGTTTATCCAGTTTGATTAGCACCTGAGCCTCACAACCTCTGTGAAATCTTTGTTGCTTTAAGTCTCCTAGTTGGATTCTAATTCCCTTTTTGTCTCTGCTTACAGGAAACCTGTTTTTGTCTTGTAAGCTCTGGATGAGCTTAACCTGCCGAGCCTGCCCTCTGAGCCAAACCTGAAGACCTTCCTCTGGATCCCCATGCTGCTCTGGACTAAGAGCTGGAAAACCAAGGTCTGTCCAAACGCTAGATGCAAGACGCTGAAGCTGACTTTGAACTCTGCTGAATCAAACAGTCTCTGGACCCAACAGTGCCTCTCTCAGAGCCCAAACCCGGACTCCTCAAGGTAGATCTCTGAAGATAGCAATTCCACATTCATCAGCTACGTGGCTAACTGAACTGTCATCCCTACAGTACAGTCTCCTGTGAACCCGTCCTCCAGACGTGAACCAGTTTCCAGATCCATTTCCATGTGCTTATGTCAATAAACTCATTTAAACCTTTTCTCTGTTTCCCGTGGTGTTCTGCATATTGGGCCTCTCTGAACCAATCATGACACTAATGACCTTAATCTTTTTCATGTCAAGTCTACAGAAAAGAAATACATTGAAAAGTGGCATAAGACCGACCAATGAAGGCTTGAGAACTGTGCATAAGAACTGGAAGAGAGTGTAAACTGCAGAAAAATTTACATTTTAGTTTTATATTTCAATGTGTTCATGTGTTACAACAGCCTACTCAAACTCCAGACTCAAATCTTATTAAGACCTGGTGACAAAGCAGCACAACTCTATTGATGTGCTGTTATTTCACAATGAATCCCAATAAAAAATATTAAAGTTAGAAACAAAATGAGAAAAAGACTAACAGATTTAAGTGCTTTTGTAAGCAGAGTCATTAAGCCATTGTCAAAATCCAAGACTCAAATAATCAAATCAAATTGGAAATGAAAAAACTATATTTTCTAATCAATTACTACAACCTTACTTGCTCCATTTGCTCAAACATCCTTCTCTGTTGATCTAGTATTTCCCTCTGTTGGGTAACAAGTGCTCCCTGTTGGTCACTGAGAAGCCTCTGGAGTTCTTTCACCTCGTTCTGTTGGCTCTTCAGAGCCTCGAGGAAACTGTCCTGGCTCTTGGACAGTTGTAGCTGCAGAATAAGAGCATCCTCCACTGGAATCTCATTAGACCCTGTGAGAAAGACAAAGACCCTAACGTATGCAACAGTATATTTTCCCTGATTAAGAGGCATATTTGAGTAATCTTTTCTTAACAATAAAAAGGCAAACATTTATTTGACACTGACCTGGCTTCATGTCACATGCCAGCTGTAAATAGGCTCCACGATTCAACCCAACGTCTGGGAGCTCTCCAAGGAACTGAGCAGCTCTGTCCATCACATGAACAGGGGAAGAGTTCTGTCTCCCCTCATCTCCAGCATGCACCCTGCAACCATCCCCAACACATGGCTGCTGTTTTTGGCTCACCTGTGTAGGTGATCTACATCCGACCCCTTTGCACTCTCTTGAGGTGCTGTCATCATTTGTGGGACGATGAGAAATTGTGGTTGAACAAGACCCACCCGTGCAACCAGGATGAAACACCTCTGCGGTAATAGTCCTGGGGTTTGTCCTCCTGGTGCCATCAGTTCTCCCATGTTGAGGCTGGCTGTTACTATAGGATGACACCTGGGCGCTCTGAGCTTGATGACGAAAATGAGTGTCCTGCTGGTAGCTCGGATAAACCTGCCCTGTCCTAGATTGTCCAGAGTGGTGAAGTTGCCGTCGTGAAGAGGATACCTCTGTGCGCCCCTGGCAATGTGCTCCAACGCACGGTCTGCTCCAGTCCTGGCCGGGGAAGCAGCGTGTCCCTCGACATACTTCAGATCCACTCCCTGAGTGGAGTGCAGAAATTGAAAGAAGCACAAAAGTTGCACAAGCAGTAATCATCTTGCAATCTTTCCACAGGAAAAATGTTCAGAGGCCACTTGGGGAGGGTGGCCAAAATCTTTACCCGTCTGCCCCTTAGATTTATGGATTATATCTGATCATCTCTGTAAAGGTATAAAAAAAAAAACGCATTCCGTCGTAAATATCTACATAACTCAACTTTACTACACTGATACTACTACAGTTTGACTCCTTTGCGCACAGTGCTGCTTCTGGCTTTTTTCTGTGTGTCTGGCCCCGCATGTGGTGCTCACTGCAACGTCTAATTGGCAACAGGTTTTGCTCCTAGTCTTAAATTAACCCGTAGCTTTCCCAGACATGCCTTTCCATAGAGTTACTTCATTCTCCAAATATTGACTTTTATATTTCTGATACTCTGATTATACACTAACTTCTTACATACCATTAAGGGTTGTTGTTGCTGTCCATATATTAATGGGGGGGGGGGGGGGGAATAGGGAAACTTTTACCTCTAAACAGAGTGAACTCCTCATCTCTGTCCTCTCTTTGTGCCTTTCGTTTGGATGAAAGGATCAGTTGGGTTTTTAACAGGCCCACATTCTCAGAGAGGATTAAAAACTTTAAATACCATCCAGACTTTCATCGTGCCTTAATACAGGGGCTGTGGTGACACTTTTAGAGCATAGTCGTCTTAAAGTGAATGATCAAAACTGAATTTCCTGTTTCATTTCAACTTTATAACAGCTGCCACTCACATTTCCATTTACTTGAGATTTAAAAACGTCATTTTACTTCACGCGTCTTTCTTTCATTAAAGGATTACTAAAATCAGCTGCGACCTCTTTCAGATGCAAGAACACTTCACACATGAAGAATCAACCTTTATTTTCATTATGAGACCATCACAAAATCTGAAAGCATGCATAACTCACAGAAAAAAATTTAAAACACCTTTAGAAAATATAAACCATCCTAAAAAAAAAAAAAACTCTCATTAAATATAAAACAGAGCTTCAAGAAATGTAAGAAGCAAAAAAAATCCCAGGATAAAAAAAAAATATATATATCCTAAGAAGATAAAATATGCAGCCAGAAATGTTGTATAATAATGTACAGAATGTTGTCTGTGCAGTGTGTAGGACATCTGTACAGTAAGATAGACTTTTCTGGTTGTCATCAGACATGTGTGGGTGTTAGTGTAGATGTCAAGGTGGGAGTGTGCGGCTGGAGGGGGTGGGGGGTAAATGTTTAAGAGTTATTCCTGGAGATATGAGTGATAGTGTTTGACAAAAGTGGTGGTGATTGTTTTCATAGCCTTTGGAAAGAACTTATTTTTTGATTCTGTTAGATTAAAGTGAAATGTTCCTGAATCGGTTTCTTGATGGCATTGGGACAAACAGGTTTGGGACACTGGTTTGTGATATTTGTGGCAATGCGTCCATTTTTATTTTGGACGTTTATTTAGTAGGATGTTTACAGATGCAATTCAAATAGATCACACTGTTAGATTGGTTAAAAATGCTCTATCTAGGGAAAACCAGCCGACTCCATCCATCCATCCATCCATCCATCCATCCATCCATCCATCCATCCATCCATCCATCCATCCATCCATCCATCCATCCATCCATCCATCCATCCATCCATCCATCCTCTCCTGCTTAGTCCTTGCTGAGTCGCTGCCTGGTGCCTCATGAAGATGCTTGAGTGCATCATGAAGATACCTTCTTACAAGTCCTGTAAGTAACCCAAAAGTTAAGATTCTACTAAATCTGTGGTGCTGTGCGGAACTTGTTCTGCAATTTTACCAGAAGATTAGCTATATATTTAATAACTAGAAATGGAAGTTATAGTTAATTAATAGGCAATTTAAATCAAGGGTAAAGGGTAAAACTAATTAATTATTATTAGTTGAATGATAATTACCATATAATTGTAATTTATTTACTGACCAGGGTTCTTAGTCTCTTACATAAAAGGATGGACTCCTGAATCGGCTGTTTAAATCCAGTTGCCTCCCCTAATATAGTAATTTAGCAGAGTTATTAATGAACAACCAAATAAATATACCTCTGTTCATTTGGAGCTTCTTAAAGAAGGGTGAATCCAGCCTAAGTGATAAATCCTTCCTGGTATAAAATACACACATAGACAATGGTAAATTACAATGGTACCTTTATTAGCTAACAATAACACAGTATTATGAAAATAAGTTTTAAGGCTTAATGCATTGAAAGTGTCCTTTAAAATAGCAGCAGATGAATGTGAATAAACCCTGAAGCAGGCTTGTTAATTGCATTCAGATCAGTGCAGTTTTATGGTGAAAAAATAACAATGACTCAAGAATGCCTTAAACTTTTATGAGGCTGAAAGAGAATGGGTTAGTTAAGTTCGTCCCAGGGGGTCTGGTACGGGTGGGTCCAGCTGAAACAAGGGAAAGGTTAGAGCTCACATGCACTCTGGCTGGCATGTGGCTGGCATGAGGTAGCATGGAGCCAATGATGCTAGCCAGTCCACTCGAGTAGTGTCTTCAGACCCACGTTGGTTGTTCAGTCACCATAGTGAATTAGTATTCAGTAAAATTCTTAAAACCATCAGCTGTTGAATCAGAAGGATTGTTTTAAATAAAACACAAAGGCAAAGAATCAAATGGAAAGTCGGAAAGATGGATGGTACTGTTTTTGGCTTGAACCCCAGGAATGTCCAGTCTATTCCTCCAATGGCAGCTCTCAAAGACAGTTGGATTAATCCGATGTAATTTTGCAAGGGTAATTTTATAACTTACGGTAGCCCGGGATGTCTTCTCTTTAGCTACGGCGGTTAGCCGGCAAAGGCGTCCCTCATATAGCAGTGCTGGCAGCTCCTCTCATTCAGGCAGGACCAGTATGGCATGGGTCAGCGGCTTCCAACGGGTCTTTGGCAAACAGCTAATGGGCCCACCGTGCTTCTTCGGCAGTTAGATTTAGGTCGATCAGAGCTTAATTAGCTCTCCTTTACTGCAGAATGTAGGTTCATGAAGCACTGCGTTCAACTGAATCACAGGAAAAGGTGGTAACTACATTTAGCTCCTTCTGAATCGTAGGAAGGGTAGTCGAGCAAGTCCAGCAAGCACAGACCTCTCAAGAGGGATTTGGTCACTACTTAGTATAACTTTCAGCTTAGAAGTGCTTAATCTAGGCCTTTTGCGACCGAGGGCCACTGGAAGCACAAAGTTGAATGGGAAGTACGTCCTTTATAAACTATGTCAGAAGGGTGTGACTTCAAAGGGGAGTCATTTCGGTTAAATCACTGACCTTTAAACTGTACAAACTTATTCTGAGTCGTTATAATTTGTTTTCTAAGTAGGACATGCAGTGAAGACACTTATGGTCTTGAATGGATTTATGAATGGCTGCCAGAAACCCCTTTATACAGGACACCGACTCTATGACTAAACCATACGTCACCCCTGGTTGAATAGTTGGGGAATGGGGAATGTATTGTAGAAGGATTCTGTTTTCAATATTGTCTTTTACTGTTCTGTTCATTGAGTTACATTCCAAGGATAGATCAAAACATTCGACCAGATGGGAAAGGAATCTAGATATGTCTACTCTAGAGGCAGCCAGCAGTTTAATCCTGTCAAAACCACTTCATATTAGAGAAACAGTAAATGTATATATGTTCATATTTTTGAGTAGGTTTTATTTTTAACTTTTTGTTTAAGTGCTTTAGTAATACTGTTTATAATCTGAAAAAAGGAAATTAATTAATAAATTGAAATAAGCACAAGAAATGCAGGAAATAGACTTCATTGTTTTAAACAATCTATTTCACAGCATCCCTTTATTACATTCATTCTAACACGTGACTTGGAAACCGTTTCTCCTCGTCCCTCTTGAAAATGGGAAATACCAGACAACATACCAGCCGCTTCAGGCAGATGTGTGTTCAACTTCATAAGTTAGAAAAATTTTTAAACTTGTCCTTGTCTAGCATCTGTGCAGTAACTGTGAGTTTAAATTAGCTTTGAGTGTGAGAAATAAGCCACGGAGTCTAACTCTGCACATAGAGAATGTTGTTTCTAAATGTGGCTTCTCTCTCTCAGACATGCAGAATTGCGTCAATCTATCTGTGGCACTGCAAGCATGCAATATGTTTAGAAAAAAAAATAAATAAAAAAAACAACTCACAGTTTTACCAGAGGACTTAGATCTACTTCCTGTTTTCTCAGGAAGTTAAGTGAATATCTACAAAAAGTCATGTGGTTAGAGGACACCTAGTGTGGGCTGTTCATCAGTCACACTTAGTGGTGATCATTTGTGTGAAAGGCAGAGGTAAGAAGGCATTATTTTGTAATTAGCTGTGATGAGCATTAATGTGTGTAACTATGCAATACATTTAGAAGATCAAAATATATTTGTTTGTTTGTAAGTTTAATTGTGCAGTATTACAGCGATGCTTTTGTGTAGTGTAGAACTGCAACATCTCCTTTCTTCATGCCTGACCATGAAATGTTTTACCACATTTTTACCATAAATGGAGTCTTCCATCTTTTGATGTTATTATCTGATGTGATGTTCCTCGACCCTTCCTTACAGGTCTAGATGAATACTAAACCTCTAGATCAATATGCAAAAGCTTTTGCAGTGCATTTAAATTTCCATGCTAAGGGGAAAATTCAAATCAGAATTCACATACTGTCAGATCCTGTAAGAGTTAAATACTTGAATAGCCACGTCAGCCTTGTTTAAGTCAAACACATGTTCTTTCACAGGAGTCAACTCATGGATGTGCAACTAATAAATATAGAAATAACAAACACCAAGAGGCTCCCAGGCCACAAGAAGGGATCTAATATGACACTTTATTGTCAGCACTTTGCTGCAATTGTGTTCTTTCATCTTGATAAATGGTTCTCTTACCCCGGATTTGGCCCGAGCTGGATTGTTTGCTTCCCTGATGATCTTTTGGCAGTTTCATGCTTTAGTTTTATGGGAGGCCTCGGTGGGAGGCCGCACTAACACTCGCACAAGCCTGATGAGACAGTGGGGTTAAAACCCACTTGTGGGCTTGTCATGCGTCATACTCAAAAACTTCATATAACTCAAAAGTATTTATTACTGAATGCAGCTCATTAGCTAAAAAGCAGAAGAAGACAGGAACTAAAACTATTTTCCACATCAGAGGCTGAAGTTTGAATAGTATTTTTTCGCTTTCATGTGAAAGTAGGACTGATTTGTACCTGTTCCGCTTCACCTTCTTAGTAACTGATAGGTAGTCTATTTAGCTTACTGTAAGCATGAGGAGAACAGGCAGAACAGCACAATGTGTTCTGGCTCAGTTTCTAAATATTTACAGCGGATTGTTTGCATCTGTATGAAGATGATGAGTGGTTACTCTAGAGAGACAAATCATTGATTCATATATATACTGCAAACACTACAGGTTTAACTTAATTAGTAGTGTGTAAGGCTTAAATTATATGCATATAAGAAGTTTGGTAAAGTTAAATAAGCCTCACAGGGAAATGTCCCCAAATGACAAAAATTAAAGCAGGGAATAAATAATTCTAAGCAAAATTTTGGGCTATTTTCAAAAAATAAAAGAACAGTTTATCTTAACATTTCTGCTACTTTTCAAGAAAGTAAAAAAAAAAAGAAACAAAAAATATTCCACTGGACTTTTGAAGTTTCCAAGCAACTTTGGATAGAAAAAATAATAATAGCGGAAAGTTTTCACAGGAAGAAAATCTGCTTTTTAATTAGTTGGCAACTGTTTACTGAGACTTTAAATAAATTATGATCACAGAATTACTGAGCAGCCTCCTGGTAGACATTAAGTATTAGAGTCATATATCAAAAGTTTCCACACAGTGAAGCCTGTAACCTGAAACTGTTTGCGTTTAGGTTTGTATAGGCAGCCTTTCTCACTATTATCCTACAGTCATGTGAAAAAATTAGATTTTTTATACATATTTCTTCAAAATTTTAATAAAGGAATTTTCTGGTATGGAAAAATAAATTATGACACCTTCACAATTAATTTCCCTTCAAATGCCACATGTACACACACAGGCATCTTGCATTCAGTGAACATGATGGTAAGAATAAATATCCATAATTTTTAAGGTGGCATGCTTAGACCTTAGATACTTACGTTTGTGTTCTCCTGACTGTTGAATTGAGCTGGAACATCCTGTTGCATTGAAAGAATGCTATTTAATGATGTGATGATGAATAAGAAAGACAATTTGAACAACTTTTGGAAAGGTCTCAAAGTTTTCAAATCAACCATTAAATAGTCTTTAAGTGGAAGACACATGAAACCAGTCCCAGCATACCCAGATGCAGCACTCTAAGTAACTTTCCACTAAAAGCAAATCAGAGATGTTAAAAATCTCTTATAAGCCTCAAATGTCATTACAGGACCTGTATAAGGATCTTCCTGTTTAAGTAAAAAATTTGAGTAGATACATACACATCGGCAAGTTGCTCACTTACTTGCTCTATTAAATGAAAATTGTACTTATTTTAAGAAAAATTGACATACTTAGATTTAAACTGCATGCCTGCACAAGCAAAGACAGGTTTCAAAGTTTTGTTGTGATCCAAGGTGTTCCAGCAGGGAGGCCATTGTTTTGGAAGAAAAACACAAAAATAATTCATTCAAACTCCAGGACATCTGGAATAATGCATCTACGTATGAATTATTTAGATAAAAGAATAAAGGACATATGTGGCATAAACCAAACACAGCATTCCAGGAAAATTAAATTTTTTACAAACTTTGACATGTGAGGGTAAGAATGTCATGGTTTTGAAATTCTTTTTTGCAGCGTGGACAGCTCACTATCATAGCATCTATTTTAAATTCCACCATGAAATATAGGGTCCTTAAGAAAATGTGAAGCCTCTGAAAGAAGAACAAAAGCTGAAGCAAAACTGGGCCTATTAACGTATCAATGACTCACAACATTCCTGTAAATCCAACCTGGGCCAGCTGAGAATTATGAAATTTAGGGATAGCTAATTTCTTGATACTATGTTATATATAACTTGACATTTACTTTTATTTTATTTTTTGCTTAATGAGTGAAAAAAAATGTTTATTTAGTTGTTTCAATGCAAATAAATCACTGTTATTCAGATATAAAATAATTTCGATATGTAATTTTTTTTTATCAAAGTTGTTAAATACAAAATGAAAAACATAGAACAAAAATAAACATTAATTATTATGAGAAAGTGACTACATTAAGGCTGAACAGTTTTGCCAAAAATCTAAATTTCAATTATTTTCAACAAATATTGTAATTGTTATTTTATTTCTAACCACAAGCATGTAGACGTTTCACTCCAGGGTTTCAGATTTTCATGACCTTGAAAGCTTTCATGTGCAGAGTCGATTGTTGCAGGACATTACTGTAAGCTTTGTTTGGAAAAGTGCTATTTCTACCTGCATGCATGCATGGATCTGCGTGCTAGCTGGAAGTTTCTCTTTCCTTTTGTGTTGCAGCAAACCCGCTTTAAACATATTACTGCAACCTAAAATGCTGGGGTGAGTCTTGTTAATGTAACGTGGCCAAAATTAAGTGCCTCTGCGATTTGAAAATTGCATTTGTAACAAGCGGAATATCTCACATATTTTTGATGTTGGTAAAAGGCCTAGTCAACAAGTAAAGTATGAAAGTCAGACAAGAGATTTGTACTTCTTCAGTCATGTAAAAACCATTACCATTTCCCCTCTTTATATCTTCTGCTTGGAGTATGTGGCAGTCCTCCTCTGTCTCTTTAACCTTTTGTGGGTCAAAGCTTCTCTGTAGAATGCCTTCCTCGATTTAACAACAGCAGAAATCCTATTCTCCACCTAATTTTTGAAGTTCATCCACATGAAAGCTAAGTTGGTAACTCGATGCCTCCATATGGAAACCTCCAGCTGCTGAGCTGTCCATCTCTACAGTATGTTGCCTTTTAGCACGAACAACAAATGCGGTGGAAGCATAAGAGAATGCATTTGGACAAGGTGTCAGGATTTAAAGGAGGTGTGATGCTGAATATACGGAGGAGGTCACCAAGTGCACTTGGGGTGAAGCATGCTGGCCGGCGATTAAAGGCAGCTTGTGTTTGTCACAGCCAGAGAAGCATGGAAATCATTTTAAGCATATCATCTCTGTTTTGTATGCTTACTATGCATCTATGCATAGTAAGCATACAAATGATACTATGCATCATCAGCTCTGGAGCTGCAGAGTGATGCTTGAGCTACTGACTATTCTTTTTGTCAAGAGAGTAATTTAGTGTGAACTTTACTTACTGTAAATGTTCTTTTTTTCACTTGTAAGTGAAAAGGACGATATTATTTTAGTCTTTGTAACCAACCTGATTAATAAAAGCAGTTACTGAAAGCACATCAATTTTACTGTTAGAAAATCAACTATGGAAGGATAAAGTGCATGAAACCTTTTTTTAAACTGAACTGAAAATGGCAGAAAAATTTTCAGTTCCTAATGCTTTGTCTGGTTGTTTTTTTTTTTTGTTTTTTTTTGTTATGTAATACATTATCCTTTGGTATTACTAACATTAACAAAAATACAGTTTCTTTTAAAGTATTTACATTTCTTAGACCTAGATCGATGAATTTATTGTGAATTTATATGACAGATGATCGCTAAATAGGGTATCTTAAAGAAGAGGAGCATGAAAACCTTTTCAAGCTTCGATGAACATTTTTACTCACTTTTCAGCCCTTGCTTGACATGACGAAATCAAAACCAGAACACACAGAAACCAAGAATTTAGGGATGCAAGGCCTGGACAAGACCAAGGCTCAAATGGAGTGAAAGTATGTCCACAGCAAGATCAAAACAGTATAGGATCATTTTCCAAACTTCTACTCTAATCTTGACACTAAATTACACAGCACCTGAAATATATCTAAAAATACAGAGATTTTTTTGATACAGTTTGCATTCAGGTGATTTATAATAAAAGAGATTTGATTTATCAAAATTCATTTTCTATTTTTTTTTTTAGATGCCCTAGTGCAGGATTGTATTTTACAAACATATACTAATACAACATAGTTAAGTTTCAGGTTGTATTTTGACAAAGTACAACCCCAAAGTTTCAGTTTGATACATGTATGCTAATAAATGTTCTGCTGTTGATAGATGGACGACATCGAGGCTATGTTTAGTGACCTGCTGGGAGAGATGGATCATCTCTCTCAGGTAAGTCATTTTTATTTTTTTCTTTTAGACAGAAAACGTATATACATGCTGAGTTGTGGATGTTTATTAGTTGCATGCAAATCAGTCTGCATGTTTGCATTCTGTTCAATAGCAATAGCATTCTGATTAATATTAATGCACCTGTCAAGGCCTCCTTAAAGTCTTTGCACATCTTGCTTTTTATAATCTGACCACAAGCATGCAGTATGTAGTGGCATACACAATGCTTTAAAAATCCTCATCTGATTAAAAAAATATTGCTGTGTTGATACACATTTGCACATACAGCCTAAATATAACAGCTAAACCTTTTTTTGTTTTCTGATTTACTCACAAAAAATGCCAGTAAATCACTTACTATTGGCCATGTTTATATGGAAAATATTGGATTACACTGAGAGATCTTATATCATGTGGATTGGACAGCTGTTTGTAGATTCTCAAATGCCATGAGGAAGACCTCCAGCCGTTCACCAACAAACCCCAACTTCAGGCCTGGCTCCAGGGTGGGGCCCTAGCTCCAGCGTACCAACGTCAATCTTTTTGTCTTCATGGGGACTTTTGAACTGCTCTCTGTCTGACCCGTCACCCAGAACCTGTTTGTCTTGGGAGACCCTACCAGGAGCATTTAGGCACCTGAAAGGATAGCCTCTGGGATCATCTGGGCACTGAAACCCCTCCACCACGTTAAGGTGGCATTTCAAGGAGGGATGTTGGATTAACATTATTGTTAATCCAAATATGAGTTAAATGGAGTCAAACCTGTGTATTTTTTTAAAACGGAAACACCACCCACAACACCCCTTTCCCCCACATCTTCCAACATAGTGAGATGATATCACTAAAAGGAATTAGCCAAGATTAGTGTTGTAGTCAAGACCATACCGACTGAGACAAAGGAAAACTGAGACAAGGACAAGACCAAGTCACTTAGAATAAGTCATTTTTTCTTAAAATTGGTCAATTTTGTCTCGAATTGAGAAGGTAAGTGAGACACTTTGCCATGGAACAAGACATTTTACATTTAAAATAAGAACAAACTATTGCATTGTCTCATTCCAAGTGCATGTTATTTAATTATCTTATTTTAAGAGTAAAAATACTCATTCAATTGGCAAAACATCCTATTAACAGATTAAAATTAAGGGTAAATTGACTTTTTTAAAGACATTTCCAGATCGTTTTTTCAGTGCTTGATCTTGATTGGTGTGGTCTTGACTGCAACGCTAGCCAAGATATCAGAAAAAGTTTTGTGGACATCCAAAAGTCTACTTCCTTTTTGGGTACAGTCACCAAATCCAGGGGTTGTTAGAGATATCCAATGCAAATACAAACTGCATAAGGATGTCCAACTTTTATAAAGTTCAAGACCCAGATGGGTTACGTCTCACAGAGATACCCACAAGACACTGACCTTAACATTTAGAAACACATCATGTGGTCTAATGAACTTTAGATATGAGTGTGTGACCAAAATATATACATCTGTTATAAAAAGAAAAAAATTTGCAAGAATAGCATGGGTGGCTGCATGATTTTTAATGTTTTAGAAGTGTTCTGCTGCAGGGCATCTAAAACAAGAGGTGTTTAATTTAACAAAAAAATAACAGTATAGTAAAAAGTTTTTAGATAACAAAGATCAGAAGTCAAGTGTAAGCTGCAAAGTAGTTTCTATTTTTTTTTTTATAATACAAAGATGATGTCCCAAAGACGCTCGGTCTGTTTTAGATTGACTAAATGTATATATGCTTGTGTCTTTAATGGGGCCAAAATAATCCATTGTGATGCTATCAGAAAAAAAAAGCTGAAGAAATAATTTTAAATGTAACTATATGACCTTTTACATCACTCTTCAGAGTCTAGAACAAGCAACAGCTTCGTCAGAAGTGGATGGGACACAAGAGAGCTCCTTCTCCATTGGCTTTAACAACCTGAATGGCAAGTTCTCATTCTTCCTCACATATCTAATTTAAGATAGGTGCAAAATAAATCAGCTAAGAGTAGCTAACATTCAATAAAAGCAATATAGAGGGTGTAATGGAAGAAATTAGTTGGTTAAATATTCAGCATATCCACTTCATTATTTCTCATCAGTGCTTTATGATTGGTCATGTGGAAATAGCCCACAATGCACAATAATTTACACAAAAATCTCTTCAGTGTATGATCAGGAAAAGAGAACATTATTTACAAATAACTGTACAAAGTGAAATAATTAAATGTTCATCAAATCTTCGAATGGAGGATTATAAATTATGACAAATCAAAGAGACAGATAATATGGTACCAAAAATATCAAGAAAAACTTCTTAGAAGATTAAACTGGAACTTTAAGGTAAAGGGAAAGTAAAGGGAAAGTGTCGGATCAAATTGTACATCATCGTTTGAGCCAAAATGGACTTAACGGGAGATGATCAAGGAGGACACCAATGATGAAAAGAAATCCACACCGGAATTTCCCCAAACTAAACTAAAATAGTCAGCATCAGGCAATAAGAGTAGCAAACTGGGTATGCTAGAGAACTCTCGCCTATGGTTCAAATAATTTGGCACTGATGGCTGGTACCAAATAGTTTAAATAGAAGCTTGAACAGGTGGATCTGATGAAAAGTAATGAAAACTGGGCGGAGCTAGGCAGGTCGATGGAATGAACCAATAATCCAGTCGTCAGTGCCAATTTACCTCACTGTGGGTGAGCAACTCCTGTTCCTATCTTTACAACCATAGTTTCGTCTGAAATATCTCGAAGTTCACAAGTGAGTGTTTTTTACTAGCCAGTGCTAGTAAGTGGATAAAGCTAACATTGCTCCTGTCTAAAGGGAGCCACCTCTACCCCGGACCTCGCTGAGCTCTCTTAATGGCTTCTTAGAAATATTTCAGAACAAACTAGTAATAAAGATCCTGAATTTGCTGACCCAGTTTATGTAATATAAATGGAAGCATTAAACTGTTAGGTCTGCAATATTGAGCAAAGCGAATAAACCTAGCATCATACCAAGATACAAAGAAGTTGATTTAACTTGCTTGTTAAAGTAACCAATAAGACATCAGGATCTGTTAAAGATCCACTTTAGTCAAGTCCAATTAGAATGGGTCAAGTTCTGTTTTGTTCTACTTACATTACAGTGTCCATATAATCTGTAAAACTCCCTGCATATTTATAATAAAGCAATTTATATGCATGTAACAAGCGGAATACTATGGCAATAACCGTACTGCTCCACTTGTGAAAGGTAAATCTGTTGGGTTCTTTTTGGCATCAAGACAATTATTCTTATTGCCACATTGCCAGACAGGACACTTAAAAAAAAAAAAAAAAAAAAATGGGTCAAGTTCGCAAATTACATAATTTCACAATACATTTATAGATACTGAAACAGTTCTGTGTTTTATTAAAAGCAAAATAGTTCACAGTTAAATATTATATCTGCTGATGCAATTCTTCAGAAGCAGAAACACTCTAGATTGAAGAGTTATGGTGATGTGAAAAGTTGCGGTTTATAAAATCTTTGATTTAGGTCTGATGAATTTAAAGGCATGTATGCTTGAATTTAATTTTTATCCTTTTATAAAGAATTTATTTTCTATGCAAATTTGTGTAGTTTTTATATGAATATATTAAATTAAATTATATAGAATCCATTTATTATAATAAACTGCAAAGACATGCATTAACTTAAGGTATACGCTACATGAATAAAAAAGTACATTTGCAGCGTTTTTTAATAGGTAGAGTGTGATGAGTAGATTTAATTCTAGTACTGCTAAACAGAAGAAGTTAAATAAAAAAAGATTTAGTCATATCATAAGCATAAGCGCTAGACAAAGCTAAACTAATTTCCTCTTAGTTATCTCCTTTTACAACCACCCCTTGTCGCTTGGATCAAAATGGACTCTGGGGTTAAAAATATTGCTCAAGAACATGAATGCACTGGGCATGAGCACTGCAAACTACACAATGAGAGGTTCAGCTCCAGTATATCAAATTTAAATAGCAGACAGATTTCTCTGTTGCACCACATCAGAGCTTGTTCAGTAATGGCAGCAGATGAGTCTAACTTTAAGAAAACATCTAGAAAATGATTTCTAAGACAGAAATATGTAGGGGGCGATACAATTTCATATCAAAGAATTTCAGTAGATGTGATATGCGTACCTGGTCAGTATCCTACTTTCATTCCAGGGTTTACCACCTAACCCAACCTTGGAAAAATTGAAGACAAAGATAAACAGAAAAATACATGGAAATAAAGAAAGGAACATTTATGTTCATTGCACAGAAACAGTCTGAATTGAATCACAAAGTTACAGGCTTATTATAAGATAGTACAGTAAGTTGTCCCTCGGTAACAGATACCTCAGATACTTTGGCCAGTTTAAATCTAATAACATAAAACCTTTTTCTATGTTATCACAAAAAACATTTTCCAAGGAGGGGAAAAAATATCAATCTTAATGGAAAGGTGAGAGGTAAATCTATGCTGTCTTGCGATTTCCTGAAACACAAACTAAATTAGTGAAAACAATTTTTATATATATTCTGAGATGCATGCACTATTTTTTCACAGAAAAAGATACTACGTGTTTTTTTTTGTTTTTTTTTTTTTGTTTATTGATAGACATTGGCATAACAGTTTATTAAAACCGTAAGAAAATAGCAAAAAGAAAGAAGACCTCTAAACTTTCCACAGTTTACCCATAAACCGCATTTATCATGACAGATGTCAACTCACAGAATGCATGCACTGGAAAAAAATCAAAATCTAGATAAGTATTTTTTTCTTAAAATAAGTGCATTTGTTATTGGATTGAGGAGGTAAAAGAGACATCTTGCCAATGGAACAAGACAATTTACACTTAAAATAAGAAAACACAGTTGCATTGTCTTATATCAAGTGCATATTATCTAGTTATCTTATTTTAAGAGTAAAAATACTAATTCCCTTGGCAAACCATCTCATTTACCTGCTCAAATTAAGGGTAAATACACTTAATTTAGTAATTTTTTTACTTACTTCTAGATCGTTTTTCCAGTGTGTATGATTTGCCAGAAAATACTAGCACTGCATTCAAGGACAGAGTTCAGATGATGACCAACCGTCCTTTGAAAAAAGGAATCGGCCCATATTTAGAAATTAAATTTTGTGTTTAAAGAAAACTTTAATTCAGGTTTGAGTAAAATATTCAGAAACTAATCTCACACACGGAAGAAAAGGCAAACAATTTTACAAATCAGTAGAGTGGCAGATAATGCCTTGCTGAGAAATGTTCCTTGTTTAATTTTATGAGTTGACATTGGCAACCCTAATCATCAAATATTAGTTAGTGTTTCCGAAGAACATTGTTTTATTTACAATAGTATTTAATCCATCTTTCTCTCCCAACAACTAACCAATAAAGTGGTTTAGAGATTAAATATTGCCAATCATGCTAACTGCTAATTTGAAATCAATAACAGTAGCAGATGAAGATTTTGTCAGAGTAGCTAATCTTACTTTATTAAACTTTCTGCTTTAGGAGTGTTAAATGAGAACAGTGCATTTCCTGTAAGAATGTAAACAATATTAATAAAACCATTTTGAGCTTAGTGCTGCAGATTAGAAGCATTTTCAGCTCCTGTCAAGTTTTCCAGCTTAGCACAATGTTTTTCATTACCTTTGTGTAAAATTGCTTTGATGTAAGAATGTATAAACCTTAACTGCAGCAGGAAAGCCTCCCTTTAACAATCTGTGTATGACTTCAAGAATCTGTGGTTTTTACAACTCTTCATCTCTAACTCTGTATCTTGATGTTACGCCATCCACAGAGTCTCTTAATGAGCTGGAGGACAATGAGCTGGATGCTCTGGTTGCTGATCTGGAGTCAAAGTCAGTTCAGATGCAATCTTCCACTGTTGAAGATACCTGCAACCCTACAGAAAATCAAACCTCACCTGCCGTGTATCAGGAGGCGGAGCCTGTAGTGACATTTCCTGTGGTTACCACACAGTCGTCAAAAGTGATAAAGATGGTAAGAATCAAAATATTCCCAAATACATTGTATATGAAAAACAATGTATAGCTATGGAATCCTTTTTTCATTTGAATTCCTTTTAATTTTCTTTGATAGTCCTATAGAGCATTTATTAGTTTTAATTATATCCAAACACATAGGCTTTCATTCATTTGGTATAATATTGTATTTTATTTATTTTTTTGTCTAGAATTGTTTTTTAGATGTTAATTAAAAGTTTTAGGTACGATTGATACACAAGAAAAACAAACAAAAAGCCCTAAAGTGAGAATATTTACGGTAAGTTACTAATGCTGTGTTTTATTATCTGAGCAATTTATCTGGCTACCTCCCCCATATGCACGAACATTCTATACCTGTATTCCTGCGTAATATATACCTGCTTACCTGTATACCCATGCTTTTGTATAACTGTTGCAATAACATTATTTTCATAGATATAAATACAGTCTTCCTAACCAGCATCAACAGCACTTTCTTCAGAAAGCTCTGTCACAGTGGTGCTCTAGCTGTACAACTGTCACTTTTGTCATGAGACAAATTTAAATTCCTCTTTGACATCAAGGAAGCACCTGACTTTCATAATATCTCACTAATATCTCAATCTTAAAACACCTTTACAGTAAAATATGTGTTTCCATTTTTTTTAGTTCAGTGTAAACATGCAAACCATGTCATAGTTTCAACTATTCTCTTAATTTCAAATGCACAAATAAATTATGATGAATATTTTCCAGATACTGCTACAGCTACAGAAACATCCTAACTAAAAAAGCAAAAATAAATTCACAATTAATTGTCCTCTGAGATGGTTGCAAGTACGAGATTCGATCCCCACAGCCTGCACACTGGGTCCCTGAGCAAGACCCTTAACCCCACACTGCTGCTCCCCGTGCGACACACGATGGCAGCCAACTGCTCCCCAAGGGGATGGGTTATATGCAGAGATAAACTTCTCCAATGTGAGATCAATAAAGTTCAATTATTATTGTTAAACTGGTTTAGCAGATCAAAAAAGCTCACTCTGCACTGTGTATGACATAAAATAAAAATAAAATGACAGGTGTGATGCTAGATCTGTCCGCAAATGATACATTGATGAAATGAAATTAAACATACCTAAAAAAAGACTTTAAAAAGTGTAATGGAGGTGGAGAGTGGTTCTACAAAGCATTACCTAAAGAGGGCTAAAAGCAGAGTGTGACACCTAAAATATCCTTATGTGTTGTGTATCAAATTTATATCACTTCAAAAAAAATTTGTTTTAACATAAGTTACATTAAAATTTGAGGTATTACTTTTTCCACTTTTGATCTGAAATCCAGGATACCTTTGTTTTCCAGAATGAACCCCAGACAAAGGCGGACAAAATTAAAGTAGCTTTGGAGAAGCTGAAAGAAGCTAAAGTGAGAAAGGTAAACTCAGCCGATACAGTATCTTGCTTCCAATGTGCCACACAGTTTTAATAAACACAGCACGTTACCCCTAACAGTTGATCATAAAGGTGCTGATGGATGACAACAGCTCTAGGACTCTAATGGTAGACGAGAGGCAGACCGTCAGAGACGTTTTGGATAAGCTGTTTGAGAAGACACACTGCGAGAACAGCATCGACTGGAGCTTGTGTGAGACCAACCCTGAGCTGCAGACTGGTGCGACAACTAGTGCATGCTAAATATTCCAGTAACAGTGAGCAGGAACCTATTATAAAGTGAATTTTTTTATTGTTTCAGAAAGATATTTTGAGGACCATGAGTGTCTTGTGGAACCACTGTCTGCTTGGAGTCGGCACAGTGAAAACAAACTCTATTTCTTATCAATCCCTCAGAAGTACATGATGTTCACTGAGCCGCAGGTAAAGTGAATCGTTCTGTTCGTGCAAAAATGCTGAAAATGTGACTCATTTAAGTTGCAAAATCTTTCTTTTTTAAATGTGCAGATTTTTTACATGTGGAAGAAAAAGAAATCGAGTGGCATGAATAGCCAAGCCAAAGAGCTTCTTATCAAGGTTGGTTAAAGTAACAACAAATTATTTTTCTCTTTTTTGCTTATTTTAATAATAATTACATCAAAACCCTGTTGTATTATCTTTTTTTATTATTAAAAAAGGAGAATTTTGGAGGTCCTACTGTTATCGTTCCTACTCTTGAGGGCATGTTATACTTAAAAGAAGATGGGAAGAAGGTTTGGAAACCTCGCTACTTCATGCTCAGGGCCTCTGGGATCTATTATGTTCCTAAAGGAAAAACAAAGGTAAAACACATCAGGGAAATGTCACCAGTCATGCCTTATAAATAATACATCCTCCTTTATTATAGGGTTTTATGTATAAATTACTTAGCGGAATATTTTTTTAATCTAACCTTAAGAAAACACAAACACTTCACAGTGTAGATATTTATGACACAGAGAGGAAGCCACAGTGGAGTGCTATTAGTGGAAAAGCTACTCTAAATATAATGCTGCACTGCTTCTATGGGATTTAAGTAGGGAAGTGGGAGCCAGATGCTGTAAATTAAAAGCAGTGGAATACCTAATCATCAGCAGATGGGACCACCTCAACAAACGCATGGGCCGGGGAGTTCGAGCGTACAGATAATGTCAACGCAAAGACATCAGCAATGACCTTGAAGAAGCTGTTTCAAACTGTTTGAATTCCATTATTCTGCTCTAAGAATAAGACATTTGAGGGGCGAAAAATGTACTGGACATTCTCAGACTGCAGGAAAAAGTTCACTCTCTCCAAAAATAATAAACATCTCATTTGAACCTACAGCAAGTTGTTGAAATAACCTTTGCAAAAAAAAGTAAAGATGTTCAGCCAAACTGCGTCAGACTGGCGACCTGTCCAGGGTGTACCCAGGATTTCGCCCATAGATTGCCGTAGGTAGGTCTCAGCCCCACTGCGACCCTGATGGATTGATGGATGGAGGGTTGGCCATTATGCACAGTACTATGTTTTTGTAGAAACCATACGTCGGTACACCTGAAAAAGTTTAGATTCGTGACTTAAGGCCATCCATCCTACAGCTTTCAGATAGTTTGGCAAAAAAACTGGATAGGGTTACTTTGAAAATGACCCTAAACATGATGGCAAATCTGCAACAAGATGGTCTAAAATAAAAAAGGGTCAACCTCTTGTAATGAGTTGGTAAAAATCCAGATCTCAAACTGACTGAAATACTATAGAAGCACCTTTACAGAAAATTGACCTTTTAGCAGGACATACTTAAAAAATTTTAAAGAAATTAATCATAATTCTTAAAAAAGGTTTAGCAACAGCACCGTGGGACACTGATGAAGCCGTATAGAAAACCCTAATGGGTAGTTTTGTTTCTCTTGATGGTTCTATATATATATATATATATATATATAGCCTTTCTTCTCAGTTTAACTTCTCTTAAGCTGACATACAGTATACATGCAGTAAATAGACAGACTGATTAAACCAGGTTAATCAGTGTGTTCAATAATGAAATACGGGAAACAAAGGACCTGGCTGAACTTATAAGTAAAAGATACGGTTTTGTTTTAACCCCAGGCATCTTTAAAATATACCACATGAAGTGTATAATACATTCTTCAAAAAATTGCTGTGACACATTTTAAAGAGCAAGGTCAGAAGAAGCCAATCAAAATATTTTCTTCCCTCTTTTTTAGGAAGTAAGACTTCCACTTAGCACCAGTAACCCTATATTTGTTAGTGACGGTATATGTCAACACCACGCTGCTCTGCTGAGAGAGAAGTAGGCAGAAAAGTTTAAAAAGAGACAAAAGCAGAAATATGCATGGTAACCAAAGCTTGATCTTATCTTTCTTTTAACATGTAGAAACATGTGACTATGCAAAATGCAGTAAGGCAAACAGTCTTAGGTTCTAAAGCTTACTAGAAAAAAAAACATGAAACTTCTGTATTTTTTTACTCACCTCTAGACAGCTCTTGTTTTTTTAAATTGCTTGAAAATGTATGTACACCTGGAAATTACTGATTGATTTAAGTTGTAGACTGCTAACTGTGAAAATAAAAGATTTTTGGCTAAAGTAAAAGCTGTTTACATTTTTTTTATTTACAGTAAATAAAATATACATTAAATATTAGACATAATTTTACATAGATTCAATCTATATTTAAAAATAAACTCTACTTTAAATAAACTGAATTGATTTATTTTTGCTAGAGATACAGCTGCAAGTATAGTTTGCAGATTCAAAGTTTGAACAACAAAGGCTACATTACTTAAATGTGTCGGAAAGCGAAAGCTATCACCGTCTGGAAAAACGTCATAATGAAGCTAGTTAAGAAACTGAAGCTACTGACTCCAAAACACCACAAAATCAGTTTAAAATGGCTCTTCTCACCATAAAAAGGAAGTTCTTGTAAGAACCTAAGGATTCTCCTGATTAGATTAAACTGATCCAAACATTTTTGTCCCTCTGTGTCTTTTTCAAGTCTTCCACTGATCTCGCCTGTTTTGTTCGCTTTGAAAAAGTCAACATCTACACCACTAACAGCTACAAACAGAAATACAGAGCACCCACAGACTACTGTTTCCTGTTAAAGGTAAGATCCATTCCAGGCTTTAAAATGCAGTTTATCTTTATTATCTTTAATGCTTTCTTTATTTTCCACAAGTCTAAACTTCTTGTGAGGAACAGCTTATTGTAGCGGCTGGATTTCCAGTGACAGCAGCTGTCCTATCAGTTGTTAAAGATAATAAATGCAGGTTATTTTTCTTAACCAGCTTTCATCCAATAGGTTTTTGACCGCACTCTATGGATATTATAGCAGGACAGATGGATTATATTCTGAGTCGCTGGAGTTTAAAAACTCCTCTCAGGCTTGTTGAAAGTGCTCTTATAAAACATGCAAATGGAAAGAGGAAATTGGTGAGCAAAACAAGGAACAGAGGCCAGTAATGGGGTGTCCTAAACCAGAGTGAGAACCGAGCGACTTCCATGGTCCCAGCTGAACCGAGGGAACATTAAGAACTGGTTAAAATGTGTGGAGACTCAAATAACAGTCTGACTAAACTGCAGGTTTCAGGGGTACAAATACTTTGTTTAGAAGAACAAATACAACACAGATTAACACTCTGGGTATGTCTACACTGCCCTCTGCTGATACATTTAGGTACAAGCCATTTAATATTTATAATTGATTATTGAACTTTATTGATCTCACATTGGAGCCAGAGTGCAGGATGTGGGGATCAAACCGGGTACTTGCAAACCTTCTCAGGGCACAAGTGCACTAATTTAACCACAAGGCCATCACCTCCCAAAGAGTGATGTCAGAAGTGGGATTAAAAAGGAAAAAGAAACTATTTCCTTGTGCTCCGCATACAAAATATAATATTTATTATGTATGTAGCTCTAAATAAAAGATTTCAATGCTGTCAGCATGTTCATTTCTGACTGACCCAGTTTGAAAAATGAGGGGCCTCTACCAAAACCATTTGGGCCTTTAATCAAATGCATGCACATTTGTTTATACGTCTTGTAGAAATCTGTCAAAAGCCTTGAAATAAATCCAGTTTTTATAGCGGCATAATCCAACAAAGACAAATTGGTAAAAATCCAGCCTTTCATTTGAAAACATTTATTCAAATCATCCCAGAATCCTGAGCCGTCACACGTTCTCTCTCCTTAGAGTTCCAACTAATTTTCTTGGTGAAGCGTCTCTGTGCTGGGTTGGCTGCATGTTTGGGTCATTGTTACAATGAAAGGCTTTGCGATGATTCGTTCTCAATTTGCTCACAGATTCAATAAGATTTGATCCTATAGCTGCATTATTTTTCCTGAAGCAATGTATTCAAACAAGCTTCCCTGAATGTTTGATATAGAAACAGACCCACAGCATCACATATCCTCCATCTTGAAGTTGGCATGAGGTGCTTTTCTGTTTTATGGTAAACCTAACTGAAATATTTGCTTCTGAAAAGTCCATGCTTAGTCTCGTCTCAGCAAAGTTTAGGTCCAGCAGAGTTTAGCAATATCCATGTGATTACTGCAGCGTTAGTCCAGATTTATTTATCCTTTTTTTTTCGTGGTATGTCTATGTAGACATGGTCTAATTGTTGCTCTGGTAACCCCCAGATTTAACCTTTTAAATGTTTTTACTGTGAGCTCCGATATATCCACCTCCCTTTACACCTTGCTCTCTTTGCATAGTGACAGGAAAATAATGGTTTCTCTTCTAGTTTACCCAATAAAATATAATGAAATAAAAACTTTTAGTTTGGAAACATAAATCCAGGCAGTTACCACTGCACCACGGCTGATTTTGTAAAAAAAAAAAAAAAAAAAAAGAATTATTTGAGGTTTGCAACCCAACTGCATACATACACAGATTAAAGGTCGGAGTTTCTGAATTTCTGCTTCTGCTATAAAATCTCTGTTTTTTGTTTTTTCTCAGCATCCCTGCATCCAGAAAGAGTCTCCTTACATCAAATTCCTGTGCTGTGAAGACAAACACACACTCCTGCTTTGGGTCAACTCTATCAGAATAGCAAAGGTCAGATTCCACATCTGAGGGTTATGCTGTTGCGCTGCTCTAATGTTCATTATATTTACCTTAAACATGTGTCTCTGTGTGTCTGTTCAGTATGGTGCAGCACTGTACAACAACTATAAAGCTGCAATGAAGAGGACATCGGTTTTGCAAATTCCCCAGTATGCACCAAGCAAAGGTGGGAATGCACCTTTAGTGTTTCATTAATAGACTTTAAATGGCTTATGATAACTAGTTCTATTCAAGCACTGATTCAATCCAATTTACACCTCTTTAGACATGTCAACTGTAGAGCAGCTACCACCTGGAGGGAACTACCTGCTTAGTAAATATCTGAATGTGTGTTTCTTTTTCTCTGTAGACAAATCCAACAGTCAAACCTCCCTGGAAAGCCCATATCCAGGCCAGTTAGCCATAACCGCTGAAGAAGTTCCCTCTGAATCACCACCAGACTTCGTTTAACTTCCTCCATCTGGACAATAGCAGCAATAAGAAGAACAAGAACTTCCTTCTCTGAAGGAGTGCTAATATTAAAATTAATTAAGGCCACATTTAGCAGCAGCTGTTGATTGCCAGAATACCTGTTCTGGTATTGCACAGATTTACCTTCGCCACGGAGGTTATGTTTTCATCCCCGTTGGTTTGTCTGTTTTCAAAATTGTTAAAACAGTTATGGATGGATGAGTTTTGCTAAAATTGTTTGAGAAGCTGGATATTGTGACTGGAAACAAATTATTTAATTATGGTGATGATCGGATCAGCATCTAGATCCAGGAATTATTTTAAATATTCTGTGAATACAGGTTTTAACTTAAGGTGGAAGTCACAAATGAGCTATAATAGTGTTGCACCGATGCCATTTTCTGGCCCCGATACCGATACCTGGCTGTGCAGTATTGGCCGACATCGATACCATACCGATACCATCTGTTTGAAATTGATGTGTGTGTGTGTATGTATGAATGCATACTATTTGGATGTAAAATAATTGCCATCATGGCTTTTTGTAAAGCTGCTGCCTACCTTTGGGAAGCTGGCAAAAGACTAATACAAAGTTAATCCAGCAGAACTTTTTATTGCCTACCTAGAATGGGTGAAAATAGTTGAATAAACTTTTGGCTCTCAAAATGGTATCGGTGCCCTATTTGCTGGTACTCACCGATACCACCATTTTAGTGCTGGATCGGGGCCCCGATAACGATACTGGTATCGGCTTTATCATATAAAATTAGGCTTTATCATTGTTGTACAGGATAAAACAAAATGTTGTTTGTTGGCATCTCTTGTAGCAGCATCAATGTCAGTTAGTTACTGTTTAATAAATGATCTGTGCTAATATTAGAGCAAAAGAAAAACAGTGTAGTCCTCTATTTATTGGACTGTGCTCTGACATTCGTTAGGATGTAAGGCTAATTTTTCCAACATACTGTGTTGTAAGGATTCACTGCTCCTTATGGGGCTTCACATATTTTAACATGAGAGGAATCCAAAGATTTTTTAGAAGTTAGGGGCGTCCCAAATACATCTTTAACCCTGTAATGCCAAATGTATCATATTTGATACATACGGTTTCTGAAATGTTTTGCGTCTGACACCCTTTGCATAATTTAATGGTAAAAACTTTGCTCAAAATCCTATTGTACACAATCAGATATACCTGATAACAGAGGGCAGAAGACTACACAAAAAATAATCTTGACTTATCGCATAGTAATAAATTATTGATATCAAAAATTTATTTGTTTTTTCTTTTTACATATTTTGTTAAAAGGCCAAATAAGGACTTCAAACCAAAAAAAAAGTAATTTTCTGTTTTATTTTATTCTTGGATCGGGCTTTAAAGGGTTAATATTTCCAAAACAGATATTGACCTGATTTCTGCATAAATCATACACTCTTTATTTACTCATTTTATAGATTGGAAAGTTAAAAAGAGTATTTATAAAGTAATATTACTCAACTCAGAACAAAAATCACTGCTCTCCAAGGGGATGGGTCAAATGCAGAGTGATCTTCCCCATTGTGGGACAATAAAGGGGTTTACACAACTGATCAATTTATTATTAACCAATAGGTTAAAACAGAACCAGCGTTTCTATCGCCTGGCTATAGATTTTAGATGCAGGTTTTTTTTTGGACCAAATTCTTATTTACAATATCAAAAATAACATCCCTGTTAAAAGTGTCTCGAAATGCACAGCAATTTCAAAATGACTTTGTACAAAATTTTAAGGGTGTTAAGTGTAACTAATGTCTGTGATACTAGTAATTCTGTTAGAAATTACTTTACCTTAACCAAGGCATTTTCTCAACTGAGTTTGAGTGCTTATTTTATTTTGTTCCTGACATAAATAATTGAAGCTTTTTCGATCCAAGGAACCCAAAGAAATAGCCTGCATAGTATAAAAAATAAGTTATTATTATAACAAAAATGTACCATCTCAAAAAAGTCTGTTTTGACACTTGTTTCATTGGACTGTTTATTACAAAAAGACTGTACATACATTTCAATGAACACATCCTATGTACAAATTGAGGGGGGGACAAACATCAGATTCTATTCCCATCAACATTTAAGTTAAAACTTTTTTTTATTTCTCATTTATTCCACATTTGACCGTATGAAAACACCTTGGAGAAGGGTGCTATGTCTTGTAACGCACCGGTGCTGGAGCGAGTAAACGTTTTTCTGTCGCCGACTCGTGATTTCCGAATGAGAACAAAAGCGTATAAATAAAGCCTTCGCGTAAAAAACTGTGAGCAGGAGCTTCTCTGCTCTTTCTCACACATGAAACATAAAAACAAGCTGAATGCAAAGCTAAAAAATGCATCACGTAGAAAAGGTTGTAAATGTAAAAAATGACCTCATGATGTAAAATACAATCAAGACAGAGACTTAGAAGACAATTATCGTCTATAAATGAGATACTGTCATGCAGAGAGGCGGACTGAATACTGCTTATATCATGAAAACATTCCCCTTTAAAGTAAAAGTCTTTTAAGATAAAAAGCCAACACATGGATTGGCTCCAGCTTTAAAGATATGGAGTTTTACTTCCACCAACAATCATTTTATAGGGCTGGGGGAAGATATTTCCTTTTAGAGAGAAAACTATCAAAACCCTTCATATGTAAAACCTTAAAGGGACACTTCTGATGTTGTTGGAGAGGGGTTCATCAAAGTTATCAGCAGCAGTTCCTTCACCGGTTGTAAAAATGTCAAAGTGCAGCCAGTTTGTAGTAAAGTGAAGAAAATTGGAGCCAAGCTCCCCCTTCATTTTCATTGTCTGTGATCCACAGTTTATCATTGGGCTTGTTTCTGTTCTCTCAATCCGTTTAACTAAAAGAATCCAAATTCAGGAGCATCAAGCCTTCAGATAAAGGGAAGCTCTATCAGTAATAGCAAAGCAGAATGGTACCGACATGGCGCGGCTGATGTTTGATGCCATGTGGAAAAACCTACAGAGGAAACATATTTCAGCTTCTTCTCCTGACTGGATGTGGCGGTCGGAATATTAACAGAAAACAGAAGAGTTGAGGCCTGAATTGATCGGTCTATCTACCTCACTGGGAGATCTTCACTCCTGAACAAAACCTTAAGATACTCCAACTCTTCTACTTCAGGAAAGGGCTACCGGTAGCCACAATTAATCCAGGGGGCGACTCTTTGTGTTAACCTCTAAAGGAGGATTGTACCTGTATCAAACTGTAACAGCTAGGGATGTCCCGACATCTGATTTTTTCCAATCTAGTACAAGTACTGATACTTTAGTACTTGTCATTAGAGTATGGATACAAGTGCTAAATAAAAGCTTTGTCAAATTAAAAAGTTTTGATCTTATTTTAGTAAAGTGTTAAGCTGCCACAGTCAGACTTTTACCTTAGAATCAGTACAGCTTAGCTGCATTAGAGGCTTTTTTCCAAGAGGGAAAACTAGCTGCAGCTAGGCTACACCTAACTGTTTTAATACTTTGATCTTTGTCAGATATAAAAGTGGTATCGGCTAAGAGTATCGGGTCGTTTTTGCAGATACAAGTCCTTGATGCTGGTATCGGACCCGGTATCGGTGCATCCAAAGTCATAGCGCCTCTAAAATCGGGCATTTTAAATAGCAGGATGAAAAAGATTGTGACATAAAAAACAAAACTACTTTACCAATGAGCAGTTTTTTAGAACCCTGTGTTTAGCAGTAACCCTGTGCTTAGCAGGAACCCTGTGCTTAGCAGGAACCCTGCTAGCAGCTATAAGTAGGGAGTCTGTTATTTTGTGGAACTGCACTGCACTTTTACGTCCCTGATTCTCTGATAAGTTTCCGCCATTTTGATTAGCTAGGGAATTATGAAGGGAGAGGGCAAAACTGGGATGACTGTGTCTAATCTTCCCTACAGCATGTAAATATAGAGTTTGAGTTGCTTTCATTTGCTAACATTAGCTAAAACAATGACTGAATTGCCTTTTCCCTCACAGGATTTCACTTTCCCACAAACTCCATGCAATATTCCATACGAGCACAGCAGGTGAGGGAAATGTCACTAATAACTTAGAAACCTTGACAAGCGACACTAACGAATCCCTTTTAAATTACCTAAAAGAGCTAGACATGATTAGCACAGAATCTGGAGACAGACAGAGGTGACTGACGGTACTTTACCGCTGATTTGCCTACATTCACATCACAAGTATGAGTGAAGGAGTTTACAATCAAAACCAGCAATGAGAGAAAGAAAGGACATCTCTTTGTTACAGTTCTTAACGGAGCAGTGTTGCACTTGAGGTTGTTTGGGTTGGTGGCGAAGGTCGTTAAGCACCAACTGGAAAGCACCACACCAGTAAATGTTAGCAGAATAAAACAAGTTCTTAAGAGTGTCTTCTTCACGTAGCAACCGCTGTGATGGAATCGCACCCAAAATGGAAATAAAAATCAGTACAGTTGTTGATAACAGTGCAGCTACAACACAAAGGAAAAAGAAACATTGAGTCCTTCCTCTGCTTCACATTCTGAAGCCTCCAGTAGCTCGGATACTGAATACAGCGGCCATGATCAAAAGATAACAGCTGGAACATTAAAACACAATCACTGTGTAGGGATAAAGTAGAAATGGCACGGTGACTAAGGATAAATGAACATTCGTGTAAAAATAAGCAAAATTTAAAAAGAAGTCCAATCTTGGCACCGCTCTCCTCCACTGACGAAGCACGCTGACACATGTACTGTACTGGCAGTTGGTCACGATACACCTTATATATACAAGTTAGAGTACAGGAAAAAAAAAAAAAAAACTCCACCAGACTGAAGAAGGAAATTGTCTTTTTCACTATTAATGCATTCTGTACAATCTTCCTTTGTAATCGACACAGAGCAATGTAAATACACACACCGTCAGGCCCCCGCTCTTAAACCTGGAACGTTCAGTCGTGTCCTGAAGCTCTGGATGTTCTGTCTGTTTGAGAGGAGGGAAGAGTTGCTCTGGTGCTCCGAAGTGCAAATGATCAGGTAGCATTTTGAACTTTTTAGAGCCTCACCGGAGTTTGTATGTTGTTTTTAGCTTAATCTTTTTGTTTTTGGAATTGCCCTGATAAACTTCTGATTTGGACTAAATTCTAGTGAGGCTCCTCTTTTAATCTCCAGTGTAAATTAACAGACTGCAACCTGTAAAAACATCAAACTCCAACCTTATATGTGCCGCATCCATATTTTAGTGGCCAAATAAATGAAAACAAAACCTCCCGCAGACCAAAGGAAAATCATTTGAAAAAAATTCACCATGGCACTTTACTCAAAATGGGAGCTCTATCTCTCTTCACTGCACTCTGTACATCTGAGCTCCATCACTCCTGTTTTCTTTCCTTACTGGATATTTTCTTTAGTCGGCGTAATGCATGATTGATTCAACATAATTCCCAGGGAAGAGACCGGTGACGCCGTTGCAGACGCCTTCGAACCATCCATCATCGTTCTTTTTGATTATGTAGATGATGGCACCCTCCATGAAGGACAGCTCATCCTCCTTATCTTTTGTGTAGTCGTAGATGGCCACAACTAGGAAAAATAAACATGAAATTAAGAAATTTAAAACTGCTTTTTGCTCAGTGATAATAAAGTAGTGGATTTTAACATCATTTCATATTTTCCATCCTTCAAATGTTCACTATAATAATATAATATATAATAATAATAATCCAATCAGGTTGGAAACAAAACCTGAATTTATAATGGAAGGATTTTACAAACATTTTTCCATGGAGTCTTTGTAGTGCCTTTGAATGTAGCACCCTCCTGTTTCCAAGCTTCCACCTGCACTGACCTTTCTCTAAGTAGACCTTTGGGGCCCAGTTGGGGTCTCCGTCGGCATAGGGATCGCTGTAGTGAACAACTGCAGCATCTTCTTCCTCGTAGTCCACAGGTGGAGGAGGCGGAGGAGGGGCAGGCTCCTCAAACACACCTATATCCTCAGGGGGGGGTGGAGGAGGTGGGGCTGGGCTGTCTGTGACTGGATCACAAAAATAAATTCTGAAATGTTTGTTTACTGGTTTCACATGGTATAAAACACATTTATTATGAATCTTAGCAAACTGTTTTAATGAAAAAAGAAATGTAACTATTCTGCATTGATTTACTTGACCACTAGAGGGCAGTGAAGGATCCTGACTGAACCATTCAAAAGGGCTGGTTTTCATAATGTGTGTGTCTGGTTTCTAACTCCATGTCACATCTGTTTTCACATGCTAGTTTTTCTAAACATTCTTTTTTTTCTTTACCAATGATCTAGTTTTAGGGCAGAAGGAAATTCATGCAGCTCTTTTGTTCCAGTCAAATATTTTTCCATTGGCCAGACAATTTACTCCAGCGTTGTTTTAGCTTCACAGTAAAAAAAAATCCCTGACACTGGTTTTATTACATGCAGGATTTATTTAGACTTTAAGTATATTTCTGGCAGAGTTATTTGTAATAAAACAGAGTTCAGGGAGATAAAACAGCAAGCAGATATCTGTTTAAAATGTCCCACCCTTTGAAGATAAATCCTAATGAAAGCTCCTGTGTCAAGTGACTATAAGTGAATCCTGTTGTCTTCTTTTCTCCCTAAAACCTAAAAATCTAACACTGCAAATCAACTTAACCTCTATGATGGAACAAGGTGGAGACAGCATCATGTATAGGGGATGCTTCAGCAGATGCTTTCTCCTGAACGGAAAACCTGTGTAAGGGTGCAGAAGACTTGAGTCCTGCGTGAAGGAGAGTAACCCTAAATATATAGCCAGAGGATAGGATAGGAAGGCTATCAATCCCTGTTTATGTATTAGAATAATCAGTAAAAGATTCTCAAATCAATTAAATCAGATAATCTGTGGCAAATCCTGAAAAATTATGCTGACAAATGTTCTTGATTCTACCTGACTCGCTAATTTCTTAGGGAAACTGGATTGGAAATGAAGCTCCAAACTGAAAAATCATAGAGGACCTTCAGCAAAGCAGTGACTCAGAAGGGCTGAACGCATGTCACAATTTTTAGATTTGTATTTAAAAAGCATTTATAAACAAGTTGTACTATTCCTTTCTGCACCACTTTCATTACGTCTGTCAATCAAACAAGTGTGGCTCTATTGCTGCAAACAGGCTCAATGACTTTCAGAAGGAACTGTATTTACTGATAAGCCTGACTACATGAAAACAGAGAAAATATTGATAGAAGCAGCTGTGGAGAAAAGCATTTTAAATATGACATAAAAAAAAGATCTAGATTTACTGTGATGCCTTGCAGACAAACAAGACAGGTTGGGAAATCAGGACAAGCCATCAGGTCACATTTTCTACCTCTAGTGGACAGACAGTAGAGGATTCAGGCTGATTCATCACTATGGTAACCTCCAGACATCAGAGGATGCTCCGCCAGCAGCTTTGCAGGCTGAGTAAAGGTAGTTTTACTGAAGCTGAGTGAAAAAGCGCAAAGGAGACGAATCGGCCATCCATTTGTGATAGCAAACGTCTAAATGTGTTTCCTCACTGGCACGTCTGCATGTTTAGAGTGTGATGCCGTACTTACTGCTCTCCTGCATTCTGGCCACGAAGCCGGTCAGAGGGATCTGTGGGGTCAGCTGGACCATGGGGGGAGGAGGCGGAGGATTCACAGACACTGAAGCAGCGACACCCAGGCAAGAAGCAAAGGAAGCAGCAGAGAGCGGAGGCGGACAGGGAAGAGGATGGAGATGAAAGAAGGACATGACAGAGGAGTGAAAGTCAGCGTGGTAAGAAAGACTACAAAAAAAAAGCTCTGAGGAAGTTAAACGGTGCAGGAAGAAATGCTGAGTGATTCATTTAGGCAATCAGATCTAAAAGGAAAATCTCAGTTTGAGGATCGGTCTTATTTGTTCTAATTATAATTCAATAAAGAAGGATACTGGACCCTGCCAAAAGCTTCAAACACAGAGTAAAGCAAAGGGCTGCTACACACCCGGACCCAGGGCAGCGGCAGGAGCTCAAAAAACTGTTTCTTGTATTCTAAAAAGTAATCGGAAGGCTGCAGCATTTGTATGAATTCTTTGTCAATTAAATAATATAACTGTTTGTTGGGATAAAGTGTAAGATTTTATTTCACAAATACCTTTCCTCCAATTATGCAAGGACAAAAAAAGCCTCCAAAGCGGATTAAACGGACAGGCAAACACTCAAAGACATGATGTCAGGCTAAGACACGCTAGCTGACTCATAAATCACATGTAATGGAAGGGTGTCTACAGTCTCACTGGGATGTAACACCTTATTACTCAGGCCTGCTGTCATCTGTGAGCCACATCCATCCGCAGCTAAAACGTGTCAAACCAACAAGCTGCTTCCTGTGATCAAAAACTGACTGCTGCAAATCCAAGAGTCAATTTAGGCCAGCTAAGCTGCTCCAGCGCAGGGACTGCCATGAGACAGACAGCCTCCTCCTTCTGTGTTTTCTGCCAAGAATGATGGTCGTCCTCTGAGACAGGAGCCATTAGAGGAGAACAGCTAAGAGTGACGCAGGCGAAGATTTATTCTATGCATGTGTCCTGGGTTTCCCTTTGTCTAGCGGCTGTTTGTGTCTCTGACCCTACCAGCCCAGCTTCATCTCCTAAAAGACATGTTTCCCTCCAGATGGGGTTTGTCTTAAATCTATATGAAATAATGTTAAAACAAATATCACAGAAGCTGGATAGTTGCTGGACATCAGCTGTGTTTTTACGGTCGTATCAGGACAGAGACCCTTCTTCCAAATTATTGTTGTGTCCCCTACAAGGCCCATAGTACACTACTCTGGACATGTTGTTTTCTTTTGCCATATTTTATAAGAACCAGATTGAGTAAATGACCTGGTTTTCATGCAAACAGATTGTTCCACATGAGTTGTGCAACTCCTCCGAAGGTAACCAGGGTCCCTTGGCTGCTTCTCTAAATTATAAATCCTATCTTTTTCAGGTTGAATGCAACACTAAGCCACATTTATTGAGATGTTTGTTCTCAAAAATGTGTATTATATCCCCCTCTTCTTTTACGGTTATGACCTTATTTGAGGATCAGACATATAAAATCCAAATAAAACCAACAAGACAACCAGTATTATGATTTAAAAAAAAAAATATCTGTCTTTGATTCAAAAAGGAACGTTTTCTAACAAAATATGGACCTGGATTTGGTTGAAACGCCGGGCCACCGTTGATGTGAGGTTGCTGGGAGGAGACAGAGGGCGCACGGCGGTAGGTGCCTGTGGCCGATACCATGGAGGCAGAGGAAGTGGTGGAAGAGTTGTGACGGGAGATCTGGCGAGAGATGGTGCCGAACTGGGACATGGGGATAGGACCCAAGCCGGGACCCTGTGGCACCGATGCAGAGGAGGGTGCCACTGAGGGAGAGGAAGAGTGTTTCTATCTTTGAGTGAGAGAACACAGACGGAAATGCAAAGAAGCTGTTCAATCTTTCAGCTGTTGGGACTCACCTTGCCCCATACTGGGGGGAGAAGGAGTGGGAACAGCAATAGGGATCCCAACTCCACTGCCTCCACTGTTCTCCCGGCCACCACTGCCTCCACTGCTCCCACTGCAGAAACAGCAGAAAAGATAATATCAGAGAAACCAAATTACCCAACAGGCTGTCTTTACTCCAAAATGTGTTGTTCTTAAGTAATGGTTGCTTCATTGCTATGGTAACAGGTTTAGATGTTGTATGTGAAAGGTTTCTTTGGTACCGGAGTTTGGTGACAGGCAAGCTTTTATTTCAGCCATAAGTGTGCATGTTGGTGCTGCTACCTGTGTGTCCTGGGTCTCTGGTTGAGTGAGGCTGTGCGTGCAGGGCTGTGTTGGTTCCCCAGTCGGGCCGGGCTCGTCATGTAGTCGTTAGGAACCACTGGGGGCTTCACAGGCTCCAGAGTCTTATATGGGGTGTTACGTCTGGATTAAGACAAAGCAAGGAAGAGAAAAGAGGTTTAAAATTCAGAATAAACAAAAAAAAAAGGTTTGGAAATAAATAAAATTCAATAACCCCATTTGGACAGGATGGAGAAAAATAAATGATCAGTCTCTTGTTTTAATATGTAGTATCTTCTTACCCAAGTGTACCCCGACCAGCCATAGGGGGGCTTGGGGGTTTCTGTGAGGGTGGGTTGGTCCTGGAAAGGGTGCCTCCTCGTCCTGCTGCATTGTTCCCATGTTGCTATAGAAGCAGAATGGGAGGTAATCAGAGGTTTTTACATAGTCTTGTTTATCTAAGCCAAATAAAGACTCTAAACTGTTTGAGGTGAGGAGAAACAAAAACCTCAGAGCCTTTATAGAGGTTATGGACGTTTACTGACATTTGACGCTTATTCATAGCAATAATAATATGAAAGAAGAAGAGAAATCAGCATTTATGACGACCTTTCTGCAGATCTGGTAGTTTAATATTTAAATACATGCAAAAAAAGACTGTTCTGTAATTTTAACTTGGTCCTGCTCTTGTCAACTGGCAAAAAACCCTTCCAAAAGTAGAAGCAATTTATCATTAAAGTTATCATCAAAGAAGATAACCATTTAAACACTAATTATACATGTTTTAAATTGATTAAAAGTTTAAAAAAGACACAAAGCAATCTCTTACCTTGGCTTTAAGCCACTGAGTGCAAGCAGGTAAAGAGGAGACAAGTAATAAAGCTTGGTTAGGTTTTATATAAAGCAAGGCTGTTTCTTAGTAACGTGTGAAATAAAAAAAGAGGAAATTAAAAATTTATACAAGAAAAATAAACTAATTTTCAGCTATTATTGACATGCAAAAAAGACATTTAAAGCAGTGTTTAAAGAAATTATTTTCAGAGGAAAGATCAATTCGACTTTTTCAATTAAATACTTAAGGCTGTATCTTTTTAATGCAATACATTTTTAAGCCTAGTCTTGATTCATATACATATAATTTGATAAATCTTGAACTTTCAACACAGTAGAACAAATTGGTTTGGTTTCATCTGCCAAACAAGCATACTTAAATACTAGGGCTGTGTTAAAAAAAATCCAATCCTAAACCGATTCTCATATTATTCGCTAAAGATTGATTCAAATCACTACAGATCAATTTGAAAAAAGAAATCCATTTCCCTCTGTCCTCAGAGCCACCATTAACCATTAATTTGCTGTTGAATGTTAATTTAATACTAGTATCAATAAGCTGCATAATCATGTAATTCGGGTAATAGTTAAAAATAATGATTCTGAATCTTAATATTCGGGAGTGAATCAGGTCTTGAAGTTGGAATCGTATATGAACTATTAATTTTGATGTATGAAATAAAAAAGTTTCTCGCAGATACTAAACCCGAGGGACTCCACAGTCAAATCCTAATATTAGACAGATATAACCTGAGAGATAACAAGATGATTTTATTTATTATGGAAAAATTCAACCCGTTCCTATCTGGGGGAAAAAATGCGCTTGTCAATATTTTTGTAATCAGTCATTAATGCATTTTTTGCTTTAATTTCCCCAGAAAAACCAAACCTTGATTACAGCCTAATCCATTAAACACAACCAACAAATTATTAAATACTTTCTGACACCATCTAGTAGGCAAAAGTATATACGTAATGAAGTAATACCCTGATTCAAATTAACTACAAACTGTTGAGAAAGAAAATTATTGGAATTGAATTGTCAAAAAATGAAGAAAGTAAGTTTTCATAAGATTCATAAGTCTGAGTCTTATGAATCTCCATCTAACCGCATTGAGAGCTGACATCCAAAAACAGAGAAAATACATAGCAGAGGGGAAATCTTTTAAGTGGGTGAGTATTCAGGAAGAGATGGACCAAAAAATGGCGCTCATGGAAAGGGTTTAAAAACTTTGACAAACTAAAGAATTTGACCTCAAAGTCTGAAAACAATTTTCATTCCTGTTTGCTGTACCATAAATACATTGAAAAATAACAGCGTCTTTTACACTGTATCATCAGCATGATTTAAAATGTTTCAGCCAGGTAGGGCTGTTAATTAGTATCATGGTTTTGCAAAGATAAAAGTTTCAAATCTACTTAAATTTTATTCCTACAGTTTAAAGTTCTTTTAGGGGGTGACTGGAGTAAGAGTGAAATTAAATGAAAGTACAGTTTCAAAATGTCAAGCTCCAAAGAGCATCAAGTGTTACTTTTATTCAAATTTCAGATTATAGAACGTCTGATTTTTCCTGCAGATACTTGCTGGCTTGCAACTAATCTTAGACAAGCAAATGTTCTGACATTGCCAAACTAATGGGTTAGCTGATAATCTACCTTCTCCAAACCTTCAAAATAAAAGCCTTAAATATACATACTGTGAAAGCTAATTAAGGTTGGTTGAATGATCACCTTAAGACTAAAAACAGTAACCTGGATGCTGTTCTGAGTGAATAGAGAATGCAGAAAATTTTTCAATTCTAATGCTCCTAGAAATAGATGATTTATTTTTTTAATTAGTTAAGCATTGCGGACGTAGTGGATGGGAGGGTAGCTCTTCTTATCAAAAGTTGTCAAAATTAATAATAACCACTTAATATCCACCTAGTTTCTGGGAAATTCGCCTATTTTGCATACCCAAAGGGAAAAGCAAATAACTGAGGAAATCTAAGCCCGAATTACATGTGTGAAACTTTATTTGAAAGCTAACACTTTATAGTTTCTGAATATATACGTACATGGAAATTGGGTGAGTAAAACGCAGCCCAAGCTGCATCAGTTAAAACTAACTCAAAATTGTTGTTTTTATTCTAGAAAATAATAAGTCTTTTTGAACAGCAGTAATAAAGACATGCTTACTTGTTGTGGCTGCTTTGTCATGCTACATTTCGAAATGCTGCTATAATTGTGCTTCTGTGCTCGCTATGTCCATAAAATTAACTAGGAACTGTGGAGAATTTAAGCTTTTAAACAATGTCCAACATGTCTATATTGGTAAACATTTTAACAGTGTAATTTTCATGCATTCTGAGTTATTATATCTAAAGGCTTTAAAACCGGTGGGTTTTGAGAGGATAAATAAATAAAATATTTTGAGAAATACATTTTGGCCTGAAATTCCTAGTATTTCTTTCTTTCCAGTAGTATTATCAAAAAGATGGATTGTCGTTAAATTAAGTCAATTAGACCCTATGTTCGTTCTCATCCTAAGGACCTTTTTTTCTCCATGCAGTTTGATTGATGTGAACTGCTGATGTCTTAAGCCTTTCTATAGGCCTGGAACCACGAAGGTCTGAGGGAGGCATAAATAACAGCAGACAATCAACGCTGTAAAGTGTTTAAAAATCTGTCGCTGTGGTAACTCCCAGCAATGTTTACAAAGGTTATTGCAGTGAGGAGAAGAGCATAAGTGAATGTGCCTGAATTTCCAGCTCCTTTTTCTTTTCTTTTTTCTGGCTGAGCCATACTGGCGAAGAAAAAAGGTAGGAGAAGGAAGATAACGCCTCCAGAACTCGGGGGAATCTGCTACAGTTTAAGAGAAACAGCCGGCAGGGATGAAGTGCTAATAGGCTACAAACACACAGGAAATGTATGAATGGAAAGTACAAACGAAAATTACATATGCAAATAATATACAGCTTATACGACAGTATTTCGGCAAAGGAGAGCTGTAGAAATGAGTATCGATGCTTCTGAACTATTCCCAGATGTGTATAGAAGAAAGGAGATGGGAGGGATTGGAATGTGATTGGTATTTCTGTCCATATGGATCTATTTAATACACACACATAGCTGGAAGGAGAAGAGAAAAAGATTTTAGGGGGGAATTCACATAAGGAAATTCCTTTGGTCCTTCCTTTATCATGTTTGATAGCCTGAACTTAAAGCAAAATACAGTTTGCTTCAACAAGGGATGTTCTGATCTAATACTAATATCTTTAGCCTGGGTGCCAGTCCGAACTTAGTCCCGCCCACAAGGTTTGAGGTCGGGGAAGTTCGGTCTGGCTCTGCTCCATAGTAGCGCGAGTATTAAAGCCCACTGTCAGGCGATCCAATCAAATTGTCAGGGCGGGCTTTATACGATGATGGACAGATGATCAAGAGTAACGTTATCAACCACGTGACCAAAGTGCGCTTGGGTGACAACAATAATGGCTGCCGCTGGAGAGTTTGGGTGAGTAGATTCTGCTATTAGGTCTGTTCTAGAAGATATCGACAGCAAATTAATTTTAAAAGAGGAACAGAGAAACGCGATCAAGTCTCATCTTCTTATTCTAGGCGTGAAACTGCACGCTTTGATTTTTGTGGACAACAACTATGCCTCGCTTAAGATACGTCACGCACTCCGTTGCTCTTATTGGTTGTAGGTCTATCCAATTGAGTGCAGAGGCATTTTTTTTCCTGGTTCGTTAAAAACACGCCCCATAATCACAGCTCTATGGAGCAGTATCAGACTCATATTCTGACTAGAATTGAGTCGGACTACGTCAGGCTATAATATCTTATATTGGTCCTATATTTCAATCATTGGTTGATATTACATGGGTCAGTTGTTCTCATAGCGTTTGTTGACTATTGTTCTCTTGTTTCAGTAATCACTTGATCAAATCTTTTCTACACAAGACAGTAAAAAATATGTGATGAAAGCAAGTATGACTCCTGCTGATATGGTCTTAGGTCTATATCGGTATCGCTTCAAGCTATAATATGAGTATTGTATTGGAAGTTGTATCAGGACACCCGTAGCTTTAAAATTGTACTTCCTGCAAATGTGTATCGAGTGTAACAAAGCCATGCGTGTGATGAGCATTGCTTCCAACTGGAAAAAAAAATGAACATGGCAAGACAGATGCTGTGATATGGTTCTAATCAGTGTTGAATTTCTGACAACTGGGTAAGTAAACTTTAACTTGACACCCCTTCAGCATTCAAGATGGCTGGTGCAACTATGAAAAGTTACTAAACTGTCCTTTGACGTTCTTTATCACGACTCTTCAATGCTCATAAGACAAGATATTAAAGGTGAACGCCTTTTTTTTTTACATTGGGCCCTTGATTTTACATTATTACATCATGTTCTACTCACCCATATACTCGCGCCACTTTGTTTATAAAACATATAAATTAGGGCTGCAACAACGAATCGAAAAAATCGATAAAAATCGACTTTTAAAAGCGTTGGCAACGAATTTCATCATCGATTAGTTGTGTCGCTCGATTAATGCGTCATCCGCCGCCGCCGTCATCACTGCCACTAGACTGAAACGGGGGATGAAAAAAAAATACAGCAGAGCGAGCCAGCGCTGCAGGTGCGTAGTGTTGCCAACTCAGCGACTTTTTAGACCCCTCCAGCGACTATTTTTAAAAAAAAAACGACTAGCGACAAATCTGGCGACTTTTCACGGTGTTACTGGCGGCTTTTGGAGACTCTTACGTGAAAGCATGTATCGTTCCTACTCTTGTCCTGCAGCAGCAGCCATGAGGCGCCTCACCCATCCCAACCCTTTTCTCCCGCAGGAATCCCTCTCAGCGCTGCAGTCAGAGCCGCAGGATGTTTCAGCGTCCAGACTGCAAATGAAGCGCGCATGCACCGGGATTGACGGCGCAAATTGATCACAATAATTAAAATTGCCTTTATAAATAAATTAACTTGCAAATTATGAGGGCAAGGCTTTTGAAGTTTAAATCTTCTGGCAAAGATAAAGTAAAGAAGATCCTGCACTTTATGGAAGTAAAGCAGAATAAAATCCAGCAAGATCAGTAATATGTCAATTAATTATTTGCCACATTTCCATGTAAATATCTGTCTTTGGAGGATGTGTTTTTTAGCACCCCTAGTTCTCTCATTTTTATTCCAAATACAATTTATAATTTGAATCAGAGGGCTATTTTTATCTCTATGGTTAAGTATTTTCACAAGTAGCAACTTTAACTGCTATACTTTCCTGTCTTAAAAGGCAGAACTCTTCTAGTCTAAAAAAAACTCATTTGATGAAATGGGGGGACCTATTGTTTGAGCCCCTTAGGGGCTTTTTAAAACAAAAATGCCTGTCTTTTTTGCGCTTTAAGAAACAAAGTACCCTATATTTTGTGGATGTAAAGCTACATTTCTCATGTAAGTTTGCGTAGTTCTATCACAAACATTTATTTTTCATATTGCACCAGTACAGTTAATGAGCAACCTGTACTTGTGTGCTTGTTTGTTCTGTCTAAAATGTTTATTTTGGAATAAAGAGGTTAGTATAAAAAATATTTTTTGTCCGATTCATCGATTAATCGAAAAAATAATCGGCCGATTCATCGATTTTTAAAAAAATCGTTAGTTGCAGCCCTAATATAAATATAAAAAATATAAATGCGGATGTCTGGTGGACAGTGATTACATGTTATGAATGCTGGCGTACCATAAAGAATAAATTATGAACAGTTTAGTTTGTGCCTTCAACTCGTTGCCCATAGGAAGACATTAATTGGATATAACCTAACGGAATATCTTCAGAACAGCTCAAAATGACACAAAACTCATATGGGTGAGTAGAACATGATGTAATAACGTAAAATCAAGGGCCCAATGTAAAAAAAAAAACGGCATTCCCCTTTAAATTGATGTTTACAATGCATACAATACTGTGTATAACAGTTGTTTTAGTCACTGTTATTGTAACATTGGGTTACAATAACTGAACTATACTGGTGTCCATAAGTGGGAACTTGGAAAGCTATCACCTTGGACAGTATGTTCCAACTTCTCAGTTCTGATTCCCAAGGTACAGGCACAGACCCTGAAGTGAAGGAAACTTGTTGATGGTATGTGGGCAGCACCTCATTTCAGCAAACTTCTCTTCTCTGCAGCTATGAAATAATTGTGTAAATAGCAACTAATTCAGCATAGGTTTCAGACATTATATTTTTTTCATTTTTGAAACATGTAAGAGTAGGTTACTCTGTGTTACTAAGCAACAGATGGTAATCAGGTAAGCCCACTGCTATGGTGGCTTGTTAAGTCCAAAGAGATATATATTTTCTGTAGTTAGGTCTGATTGAGGCTGGTTTGTATTCAGTCCAACAGGGAACTAAACCACAGTGACCTGGACCACTCCATAAAGTGGGTTGTTTAATCCGGACCATGGTTTGCTTGAGTTAGTTTCCAAGGAGGAAAACAAACTCTGCATAAAGCAAACCAAATGTGGCAGATATGAATACACCCTTTAAAAATGCAAGAGAAAAAAAGGCTCAAAAAGGTCATGGTCTGAAAAACTGACACATATCTTCCAAATAGACCAAAGAATACTAATCTTTGATTTTACAGACTTCTGAGCTCCGCCAACCTCTGATAAAAAAGAACGACGAGCCTTTTTGCACCTCAAATGATCTGCACTGATTTCTACAGAGATCTACCATCTCTTGTGTCCATGAATGATGCCTGATTTGCATAGTCAGCCATGCCAAATCTGCCTCACTGTGAGCCAGCTCTCAAAGGAGAGGACAGTGGCTTTTGAATTTGAATCAGCGGATGTTTGAAAATCGGCAGACAGCCGCTATCTCAACAGAGACAGACCCAGGGGGGCGGGAGAACGACGCATAGGCCGAGTCGAACACATTATGCACATGACCGGTTGTACACACACACAAGCACAAACGCATGGCCTTCAAAAGCAGAGGAAATGAGAAGGCAGAGGAAAGGATGGATCATGGAGAGAACGGATAGAAAAACGGACGGAAGAAGGCTAAAAGATTTTCTTTTTCTTTGATTAAACAGTGAATGTAATGCTTTGAGTAACACTTGGAAAAGATTTGTGCTCACACACAAACACCCACATACTAAATAACTTCCAGCCTTAGACATTGCAGGACTCAAACAAAGATTGATTGATAAACTCAGCATCTAACCCATATAGATTACTAATCTTAAACTGCAGAGAAGTGTAGTAAGTGTTTCTACACAATTTAATGTAGGAATCAATGTACACAATCTATGTTAGATATTTGGTTGCATGGATGGATGGATGGATGGATGAGAATAATAATTATGAGGAATTAAATCTTGAATTACTAATATTCTTCTCAGTATAAGTTTTTCACAATAATCCTGTTTCTAAAAGGTACATAGATCTATTTTTATAGCGAATCAGATTTATTTTGCACAGAAACCCTTGAACATTCTGGATTAATTTCTCATCTCTGGGCATGTGAGTAAATTCTAAAAAGCATTGATTAATTAGGTGTACAAACTTGTTTCTAATGTCTTCTCTTACTTTGACACCGTGTCCCACGTCGTCTAGCAGCGTGTAGTCAATTGGTTTTCGGATGTACCTCACAGGCCGCTCCATGTTAGCAGGGGCTATGATTTTGTGGGTGCGAGAGGTGTTCTTGTTGGTAGTCAGGATGCCAATTTCTCGACGGGCCACCTTTTCTTTATGAATATCCACCGTCTGCAAAAGATAAACAGAAGATTAAGTATATGTAGAGGGACGGAAGCAAAGGAGCTACCTGTTGGATTTGACAATACATCTTTTTCCACATTTAATGGCTTGAGACTGGAGAACCTTTGAAGAGCAAATATTTGGGCATCTCACATGATCACTAAGCGAGTGAACGTCAATTTCTGAGAAAAGTAAAACAAGCACCACTCTTTACCAGCATCCTTAAAGCATTTTATAGAGCTGTGGTAAGTGTGTCGATGTAATGCATTAAGTTAGGACTCCACATCTCAGGGTGGAGCTCAAGATGCAACATCACAACCTAGGGAGCCCTACAGAAGATGATGGTGCGGTAAGGTGACGGTTGTCCCTGCTTCTTATTAGGATGTAGCAGAGCTACAGCAGTAACAGAGCTCTGAACATCAGACACTCCTCACACCTTTTGTATAAGCAACACTGTACAGCAGAGACTGTCTTTAATAAATAAAAATTTAAATCCCTTAAATTCATCAATCAATCATTTAATTATTTTCATGATTAATTAAAGATTTTATTTTATTGTGAGTAGGGATGGGAATCGAAAACTGGTTCCTGTTAAGAACCGGTTCCGTATTTTCCGATTCCATGGCATCGTTTGGCAGCTCGCTGAACGATTCTTTTTTCGATTCCCGCAGCACCAGAGCCTAGAGCGCCGGCTCTGGGGAGCACGACTTACGTCACGTTTTTTACGTAAGTTACGCAACTTACGCAAGTTACGCAAGTTGGAAGAACTATTCGAGGAGGAAGACAACAAGCTGCGGTCACTTTGTGAATCAAAGCCCCGTCTTTCCTTAGCCCAGAGGGTAGATCAGGAAATCCAGCTCTATAAAAGCTTGCCCTCCATCCCCTGCAGGGATAGCGCCACACTGTGGTGTTGGAACAAGCAAGATACGCTGCCCTTGCTATCTGGACTGGCTGAAAACTACCTCTGTGTGCAGGCTTCCTTCACCCCATCTGAGAGGGTGTTCTCCACGGCTGGAGACACCATAAGCCCTGAAAGATCCCATATCCTTCCAGAAAAAGCAGATATGCTAATCTTTCTGAAAAAGAACTGTTAATTTTCCCTACTACTGTTTTATAATTAGTATTTTTTGTTATTTAAAATAGGTTATTATCCCATCATTTGTTATTAGACATTGTTGGTTATTAAGTTTGTTCTTGTAGTCATTTTTCATTTAAACACAGATGTTACTCCAGTTTCACATTTCCTGTGGACAGCTTGATCTTGTTGAGTTTGTAAGATTGTGCAATAGTTAAGTAAACAAAGTTGATTCTGATAATCAAACTGTTTGTTCTCCTTTTTCCCCCAAATTGGAATCGAAAAAAGAATCAATAAAGAATCGAATCGTTTCATAGAATTGAAAAGGGAATCGGAATCGTGAAAATCTTTTCAATTCCCAACCCTAATTGTGAGTACCTCAACATTTTAAAATATATATTGGTTTGGCAATGCAAGGCTCAGAAGAGGCATTTACAAAGGATGGAGAATAGAGATAGGCAACTGTTGGGAACCACTTTGCAGAGCCTGGTAAAAACCTACATGACAGCGTGATGAAGTCAGGAAATAAACACCTCCCCAAGCTCTTTATTTTAGCTGCTCACTTCAGGACGAAGGTAAAGCTTGCCTCTGTCCTCACAGAACAGGACAAATGTTTCCTTAATACTGGGTGGGATTGGACTGTTATGCAGTACAAAAATCTTCCCTGCAGTTTATGTCTTTGTACATGTTTTTGTAAACGCATTGTAATGCTGTGAATCAATTTGCATTGGGACAAATAAAGCCATCATCATCATTTTCATCATCATCACCATCAGTGTCTTCTTTGAAGATTCTTTGAACAGATCAGATTTGAGCTGTAGATGACAGAATGAAAAACAGAACCACCAGGCAGCAACAAAACCTTTCTGGAAAAAAAATTAACTGTTAAACTGGGGTGTGGCTAAGAGAATGTACTTCATATTATGACACTCATTTGAGTTTTTTTTATCTATTTTTATTTACGACTATATTGATAAATGACTTTAATGATATAAAGCCTCAAACTCAATGCTCTTTCTGACACTGTACTGAAAAAGCTTGGAAAAGAAGTCTTTTTTTGTAATTACTTTAATGATACAATAATAACATACTGTAGTAAAAATAGTAAATTTACATTTTACGAGGAACACATTAAGAACCACTAAAACGACTTAAAGAAACATTCCTTTTAACCACAGTAAAATGAGTAAACATCCATCTAATAAAACAGATTCATGATGTTTTTCTACAGCAATTTTCACAATGATCCCCTTTGGCCCTTCGCACCAGGACTAATTGAAAATACCAATGACCTACATCTCCTCTAAGGCTTTAGTCATTATCACTCACAGCAGTCTGCTGCATGAACTGGCCCTCAATCTATGAATGATGGATGAAAATGGAACGGCTGAGTGATGCACAGAGGCAGGACTGAGGAGAACATGCGACTAAAGAGAGACAGGCACTGAACCAGGTCTGGGTTTAAGCTCTTAATGAATGAAGCAAGAGTAAAAAAGTAAGAGCACCCTGTTCAGCTAGCTAAATACAGTACATCGGATAAACTACCACAGATTATATTTTGTTTTAGCTAAAACTAAACCAAGATGTACAGGCAGGTTATAGAAAAATGATGCAAACCCTACTGTTTTTGAAGAACATAGGAAGAAAAATGTGGATCTTTGCAAAGTGCCGCGCTTGTCTACATTAGATATACACAATGCAAGGACAAAGGGCAGATGTAATAACTCAAGAGAAGAAATTACAGCTGCTGATCAATCTGACTAAGTCTGTTTCTAAACAATTTTAAGTTCATCATATGAGAGATCACAAACAAAGTTAATAGACTAATACAAGGGTGCAGATTTTTCTAGCAGTGAATAAATGTTCAGGCAAGAAAAAGGAAAGAATTCCTTTCAGATCTTTAGAATTGGAAAATAATCGTTTCTTGAAATTTAATTTGATACCCAGCCTTGCATACCACCACTTTGTCCTTTGTTCAATGTTTTATTCATGTTAAATCAAAGCATATACTTTTGACTAGGGTCAGCGCCATAAACAAGAAATATTTAGGTTATAGGAATATCTAAGTTTGTTGTACAATACCTTTGTCTTTAACCTTTGTTATGGTCATGTAGTAAGTAAGAGATTAAAATCAGTACAGCTTATCTTAATTGTGAAGTCTACTTTTATGTTGAAAGGCTTCCTTCCTGGTGAGCTTTTAGGTGGATCTTGTACAGATGGCAGGAGGATTGCATAGCATAGAGTAATACAGTTTTTGACCATGTATGCGCTGTATTTTTTTTCTGCATGTCCATAGATAAAGAACTTTTGGCTTAATTCCCGGTTTGTGACGCATTCTTCACTTTTAAAAGAGTGCTCCTAGAATGACACAGATATTAGGTCTGTTTACATGTCACACCAGCTAAATAGGTAGATAGATAATTGAATAAGAACACCTACAAAGCTGCCAAACACCTCTTAAGTCGCCAAGAGGGGGCAGCATAGAGACAAAAAAAAAGCTAATTTTAATACTATAGCTTTCTGCTAGTAAAAGGCAACGGAAAAACATCCAGGCTATCGTGAGGACTTTTTTGGGTAAAGATTGGGAGAGAATAAAAATATTTTTAAAGACACAAAATCAGGGAAACTGAGCTGATTGAACTAACTAAGCAGCTGACCGCTGGACAATCCAGACTAGTATGCCACTTGTCTTGATTGGTTTTTATGTAAGATAAAATTACTTTTGTAGGCGTCGTGTAGAAAAGCTTATTCCCTTAGGAATTCTTATGTTTAGCATGCATACTGATCTAAACAACACAGCTGAATTTCCTGGAACATTAGCGGTATTTATAGCATCCCCCTAAACTCCATCCTTTAAGACAGCAAATATATACAGCGAGGGACTGAAATTTTTTACTGTCCTTCTTTGTTTATAGAAATTAAACTGAATGAAGTACTTTTATATAGATTTATTAAATAGCATAGCTGTTAGCCCAGTTGGCTTAACACATAACTGCTTTAAACTGACCTGGCTAACAGCATAGCAGTCCTTCCTCCAGAGAATCAGGAAGGACTGCTGCTTCAAGGTTAGGATACAACACAGATACACACCACACTATTTGAGTTCCCATGAAACCACAACCTCTTTATAGTGAGCTAGCAATCCTCCATTACTTCCACTGTCCATAAATGTAATGGTGTGCATTTTAACTAAAGTCTGTGCAAATAAGAATAAAAATTAGCTTTTTTACAAGCTTATCTTGGTTGAAACTAATCAGAATTTTCTATATGCATTAAAACTTTGTGCTGCTGCTTAATTATATTTTGTCTGGTCAATAACAGCAAGGAGAATTCTAAAGGAAAATGAATTTTCTCATCTAAACAAAGAAGATATCAGTGACCATGTTCTTTTAAAGAAGAAAACAAAGCGGAGATATACTTTAATGCACAGTGTCCTTCATAGAAGAAATCTAATAAAGGATTTTAACACAACAACAACACATTGTAACTGTGCAAAATAGTTGGTTAAATGTAATGATTTGAGCTCGTTTTAAGGAACCAAAAAATACAGATTTTCTAAAAAACATTTTTCTCTAAAAACTGGGATGAAATGCGCACACCACGGCTCAGGTAGATGGCTAATTGGAGCCCTTTTGCTGTGCGGTGCAGCGTCACTCTGTAATATGCCCCATCAAAGGCCGCTCACACTGAGCCTGGTTCTGCTGGAAGTTTTTTCCTGTTTAAAGGGAGTTTTTTCTCTCCACCTTCGCTCTATACATTTTTTGCGTGAGAGATTGCCCTGAGTCAATCAGTCGATGCAATCAACTGATTTTCCTTAGATAAAAAACTTTGGATCACTTTGATTGTATGATCTGGTTGAATTGTTTCTGTAAAGTGCCTTGAGATGGGCGGTTGTGAATTGGCGCTATATAAATAAACTGAAATGAATTAATAGAGGCATTCACAGTGGCAGACGTAAATGTCCACCTTAACCCCTTTAAAGAGCACTATGTAGGAGTTAGCCAGGTCAGTAACCTTTTATGGTGTTATGCCATTTTATATGGTGTCCAAATGTCTGGTGGACACAAAATTTCCCTCAATGCAACCTTGACAAGCAGTGTACATCAATGGTCATTAAACAAGCATATATGTCCCAGAATCCTTTGCAATAGCTCTCCTTGTAAAGCATCATGGAATTTGTTTTGGCGACAAAAAAGAACAAAGATGGCACAGGCACAGTGCCAGAGTCGGAGCCAGAGTCACATGACCAACAGATCGCATAGGTCATCTGTCTGAACGGTCAGTTGACTGAGTTCACTATGAAGTCCACTATATGGCCCTCCTTTATATAGTAAGTGAGGGGTTAGGACACACATTCAGATAAAGCCTGACTCAAACCCCAAATAACATGGCTACCAAAATTACTAAAAAACTGAATGATCAATATTTTATGATAAACATATACAGCACTTGCTTTTTTAGCTCTGCAATTCATTTTGATATTACCTGGGTAGAATATCACAATATATTGTGATATTTCAATATCATGATAATATCGTATCACAACATCCTTGCCAATACTGTGGATTCTAAATTCTGTTGGACTTTTTTCCCACTCTCTCTGGTATTGTCAGCAAACTTTATATCACAAAATTAGATACAATTTGAAGTCCACCAATTCCTAATTAAGACATTTAAGAGCTGTAGTGACAGCAAAGAAACCCTGGAAATATGCTGATGAAGGTTCTCAGTCATCCAGGTCATAGTCATTCCATAAAAATTCAAAAAATATCCACTGGACTTGGTCTTCATCTTCAAATCTTGGAAACCAAGTCCAGTGGATATTTTTAGAATTTTTACGGAAGGAAAACCCTGCAAACCTCAAGGAGTTGAAGCAACATTTTGAAGAAAAGTGAATCATGTGTTTTTAACAACGACTTAGGGATTTTTGAGATACCATGAAAGATACAATTTTTTTACAAAATGTCAAGTTGTTTTTAAGCTGATGTTTTTCTCTAACTGGTAAGAACTGCGTTGTTCTTTATTGTGTCCAGATATGTAACATTGCTCTATTGAAGAAATGTTTTGATGACTCCACATTTCTAAACAGTTAATATGTGGTTTAAAATAAATGTGTATCATTATGCACATAGGAATGAGTGGATATTTTTGGTAGGTGTTGCTAATTTGCACTGGCCTGATCTGAAGTCTCTTGCTGAACATGAGTTAAATTTAGAGAACCAGCTGGGCAGTTTTATAGTAGAGGAAGCCAAAGTTACACACCCAGCTTCGGCTGGGAAGTAAGAGAAAAGACCCTCCCATTTCCTGTCAGTAACAGATGAGCTAAGGTGAAGATTAAACCAAGTGAGAAAAACAAATAAGAAGAACAGAGGAAAAAAAAACTCAAAGAGCAAAACTTTAATTGTATGATAGAATTCTTGTATCATGTTATAATTAAAGAAACAATGTAGAGAAAAAAATGGGAAGGGAAACAGCTAGAGGATCAACTCATAGGGCTTACAACTACTCCAACACAGTGTAGGCATGTTTCTCAGCAACAACAGCTGCTGTAAACATCCATCCTGTGTCTAGGCTCAATTTCCACAACAAAACAAATACAGTAATCCTGAAACAAGGAACTGACTGTCATCTCCACTTCAACATTTCCCCAGAGCACTTATTGCTTGCCAAAGGCTGTAACATATGTGATGATGTGTGTCAAATTTTCAGGCGTAATAACTATTACCTAATCGTTGACGACACAACTCCGTCTGCCCTTCCTGCTCTCTCAATCTCATTTTCTTTTGTAATCTTTACACTGGGAGACATCTGGATGTCTGTTGTTGCTCTGCTATGTGTTTCTGGGAGCAGCTGGTAAAAGGGTAGTGATCGCCGTTGGGTCTCTTTTGCCTAATAAATCTCCTTTTAGGCAAAACAAAGTAGCCAACTATGCTAAATTGTTTTTGGTGATGGATAAATTAAGTTCGAGCAAATAGAAACCCTTTAAAAAAAAATCATAAATGTAGCCTGGATATTTGAATGGTTTTACTTTGAAGCACATTTTCTAAGCTAATAAGCCTCCAGCAAGTCGATCCTCCTTGGAGACAATTGGACAATGTGAAACTGAGGTAATGGACAACACTTATGGGGAATAAAATACAGGAAAATAAACCAAAAGCTCCCTACCACGGCACGTTTGTTTTGTCCAACATTAACACTGAAAGAAACCAGATATTTTAAGATATTTTATGTGATTAGCATCTCTGCTTTAGTGAGCGCATTGATGTTGAAGCTTTTGGTGTATTATTTTGTCACAGCCTCGTCTGTTTTGTGCTTTTTAAATGAAGCTGGGGCTTGGCAGCAATGTATGGCTTGCTTCTCGCTCTAATCTCATTTTAACCATTGCAGCTAAACTAAGCTGGAAGTTCACATTTAATTCCTTTGACACAGAAAGACTTGAATGCTGAATCAAAGCAGAAAAAAAGGCCTGTATTAGATGGCTGAACGGTGCCATTCGGAAGCATTCATACCCCTTGTGCCGTTTCCGGTTGTCTCATGTTACAACTGCAATCCTCAGTGGGTTATTATGAACTTAATGTGATAGACCAACTCAATGTAGCAGCTAACCGTAAAGTAAAAGAAAAATATTTGTATATTGCTAATAAAAATCGGAAAAAATGTGGTTTGCATTTGCATAACCATCTTTTGCTGATATTAAAGTTTCAGCCTCTGTAAACACCTATTTTAAGGTCTTACCACAGGTCCTCAATAAGATTTAGGTCTCAATTTTGACCAAGCTGTTCTACTAAATCAATATGCTTAGTTTGTTGGAGCAACAGCTTACTTATAGCAAAGATGAAACACTTAGTAAAAATGATTGGGGTGTCAATGTTTGTCCTAGAATGCCCCCTGAACTCAGTGCAGGTGGTAAAAAAACAGAATGACTGCAGCAAATAGAACATCATTGTCAAGCAATTTCTACCAGTCAATGCATAATGCTTGTTGCAAAAGCTGTTCCTTCAATGGAAGGTCGCTGCACCCAGTGCACGAAAGAAGCTCTATCGCAGACCCCTCCTCCCAGCTGCTGGATGTTTACATCTAAGATGTTATTTTTAAAGCTTTTATCTGCATTAGCATCCATTATGTAGTTTGCACATTTTTAACTAATCGCTAAGTTTTTATTTTATTATATTTAGCACTAGTTACCCTTACTTTGAAAGACAGGTGACAGGAAACAGGGTTGAGAAAGAGTGTGGAGAACCTGCTGCAGATGTTGATAAGTTGAGACCTGAACACTTCACAACAGCAACAGGGACTACAGTCTCTATATGTGGTTATGCGCTTTACCCGTGCACCACTGCTACACACGTTTAAGCAGTTTTATCTGCTTAATAAGTATTTGGTGTTATTTGAAATCTAAAAACTTGATAGGAATTAAAGTCCAAGTTGTTATTCACACAGTTCTTGTTTCCAAATGACAGCCAGAGATGCATAGTTTGTGGGTTTCTATTTAACCAACTATGATGCACACATTAATCTAACTAACCTAAATCTGAGAAAATTTCAATTTAACTCTACCCAGCTGGTCTGACAAGCCTGAAACCATGCTCTCATTCATCTCAGGCACCTAAGGTATGATGTGTCCTACATAAATGAAGGCACATTGTAATCTGGAGTTCTATCTATATTTCTTTCAACTACAGTTTTGTTCTTGCCAATGCCACAGAAGAGCAGATGTTTAAAGTTTGAAGCTAATAATTCTTCCATCAAACAATCCTCCCATCAGAGCTGTGCGGCGTCAGGTGGAGACATTTGGTGGAACAGAATTTTTTAGGAGTATCAGTGGCTGAATAACTTATTGAAAGAAAATGTTGAAAACTATCTACTGTTTTCTCTTCACTTCATGGTTATGTTACTACATTGTCTATTCAACTATAATTAAAACATAAATATTGGAGATAAAAAATACATCTACATTAACAGATCGGTCAATTTAGCTCATTTTTTTTAAAATACCAGCTTTATAAGTGAAATTGGGCCGTTATTAACAACCATTTAGTCTTATTCAGGTTATTTCAATTTAGTTGCTGCTTTTTTTGTTTTTGTGTAACATTGTTTTTATCATTGTATTACATTAAACATGTAAATTGGAAAGAGTCCTTTAAAACAGCTACAGCTGAAAACAGAGTGCTGAACATAGCTAAAAATAATTTAAAAAAACTATAAAAGAATAAAATACAGCATAAAGATGTTGGTATTGGTCTAAAAAAGGCTGTTGATCCTTAGTTGACTTGTGGGTTTTTTCTGGTCATGTGACAGGGTTTTAATGCAGCACAGGGTGCAGAGAAGTAAATTCAGGGCTGATGTCTGTTTTTCATGGTGTGCAAAGGAAAGAAAAAGAAATAAACCATCATCTTACTAAATATTGGTTAGTGGCCATAAGAGCAATATAATATTATATATCAAGATGAATAAGACTACATTTCTAAGACACTATAAATATGAGTTAACCCACCCAATATGTGGGAGTTCTGACTTACTAACTAGCTCTATTTGACAAAGAATACATTTTCATAAAGTAAGGCACATTATGGACAATAGGGAGCATCCACATCAGAAGATTGTTAAACAACAACAGCGTGTTCAGTAGGGATGGGAATCGAAAACCGGTTCCTGTTAAGAACCGGTTCCGTATTTTCCGATTCCATGGCATCGTTTGGCAGCTCGCTGAACGATTCTTTTTTCGATTCCCGCAGCACCAGAGCCTAGAGCGCCGGCTCTGGGGAGCACGACTTACGTCACGTTTTTTATGTAAGTTACGTAAGTTACGCAAGTTACGCAAGTTACGCAAGTTGGAAGAACTATTCGAGGAGGAAGACAACGAGCTGCGGTAACTTTGTGAATCAAAGCCCCGTCTTTCCTTAGCCCAGAGGGTAGATCAGGAAATCCAGCTCTATAAAAGCTTGCCCTCCATCCCCTGCAGGGATAGCGCCACACTGTGGTGGTGGAACAAGCAAGATACGCTGCCCTTGCTATCTGGACTGGCTGAAAACTACCTCTGTGTGCAGGCTTCCTCCACCCCATCTGAGAGGGTGTTCTCCGCGGCTGGAGACACCATAAGCCCTGAAAGATCCTGTATCCTTCCAGAAAAAGCAGATATGCTCATCTTTCTGCAAAATAACTGTTAATTTTCCCTACTACTGTTTTATAATTAGTATTTTTTGTTATTTAAAATAGGTTATTATCCCATCATTTGTTATTAGACATTGTTGGTTATTAAGTTTGTTCTTGTATTCATTTTTCATTTAAACACAGATGTTACTCCAGTTTCACATTTCCTGTGGACATCTTGATCTTGTTGATTTTGTAAGATTGTGCAATAGTTAAGTAAACAAAGTTGATGCTGATAATCAAACTGTTTGTTCTCCTTTTTCCCCAAATTGGAATCGAAAAAAGAATCGATAAAGAATCGAATCGTTTCATAGAATCGAAAAGGGAATCGGAATCGTGAAAATCTTTTCAATTCCCAACCCTAGTGTTCAGTGAGAGGCTTCTCCAGGTCCAGTGCAAGACAGAAGATCAACATTTATAACTGGTTAAAAAGAAATGAGTTACTGCAACATTTCACTTCCTTTTGTTATTAATTAAGTATTTTTAAATTGAATTCTTCATGCGCCAAATGTATAGGATGAAATGGTCAAACACAATATGGAGATGTTAGGATTCGTTATATAATCAAATGTCCTATAACAAGTATTTTTCCACCAAAAAAAAAAATATATAGTATGGTTAACATTAAAAAAAGTGAAATCTGTACATCAGCTCTTTAAAAACCTGAAAACCCCCAATCTTTATGGATCACTGCTGCTCTGATTGTGTGAAATTCTCCAAGTTACAGAGCGGTGAGCACAATAACCGAGAAATTGCTGCGCTGGATGGCTAGTCAGAGTTAAGCTGTGGAAAGCACCTATAAAATTTGAAGCAAGGATATCAAGTGGTAGACCAGATTGGGAGCTGAGCTCCTTTAACGGGGTCGATAAAGGCGGTGTATTGTTCCTCGTCGGACCGCACCTAAAGCCACTTTATCCTGCAGCGGGAGGTGAAAATGCTAAACAGATAGAGAGAGTGCTGGTGTCAGGATTTTCCTTCATTCCTGACAGGCTAAATGAAGCACAGAGGGAGGGGGCCGTACATTCGCTGACTGACAGAGAAAGAGACAGAGAGCAGGAGGAGGTGTGGCATACCCTCCATCATATCAGTCTGAATTAATTCGTCATTGCTTCCTTTACAGTCATGCAGAAATACATCAGATGGAATGCATCTTTTATGTAGGTAAATGCATTTATAAATTGAAAATCATGCTATCTACCACTGCATTGTGTAGAATTCCAGCACATGGCAAATTATTTAAAATAGTTCACAAAAATGTATCAGAAAACAACTCAGGAAGCTTGAAGAAACAAAGGAAGGACATGTGGGCAGATAACTGCTGCTCTTTATACCTGGGAAATGTGATTGATGGAGGACTCCATTCGTCGGAGCTGCGAGGCCTGGATGTCCAGCAGCTGCAGCACATTATTTGCTAAGGCATTGATCTGGTAGGCAACACTGGCCAGAGACTGGGTGGTGTAGGCTTTGGTCTCCTCCAGGGCTTTCTTTTTGTCTTGAGCCTGGCAGGGAGAGGAAGAGAAACCAGAAGTCAGAGAAAAAATAGCAGTGCAGGGATGTGGGGGTGAATGAAATAAAGAAGCCAGCAGAGAAAACGCTGTACTCTCATTTTTACTCTTATGTCAGTTTTTTTAAGCTGAGAGCCTGGAGAGCGGTGTCTGACAGGGCCATTCAGTCTCGGCTGTTTTCAAACCCTGTTAAGCTCTGAGGAGAAGTGAAGACAAGTTTGCGAGTCTTTAGAGGAATGACTATGTGAGGGAAAACACAGCTAGGAAATTTCACTACGCAACTCCGGTAAGCCAGGCTGGCAGCATGGGACAGGTGCATGGTGGGATTTCAGCCCAGAGTGCAGGAATGCCAGGATTTTTTTCTTTTTCTTTTTTTTTTACGGGATCCCAAATCTCTGGCCGGCTGCACAAACCATCTGTTTCTGGATGCCTCTGCATAGCATTGGGATTGAGTGCACATATTTATAGTTTGGAAACAAAACAGGGATAATGCTGCCGCACACAGAGAGGCACTCTAACAGGGGACTGCCAAGATCATTTAGAAACCAAGACTTTAATTACTCCACAAATGTTCTGAATAAAAAACCAATAATCTAAATCTGTCCATTATAATGTAGTTCTTCGCTCTGCCTTTTGTGCTTTATTGAATCCCAACAAAACAGCAGAGAATCAAAAATACCAAGATATCTACTTGAGTATTTAATTAAAAAAAAGGGATTAGTTTCTATCACTATATTAAAAGACTGAAAGTGTAATTACTTCAGCCGTTGATCCCCTGTATATCAAAATGTAATTACATGTTTCTTGTATAATAATCTCCATTTAACTTAAATGTATTTCAGATGTTTCTCTACAGAAGCATAAATATGCAGATTAATGCACCCACTACTGTGTTGTTTGAATTACAGAAATGACAGGATTATCTGAGACTTAACATGCGAGATCAATACAACACCCCTTATTTCAGTCATTGGTGTGTGAGCAACATATAAACCGATAGTGTTTTGAATTCGTTTTTGTTTTTTACCCTCATTTCATATCACAAACAAGGTTCTCGCTTGAATAAAGATGGTTTTATCTGAGCCCAATAACATTTGGCTTATTTAGGGAAGCACTGAGAGATTAGTTAGTGACCATAAAAAGGCAGTTATCAACTTTTCTGACCCTGAGACCAGATGGCTGGAAACTGACAAATCTTGTATTTTTCCAGTTAGTAAAAGCAACACAGTAACAAAGACAATCTTTGTTTGGAAGTTTTTGCTGAGAGAAGAACAATCGAATATGAAGCACAAAGATATTGGAGGCATTTTGAAAGAAAACGTGTTCTCCGACATGACCAGGGATAAAAAGCTTAAATCTCTCACAGCGAAGTTGATCTGCTTTGTCCTCTTGAGTTTCCAACCTTTGAAAGTCACAGAAGGAAGCTAATTTTTGAAAAGGACGGCAGTCGTTGAAAATTTTCACCGAGATAAAAATCTGCGATCCTCAGAGAAAATCTCAAATTAGTAACATCAAGTCAGACTAACACTTAAATCTAACGCATTAATCATTTCATCTTTGTTTTAGGACAAAATAAATTCTGTTTTAAAAGAATTTCTCTTATAGAGTGAGATGTAATCCCTTCATCTAATACAAATAAATCTGCTCATAAAAAATGGCCAGGAAAAATTATTTTTTTATTCATTTATTAACTTTTTTTTTTTTTGTTCTTGCTAAACTTCTAGAAGAGTTACTGTAATTGGGTGAAATCGTCCGACTCCCTGCTAACCAACACTGACAATATGAGCATTTTTGTAGTAAGGCCCCTGAAAACTGTTAAACTGTCTTCATGTCATATGTTTGACTTCTCCAAATGAGGCTAATTAGCACCCTGAGGATTCAGCAGAAACATGTTAATCTATTGATGCTTCATGCTAAGTGTTTATGTAAACTTGTTTATCAGGATCTCTTTGTTGAAAAGGCAGAAGGAACATATTTGTTGACTGGTTTATCATAAACACTGGAAGAAGGACAAATATTTCAATTCTAAAAACGTTTTCCATGCAAATAAACGGGAAAAAAGTTATAACTGAAAATATTATGAAGCTAGCAACTAAAGTGTGGGATTGGGTTTAGTGAAAAATAAAAAAAGGTAAACAAAATATCATAAGTGGGAAAAATTTTCTAAAAAACACAAAAAATAACAATTTTATTTAAAATAAAGTGTGCTTTTCTATAGAGACTCCACTTGGGATTTCTTCAGCTGATAAGCATAATAGCATTTATGGAATGAAATAAACTTGTTCAGAGCACTAACCTACATTACTTCTGTAAACTCTGTGGCTCAAAATTGACATTTACAGGTTAAAAAGACTGTTAAATGAGATGTGTAAAGAAAAGGAAACAAAGAATACACAAAGCTAAATCCTAAAGAGCTTTACTAAAATTAGCCAGGAAACAGTATTAAAGCTGAGTTACTTTTCTATTAATTGGACAAAGGCAAATAAGCAACACTGTCCAGAGTTACCATAGAGTGATGGAGTAATCTGAAAAATAAGATGTCTGTTTGGAGGGAGAAACAGAGAGAAACCGTTTCGTGGTTGATATCAGCTGACTTTCAGCTTGACTCATTACGATATCTTTTGGAGTAGAAGTCAATACAAAGAGAAGAAAACAGAGAAATTCAATTTCAATATTAAATAGTTTTTTTTAAATAATGTCAGGCGAAGCACATGGAGGATTAAAAGCTTTCCCAACATCACCTACAGCGAAAAGCAGCAAAGCCAAACCAGTTTCAGTAAAGTTGGTCTGTTTTATCCTTCTTTTCAATTAAAATTTCTCTCTGTCATGTAACAGGCCAGGTGTAGGTCCTAGATCTGCTCAGGTGCTCAGATCTGCTCGGGCCCTGCCCCTTCTTATGACGTCAACATATGGCAACTTTACTCGTAAAAACTGTATTGCACCGGTTTCTTAAGGATCAAATCTCTTTTGGAGTTTCACGGATTATTACATATATTTGCTATTATTTTACATATCATCTGCGATCTAAAGTAGCCAAAAGTAGAAAACAATCATTGTCAGTCTTGAAAGAAAGTACTGCCTTCTAAGATTGAGCTCTGCCATTTAACAAGGTGACAAAAAATGTCTCAGCTTATTTTTTTTTCTAAGATCTAAGGACACTGGAGGACAAAGGGGACATCTTAAAATGACTTTCATAGAGATTTTAGACAAATAAAACAGTTATTCTGCTTGTAGAAAACTAACAGTTGTTGTTGACACAAATTTAGAAGTAGTGTATCTTAATATGGCTACCTAACCGAGCTAAAAGAGGCTAACCTGTTAACTACTGAACACAGCTAGCCACAGCACTACCCAGCTACACCATGATCTTGCAGTTACTTTGTTCACCATAAACATTCTTTTTAATGTTTTGTTATCGATCAAGTAAAACTTCATCGGTCATTAGACTCACTAACAATACAGATGCTCCCGACTCGGCACACGGATGCTGCGTGATGTTATTATCGTTGTCTGGGCAACAACTATGTTTTACATCATGCGGCAACGTTCAGCCAATCATGTAGTGTAACGTCACTGGCATGCGCAGGGAAAATGTTGACATCAATAGAAGTTTTAGATTCAAGCCAGATAAAACTGTATGTTCTCTAAGCAGGGAACCCCACGTAGACTGATGTTTATAGTCAATGTTAACTTTTAATCTACTAAAATCAGCCTTATAAGTATTTTTTCTCTAGAATAACATTATTACAGTATACAGTATTTGCAACACAATGCTATGTAAGGTATACATTACATCCCCTGTGTCTTATCAATAATTCATTAGCTAGAAATTTACTAAAAAGGTCAGAAATAACAATACATTGATTCAAATCAGTACATCAATTAAATAATTAAAAATGCAATCACACTGATGCAAATTAAAACATCTACCCAATGTTCATCTTAAGGATTAGGGTGGGGCATCGTACATATGGTTCCAGTTTATCTTTACGATTCCTGTTCACACTGGTTATCGATTCGGGTTGAAGGATAACAAAAGTTGACATTGTTTGAATGAGCTAGGTAATCAGAGTTTTGTCTTGAGGAAATAGTCTAAATTTCTTAATGGAACTTAGATCCTTAAACATCTATTGTTGGTTAAATGTTTCTATAAACAATTTTTAACAAGTATATATGTACATATCAAACCTAAGAGCTCTAATATAAATCCTATTAATTTAATTTCACATGGTTTGCTTTATGAAAAAAAGTCATTATAACACATTATATACATCCAATGTCTGATGCTGAATGCACTAATACAGTATAAGACAATTGTATTACTTTATTTACTTAATTGTGACAGAGATGTGGTGCTAGGCTGAGTGTTTGAGCGGGAGGAGCTTACAGCACAGCAGGGAGGCATCACTACAGACACTATACACTTAGCATTATTTACTGCACATCAGTTCCAGGCAACTAGATGTGGAAGCAGTGATGTTTTATTTCTGTGGACAGAGGAACAATAAGACTGTCCTTGGTTCTTCAGTTAGTGGATTTTATATGAAATAGACCCAAACAAAATAAAATTAACAATGGCAGATCTAGACTAACGTGACTGTCTTTCTATCCAAAACACCCAGAAATGAGGCATCTGTTAAAATGTAATGTAAAAGAAGGAAAGTATAAAAAGGCTGGACTCTTCCTGCAGAAGGTGGATTAAATTCCCTAAGAGAACCTATCTCCGCACACTGTTTTTTTAACAATTCTACGACATTTCATGTTTTGCAATAGTTATAAATGGATGTAATATAACTATTTTTTCATTTTCTTATTTACAATATCTAAATGCCCTCCTCCTAGTTTTTCCTTTTAGGTTAAATTATTTAACTTTGATTAGTCTAATAAAGGCATAAGCAGTGATTTTGGAAACAATGTGGTAAATATGCAAAGCTGAATTTGGATCATGGAAAAAAAAGTCTTTGATTTTGATAACGTTGGCCTATTTATAATCCAAAAACAGCAAATAACATGTAACAGATTATAAATATATATTGTATTAATGACAGTTTGACAGTTTTATAAAAACTGGGGGGGTATCTGATCTAAGAATAGAACTCCTTTTCTGAAGCATCACAGAAACGATTTACATATCCAGACCTACTGTTTGTTTCTCTACAATTGCTTTTCAAATGGCCTGCATGCCGAACCATCTGATATTAAAATAAGCAGATATTAGCTTATATTTTTGGCAGCAGCAATAGGCTTAAATATGATCTTATGACTCAGGAGAAGCTCAATTTAGAATACCCAGTATTGACATTGCAAATGTTTTATTAACTGAAGCTGTTTGTCTATCCTTTACGCTCAGCGTTTTTAATTAGTTTTCCAAATGCTTCTAATAATATTCAGAAATTCGAAGTTGAATTGGCTGACCTGCTGTAAAAGTGTACACCTTTCGAGATCTGCCAAAAAAAAAGATCAAAATGAATGTTCAATTAGATAATACATTTTTTTTTTAATAAAGACAAAGAGTAATCACAGTTATCACTATGAAAAACCCCTCAAAAAAACATCCAGTACAAATGGAGGTACTTATCTGCATTACTATCCTCCATATACGTCTCCACAAAAGCAATTTAGTTTCCCCACTAATTGGGACAATTATTATGCTATACCAGATGTTAACGGAACTCATTATATGGCTAATAACAGCTGCATAATACCTAAGTGAAAATCACAAACTACTAATAATTACTCATCAATATACTGTATATTTATATTGTAAATTTAGAATAGTGAGCTTAATTACTATTCCTAAGAAACAATTAGTCAATGACTCCTAATGGGTACAGTTACAGTTTTCAGTTATCTAAATTCTGTTCAGATGGCAGAGGATCAGGTTAGGTATTTCTTCTGGTGTGTGGAGTATCACACTGCTGGTGAGCTGGCTGAAACTGCATGACAAAAATATTCCAGAAATTTAGCCTTTAGAACCACAAAGACAGTTACGTAGGGAAAACTAAAAAAGCTCCACTTTTTAATTTTTCTATTTAGTAGGACTGTGGTATGGCAGACCTGAGACGTTAACCAGACTAACTTACCTGTTGGTATCAGTTGCTTTACTTGTTGTAAAAGTAAAACAGCAACAAAGCATCATTCTCCACATGTGGCCACAAACCTGCTTTAATAGTATTATTGCCAACTAAAGGGAAGGGGGGAGAAATCATGTGTTACTCTGCTGAAATGTAATAAGACCCCTTTGTGTCTGTGCAATTTTGAAAGTAACTTATTTTTCATTTAAATTGTAATTATATAGCAAACACAATGAACTGATCTTGGATCTGGTAATAACTCCTGTAATGCTAAAATATTTTACCAACAATCATATCTGCAATTGATTTCAGTTTTTCTTTACCTACTTAACCTGGAGCATGTAAATGTTTCACTCCAGGGTTTCACTTTTCCATCACCTTGAAAGCTTGCACGTCTACATTCCATTGTTGCAGGACTTTATTGTAAACTTTGTGGGAAAAGGTGCTTCAATGTAACCGAAACTGAATGCCTATGTGATTTGAAATTAGCTTTTCATTCAATTTTGATCATGTTCCAAATACAGTTAATTGCTCATCCCTTTGCCAATCCTCCAGTTTTAAGCTGAAGAACTGTCAGATTTAGAAAGTATTTTTCTTCAGTTTGTCAGTCAAACCTTGTGTATCGACATCAGACAGACACTATTCCACTAACAGAGGTTTTGTAGGGCAAACAGTCTGTTTTTAAAACAACATATTTTTCCAATCAGCCATAATGAATTTTAAGATCAAGTTTGGTTAGTATCAAATACATTTTCATGCTCGGAATTCCAATCGGTGGGACCTTTTTGTTCTTTTAAACTGTTTACTGATGAGCAAAAATTTGAGGCATAATTATTCGTCTTCCAACAAGTCAGGGACACTATGTTGTTTCAAAAACTACTTTGAGTCCTCTTGTATTAATGTTTCAACTACTGAGGTAAAGCTTGACTGAAATATATTGGTATATAAAATAGTAATTAAAGTCCATTCTAAAGCAGAAAGGAAGAATGTTGCTTCTCTGTTTCAAATAAAAAAGACGGGGTTATGTTAAACTTATTACCTTTTGATTTTTAAGACCATTAAACTCAGGTATTTTTTCTAAAGATTACCATACCGTGAGAATTTCATCCTGTAGCTATGGCAAGCAAAGATAAAAGAAAAGCTGCTCTCCCAGGCTTTTTGACTGACTGACGATCTTTACTATCAGTAATCTCACATTAACAGCCAACATGACCATTCAAACTGAATTTAGTAACAAAAAAAATAATAATAATAAACGCCCCCACATTTAGCTTCAATTGTGACCTTTAATCTAGGTCTGAAAGCCCTGCATTTAAAATGTGAAGTCTGCACTCAATCAACTGAAACTGCATTGTATTTCTGATGGTGACAGGAATAAAGCAATCACATGTGCTATTATGGTCTTTCACAGCATCACAGTGGAAATAATGACCACTGTGGAGCAAAAGCTCTTGGTCTCGATACAGAGAGCCATAACAGTTCATACCAGACCATTCAGCCAGCAATGCTAAGCTCACACATCTAAAAAAAAAAAAAAAAACACTCTCTGGCAGAATATTAAATAAAATCACGGTCATAATCACAATGTCAACGTGTGCAATACTGAAATCTCAAATACCTGCTCGGTTGCAGCATTTAGCAGATCTTTGAATATCCTGTGTGATGCATTTGCTTCTGCGTGGAAATTCCACATTTACCCTGCTATAGATGTAATCTTTTTTTATTATAAGATGTGCAATCCTGATATAAACTTTTAGTGACGGAGATGCAAAAGTTTGTGGAGAGTGGATGGGTGTTCTTATAATGATATAGATGGAAGAAAACTGAAGAAAACATGCGCAACTGTAGGCAATATTGATATAAAGCTACTCACAAATAATCTGGATTGATGTGATCAGTATTAGTTAATAATCTATAACCTTTTTTTTATTATGACTTTTTAGTGTTATGTTTTGCTTTTCAAAGCATAATCACTCATACAAGGAAAAAAAATTTAACACAGGTTCTGATGGAGATGATTCCACCAGAAAAATCAAAGACTACCAGACTGCCCTATTCATGTATCAAAGCATGTATTTAGAGCTTTCATCAGATGTTTATTACACTCAAAAACAGGACTACATATTACACGCTGCAGCTTGAAGCTTTAACGGAAAAAAAATTAATATATCTAGTGAATTCGGAAAAAATAGATCTGACTCATTCTGATTTGATTTCTTCTTCTTTTTTGCTTTTAACACAGAATCAATAAGCCACGCCACAGGTAGCAAAAGTCAAACCTATTTGAACTTTTTCTTTATGGTTACTTTACATTTAGAGGAAAGATACTCAAAGCAGGTACAATGTTTAAAATCAATAATCAATATATGTAAAAAATGTACGGATATAAATGTTTTATTCTGTTACGCCACCAAATAAACAGCTAAGCTTAAAGAAAGCAGTCTCAACTTAGAATCCACCACCATCCATCCACTTTCTGTCACGGTTATCCCAAGCGGAGTCGAAAGGAGTGCTGGTACCTATCTCCAGCTGTCTACAGGCGAGAGGCGGGGTCCACCCTGGACAGGTTGCCAGTCCATCGTAGGGCAACACAGAGACAAACAGGACAAAGAACCATTCACACACTCACACCTAAGAGGAATTTAGAGACACCAATTAACTTAACAGCCATGTTTTTGGGGCTGTGGGAGGAAGCCGGTGTACCTGGAGAGAACCCATACATGCTCAGGGAGAACATGCAAACTCCATGCAGATATCCCCTGGGCCTGGAATCAAACCCGCAACCTTCTTGTTGCCCACCGTGCACTGAGCAACCTAAACTTAGAATACAAAGGTAAAATCTAATATGTGTTGATATGCAACAGTCAAGCTTCTTCAGCCTAATACTGTTTTATTGATAATGATTTATTCTTTTTTTATTAATGCATCTCCCTAAGATGCATCTGTTGTTTTTAAACTCAAACTAATGCATTAAAGAGACGTGCATACAGTTGACGTGTTTATAAATACAAAATGATGGAAATTCTCTGCCGCTCTTCCTTTTATTGCGTTTTTATTCTTAGAAATCTGATAGAAAACTACTCTCTTGATCACTGATCAGAGAAGATCAAAGGAAAATCGCCCAGTTTCAATCTCCAGCTGGCCTATTGGTGCATCTCTGCATATGACTGCAAGGTAATGGATTACTCCGAGCTTCACATAGGTAATAACTACAATTACAATTTAATGATAATATCTCTGAAAATAGAAACACGAGGAACACATTTACATGAAGCAAATACATAAATATGATCATTAATATCCTTAAAGAATCGAGTATATCATTTATAACGCTGTTATGACACCTTATCAACACCATTAAATAGAGAGTGATTCGTGAAGGAAATGATTATATGATTGGGACCCCCATAGTCTGTTAAAGGTACCTATGAGAGAATGAAGTGAGGAACCAGTTATAGCTTTAATAATGACACACCCTCTGAAAGCCCCCGGCACCATTTAGCTCGCAGAGAAAAGCCCGTTGTTTGGAACCGAAGCTGAGCGGAGAAAACGCCGAGGCTCGCGCCGCTCTGCACGGCGGTTGGAAACAGCCCACCGGGAGCCGCGAGGCCACTGAGAGAGAGCAGCGGTTAGAGAACCGCTTTCATCGCGACCAGCATTTCCTGTCGCCGTGGTTTCACTCTCCTCAGCTACAACACCGCAGGCACGACGGAGACAGGGAGAGAGAGAATAAAATTCGCCTTTACTTACCTGAACATAATTGTTTTCACAGTATTCCGCTACCCGGGACAGGTTCTGATAGCTTTCCACCAGTGCTCTTTTACCGGCCGGGATTTCCTCCTCTAATAGCATTTGTAGCTCTGCCATCTTACATCCCTTTGCATTGCTCTCCTGCCCGTCTTTTTTTTCTCTCACTGAGGCGAGGCTGTGATGCTGTGCTGTGTTGCTGAGAAAGGGGCTCCCCCATCTGGCATTGTGGCTGCGCTGGCCTCCGATTCACAACAGTCCGTGACTAATCCCGGCTACGCTGTAAACGGCCGTCGCTCATTGGCTTAGAGCCGGGCGGTGGGCGGGGTTAACCAATCACAATTCGCTGCGGCTGTTTTCCACGTAATTATATGACTGGATGATATTTTGTGGAATATATCAGACTAAACAATTAATAAAAAAATATAAATCAGACAATATCAAGAGGATATTAAACTTTTATTTGATTTTCATACCCATAATAAAACAAAAAAGCATGTAGCAAAACGATTATACAACTACAGAAATAATTTAAAAAATTTATGTAAATGAATCTAAAAAAAATGCAGATGATGTGATTTATTTTCTTTTGGATATATTTAATCTAAGAAAAGTTGTATTTATTGTCCATCAATGCAAATCAAATATCAAAATGAGAAGAGAAAATCACTCAGTTTTGTCACTAATCATCACAAAATGACTCATAAATCCAAAAAGAAGTCATTAAGACAACAAGATCTACTGTGCAATCTAAATCAATCTTTTGGACATGCAAATTTTTAAAAAATCTTAAATCCGAGATCAAGATGTAGAAAATGTCATAAACACAGAAATTAAACTGTTATGATCAGGTGGATCTTTATTATATTTTTATCAGCATTCACCAGCGTTTGTTTCAACATTTTGTTGGACATTCACTAAGCCTACATTTCCCATGAACCCCCTCGCTGCTATTGGCCATTAGTACAAACCTGCTCTATAATCCATATATTTAGTTTTACAATATTCAAAGCACTCCTCTTTGTTTGAATCTACAAATGATCCTTCCCTTTTTAATTAATATAAATCATTTCTACAGTATTAAGAGAGTGTTTATTTGCCTTCTGTTTCTAAACATAAGGCAACATCTACAATCACAAATGCAGACAAAGCATTTCCTGTATATATGCCTACACTTCCCATAACCCTTCTGTTTTAAATCCCCTGCAAAGGCGGTTTGTGGGATTTTAAATCCTTCAACAGTGGGAGTTGAACCTAATTCCAGCAAAGCTTGTTCTGCAATGAACTACATTTCCCACACACTGCTTGGCTCATCCTTGACTGGAGAGGAGATTGGCTGTCTGCTACAGATTACAGGCAGACGTCGGCTAAATGAAGCAATAAGGTTGGTTTGCTGAACATGAAGCTTGCAGGGGAGGGGCTGCCTATTTGAAGGAGAGAGGTTAGGTTAACTGTGTTGACAGATTTAAATATAAAATGTCACAAATTGACTGAGATTTTATCTTCCATATCCGGGTTGCATAGCAGGTGAAGAATACTCTTCTTCTCAGGCACTATCAGATCTACCTTTATTTTAATCCCCTTTTTTTCTCCAGGATCGGAGGATCCTTTCATGTCATCCCTGTGTGGACTCAGCATGGAGCATGAGGAGGAGGAGGGGGAACACAGCCTGGAGGAGAAATTTGCCGCTGCGGTTAAAGTGATCTGGACTTTGCCAGAAGAAGGTGAGGATTTCTCCCTACCTGTTCTGAAAATAATATAATTGTAAACACCAGAGTCTAATCATGCACAGTAGTCTATGAAATGTGCGCTTGCAGACAATAAACAGTCCAGGTGACTGACCTAGATGCAGAGCTGTCAATCCTGGCAGCCCTGCTCCTCAAGCTGCTATAAGCATAAGGAGCTGTGATTATCTGCCCATGTGGCTTACAGTACATGTATAATGGATTTAACAGTACATCTCTAGTCTTTGTAAACACGTTTTATATTTAATCTTTTTCTCGCTTCTCAGGTCCTTTCCAGCCCTCCGATGACATGATGCTGATGTTTTATAGTTACTATAAGCAGGCTACCACGGGGCCCTGTCAGATCCCGAGACCAAATGGCTTCTGGGACAGTCGAGGAAAAGATAAATGGTACATTTCTTTTACTGGAAAGGCAGGAAACATTCAAAGATGAAGAGCTCAGTGCATTCTTTACAGATCATTTCCAATGTCTTGCAAACGTTTGTCACACGACAGAAAACTCCATGTAATTTTATGGGAATCTATGTGATAGACCAACATGTTTTTCAAAATGTGTTAACACCACAAATCCAGATGCTGTTATTAGGTAAAAACTGAGAATTCTTTACACATATACAGCTGTTTTGTGAAGGTCTCAGAGGAGATATCAGAGAACAGACAACATCATAAGACCAACGATTTTAGCAGACAGGTCAGCGATGCAGTTGTTGAGTAGTTTATAGCAGAATTAAGTTATAGTAATATCCCAAACCTTGAACATATCACTGATCTCTTTTAAATCCATTATTCAGCAAATGAAACAAAGTTTAGTTAACTACCAAGATGGATAGCGGGATCTGAACAGTGCAGTTGTGAGGGTTTGAGAGGAGACTAGGGCACTGGGATTTTGCCAGACATGAAAACTGCCGTGTTTTTTATTACCTAAACATATCACCGGGATGATTGACAATTAGGAGGACTACTTATTTTGATGCTCCACCTGGAAAAAAAAGAACATCCTCCACTATACTTTTAAGGCCTAAACAGGCACCAGTTAGTCCATAACTTCAAATATTAAGAAAGTAATGGAGAAAAAAAAGCAATTTTTTTTAAATACAGACAGAAGTCATGTTGGCAGGTTTACACAGTGGTCCCTGGCTCCCAGTTTTGTTTCTGTTTTTAGATGTTTCCATGCTCCACAGACATGACATAAACGACTGCGTTCCCTCCTCAGCAAACTATCTAGTTTAGCATGAGTCTTTGACTCTTACAGGTGCTGGTCATAAAATTAGAATATCATGAAAAAGTAGATTGATTTCAGTAATTCCATTTAAAAAGTGAAACTCGTATATTATATTCATACATTACATACAAACTCATATATTTCAGATGTTTATTTTGTTTAATTTTGATGATTACAAATGACAACAAACTCAAACCACCTGCAAAAGCCTTTAAATGGTCTTTCAGTCTAGTTCTATAGGCTACACAATCATGGGGAAGACTGCTGACTTGACAGTTGTCCAAAAGACGACCATCGACACCTTGCACAAGGAGGGCAAGACACAAAAGGTCATCGCTAAAGAGGCTGGCTGTTCACAGAGCTCAGTGTCCAAGCACATTAATAGAGAGGCGAAGGGAAGGAAAAGATGTGGTCGAAAAAAGTGTACAAGCAAGAGAGATAACCGCACCCTGGAGAGGATTGTGAAACAAAACCCATTCAAAAATGTGGGGGAGATTCACAAAGAGTGGACTGCAGCTGGAGTGAGTGCTTCAAGAACCACCACACACAGACGTATGAAAGACATGGGTTTCTGCTGTCGCATTCCTTGTGTCAAGCCACTCTTGAACCACAGACAGCGTCAGAAGCGTCTTGCCTGGGCTAAAGAGAAACAGGACTGGACTGCTGGTGAGTGGTCCAAAGTCATGTTCTCTGATGAAAGTAAATTTTGCATTTCCTTTGGAAATCAAGGTCCCAGAGTCTGGAGGAAAAGAAGAGAGGCACTTCATCCACGTTGCTTGAAGTCCAGTGTAAAGTTTCCACAGTCAGTGATGGTTTGGGGTGCCATGTCATCTGCTGGTGTTGGTCCATTGTGTTTTCTGAGGTCCAGGGTCAACGAATCCACATACCAGGAAGTTTTAGAGCACTTCATGCTTCCTGCAGCTGACCAACTTTTTGGAGATGCAGATTTCATTTTCCAACAGGACTTGGCACCTGCACACAGTGCCAAAGCTACCAGTACCTGGTTGAAGGACCATGGTATCCCTGTTCTTAATTGGCCAGCAAACTCTCCTGACCTTAACCCCATAGAAAATCTATGGGGTATTGTGAAGAAGAAGATGCAATACACCAGACCCAACAATTCAGAAGAGCTAAAAGCCACTATTAGAGCAACCTGGGCTATCATAACACCTGAGCAGTGCCACAGACTGATCGACTCCATGCCACGCCGCATTGCTGCAGTAATACAGGCCAAAGGAGGCCCAACTAAATACTGAGTGCTGTACATGCTCATACTTTTCATGTTCATACTTTTCAGTTGGCCAACATTTCTATAAATCCTTTGTTTTTATTGGTCTTCAGTAATATTCTAATTTTCTGATATGATGAATTTGAGATTTTCATTTGTTGTCATTTGTAATCATCAAAATTAAACAAAATAAACATCTGAAATATATGAGTTTGTATGTAATGTATGAATATAATATACAAGTTTCACTTTTTAAATGGAATTACTGAAATCAATCTACTTTTTCATGATATTCTAATTTTATGACCAGCACCTGTATATTTTAATTCAGCTCAATTCAGGTTATTTATAAAGCACCACTTCACCAAGCAGACTGCTATGCGTCAATGACTTTGCAGGTTTACTCCTTCTAGATGAGCATATAGTGACAGTGGACAGATGTATGATAGCAGGGAAATATGTAAACCTTGTAGTATCTCGAGCCCTGAGGACCCTAAGGGATACTGAACATCTAGAGAAAACTGCTAATTTTAGAAAAGGATAAAATTTTGGCCTTCATTCAAGCAGCTGCAAATGACCCTAGCAGAGAATGAATATTTAACCTCACCATTAACACGGCTATTGCAGCACCATGGAGCGGGCTTGTTTATTTTTAATGTGAAGACCTAATAAAATGTAATGTCAAAAAAACAAAAAAAAACTGTTGAAGTCACAAAAAAGACAACAACTGGGCCAGATGGTTAACCTCCAGCAGACAAACAATCGTAAATGTACCGGCAGAGCTGACAATCTGTAGCAAAGCTTGGCATCCAGTCTGACTGAGTTTGAGCTGATTGTTATTTATTTTTTTTATTTTCCAAAGCTTTCACAGATATTAATCAAAACAATCAGAGCTTGGAGATTTTGAGCAAAGATTTTTTTTTCTTTTTATATTATCTAAGATCCTGAATAAAAATGTAAACAATACTTTTAAGATTCGATTTGGAAAATTTCATACCCTACAGAGTTTTGCACTAGTTTGTGTTGGTCCACCACATATATACCAGTAAAATAAGATTTGTGGTTTTAACCTGGCAGAATGTCAAGAAGCTTAAGGGGTGTGAAAAGTTTTGCGTAGCACAATTTTCTTCTCAACCATTTCACGCCTTCTTTATTAGCTTGGGAAAAGACTCTTTACAGAAAGTTCAGTTGAAGGTATTTGAACTTTGACTGTGTTGTCAGGGATGCATGGAGCTCTCTGGGAAACATGACAAAAGAGGAAGCCATGAAGAACTATGTGGAGAACATCCAGCTGGTACGTGGTCTTCACAGAAAAAAGGAAGCATAAAGAAACTGAGTCCTAAAAATATCTGCATTGGCATGTTTGTGTTCTCTGCCAAATATGTTGGACCTTTGTGGCAAGTTGATATCATATCCGCAGTAACTCTGTTTTTTTGTTTTTTTTGTGTACATTGTCAGATTTTGGAGACCATCCCAATCTCAGAGGAAGTTACAGAACTGGTTCAGAGGCTAGGCAACTTCTACACTCAAGTGGATGAAGAGGAAGAGGAGGAAGGAAACGAAATAGACAAGAGACCCTTTACCAGACCTTTTGCAGAGCATGCAGGTAAAGACCATAAACATGTTAGTCTTATTATTGTTGAAAACTCAAAGGCCCATTGTATATAATGAAAACATATTAACCATGTGTTCTTATTATTAGGGGAGCTGGCTAAACAGTTCAAGAAGCCAACACTGGAGGGCAAGTATTTAGTCTTAGTTGCTATGTAGACTTTGTAGATAAGTTGTTTTGTGTTTTATCCCAATTTGATTTAATCCAGGCTTTTAGAACAAATATGTGTGTTTTATGTGTGCTGTCTTTAGATTAATATTTTTTTACTTGTAATAGTCTCTGAAGGAAAATGTGTGCTGTAAGTTTTTCTACAATCACTCATATTTTAACCCTTTATAGTGCACTCAGTGAAATACTGTACTTTGAAAATCCAAATTTCAAGCCAATAGTGTTATTAAAATCCAGGAACTGATCTTATAACCTTTGTAACATTCAAAAAAATAAGGATATCTTAATGTCAAAAATGTATGAAACGTAGACTTGCTCAAATATATTAAGAAAAATAACAAATATATTTCTATAAGAAATTCATGAGAGTGAAGGAAACAAATTTTTTTGTACAACATAACCTTAGAGGCACTAATGCTGATACTGGAAATTACTTTTTTTGTTTATAAACCTAAATATAATAGTTAACTAGGCTTATTAACTTTTTAACTTTACTTTTTAACTTTTAAATTAGCTTTTTACCTTTTTTTCTTGGCTTGTTAACGTTTGTTCAGCTTAATTTACAGTAGATAATATATCATTCAAAGGCTCATCTAATTGGTCAAACACCAAAATAAGATGTTCAGCCATGTAGCAGTATCTTTGCTGAATGGCTGGGTGTAGATATTGTGCTTCTAGACCTCACTGAGGGACAGGGGGGACTCCATTTGTAAGGGATATGCAAGGGATCAGAAACGGTAACTTGCCCTATAATTATGCACATCTAAATATGGAAGTTTCTTTGCCTACTGCTTCACATAAGGAATCAAGAGCAGATAGTTCTCAGAGCATCTGTGAACATCAAGGATAAAGTTTAATTGAATTGATTGCATTTAATTAATTGGCTGTAAAGTGGTGCAGTGTGTGCTTGAATGGTTTTTTTGTCCAGTTTGTCTCTGTGTTGCCCTACGACAGACTGGCGACCTGTCCAGGGTGTGCCCCGCTTCTCGCCCATTAACAGCTGGAGATAGGCACCAGCACCCCTTGTTAACCCAGCAGGGATAAGCATGGAGGAAAATGGATGGATGGATTGCATTTAATTCAGTTTATTTATATTGCACCAATTCAAACAAATTCAGGTTTGGACTTTGAATAGGCCATTCTAAAATGTGACATTGTACAGTAGTTATGTCAGGAGAGTGTGTTTTGGGGCACTTAGGTCAGCTCTGCTTCACTTAGGTGCTTTGCGATTGTTTCCATCTCTTTTGAATCTCTACCAGAACAGCTTTTTACATATCAGCAGTGGGGAAATGAGTTGAGTAGGGATGGAATATGACAATAACATATAAAAACTCTAAAGATTTTTGCATATACAGTAATACGAACGCTATTTTGTCATTTGTTAATGCTTTTGTTAGGAATAAAGCTGCGGTTTGCAGCAGAACATTTTCTCTTTCCCAGTTCATCTATACATCACAGTCATTGTCATTTCAACTTTTTGCCAGAGGGGACAAACATCTGCAAAATCCCTGGAACATGTGCTGTACTCTTTTAATACGTCAGTAATTAAACCTGCTGGGAGCACGACATTGTCAGCTGGAGGTGGAGCTGCAAACAACAGCTGGAGTAAAGCAGTGAAGAGCTAAAGAACTTTAAGGGAAAATTGGTGGCATTGGGTTTTCTCTGTGTGCTACATGGCTTATAGAAAACTGCAAAATGGTCCATCTTGTGACTTTCTTTTCACTTTGGCTTTCCTCTTGCCATAGTTGTTTTAAGGGCAGGTTTCTTGTCAGATTAAGTGAATGTCTTTGTTGTTGTAGCTTAGCAATTTATTTATTTATTTTTCAATTTGGGGCTGATGGATGGAAACTTGAAAAGTTATTTTATAACTTAGAAATTTCCAAACTTTCCCCACAGCTTCAGCACCTGCAGTGATCTTTTTTTTACTATGATTGAACACTACATTTTATTTGAGGTTTTTTGAGTAAAAGTGGATTGAAGCATTCTTAGCTTTCTATTTGTAAAGATAATTAAAATCAATGTGCATATTTCCTTCTCTTTCACAATTATGTTGCTATAACACAAACAGGTTTAAGGTTGTAACATGGCAAAATATTTAAATGGTATGAATGTGTTGCAGGACAGCAATTTGCTGGTTGACCCAGAGGGTTTTTCCTCACTTCTCAGGCTATGGGGATCTTTGGGAGGACATACAAAACGTCCAGGAGAAAGACAGAGACGGCATCGTGCCTGGACAAGGTATGAGCAGCGAGGAGACAGAAGGGAGGAAAACAAAAAAAGAGGAAAACGAGATTTGGAGGAAAAATGAAGAGAGTGAGAATTGGAATGATGAATTCAGTGACAAGAATGGAGAGATAAGAGGTATGACACAGCAAAACCAAAAAAGTAGGAGAGATGTTTGTATGAGATGAAAATAAATGTTTTTCAACGATACATCTGTAGTGAGATTGTCTAAGGTTGAATTTCTGTCCCCAGGCTGGGACCCAGACCCTCACTTTTTAACAGTGCAGGACTGGGGTTGGAGGTCTGATACTAAGGGGTCCTGCAGCAGCTTGGAGCCTAGCATGTCCTCCTTCACCAACGGCACGCACAGCTCGCTCAACAGCGGGGTGGAGGAGGAGGAACTGGCTTGCTCCATGGAGCCTGCTGTGCAGTATAACCACTGCATGCATTTTAATGGATACATCAATGGTAGGATCCCACATTGTTGTTTTATCAGAAAAAAACATTTAGTGGAGAAAACACAGTATTGTTGTACTAAAACCAAAAATAACATAGTTTTATGTCATTGGAGACAATATGAACTGAAGATAATTATTGTTTTTAATGTAATTCTATTAATATTAATATTTATTACATCTCTAAATGTAAGTATTTTTTGGAAATGTTTGAAAGTATCTGGGCTTTTCTATTATTCTAAATAATCTAAAATGACCCTTTTCAATTTTGCTAAAAAAAAAACCTTAATGAAGCCAAACTGGAAATGCTGTGTGAGAAGAATAACCAAGGATTTGGTGAAATTTGGTTAGTATGGTTAGTATATTCAGCCATGAAGCCCTGAGATCTCATGAATTCCTCTTGCCCCCATTTGCCATTGATTGTTAATGTTTTCTTTGATTTATTAATAAATGTTTATTTATTGTTTTTGTCATGATTTTACTAAGGTTCAGACCCAAATGCAGAAGACCAAACAGAGAGACCAGGGAAAAGGTTTAAAAGGTTTTATTGAAGAGATAATTCAGAGAGAAGTGTTGCTCTGAACACTGCTCAACCAGAACTGGAAAGTGAGGGGAAGGCACAGCGATTTAGTTCAGGCTCAGTGGGAAATTTGACTCGTGAACTTGGAGAAGGGAATCTGGTTGCTGACTCACATTTCCAGAGAAGTTGTTGAATCCTTGTCTCCAGTCTGTATGCTGTAGTTCCAGTGTTTGTCTGATTTGGTGGAGGGCGGAACAGGGTTTACCCAGAAAGCGGTTGTTGTAGGTGAAAGGAGAAACTGACTGCCACTCAGATTTCCTGCGGTACTTGAGCGGGTCGTAGTGGAGATAAATCCCTTTCTCAGTGCGAAGCTCAAACGATCTCTTGAGGAAAGTGGATCCAAACCTCCTGTTTGAACCCCAGCTCAGTTTGTAGCTCAGTTGATCCTTCCAGGGAGTGAAGGTCCAAAAAATCCGGTTTGCAGGATGACTTCCTGCCGAGAGGCAAAGACAAAAAACAAAGTTAAAACTCAGGTTGACTAGAACTCAGTTTGACTCAGCAAAACTCAGCTTGGCTAGAGTACTCAAAACTGGCAAGCACTCTGGCGTCGAGGTAGTGGCAGTCAGCAGCTTAAGAACGCTCCGTTAACGAGGAAACCATCAGCAGGTGTGTGAGGAGGTGGACCAGAGCTAGACGCCTCCTGGTGGAGGAAGGGAGACAAACACAGAAACACAAACACGCAGACATGAGTCCTGACAGTTGACATATTTAACATTTGTTGGAACTGTGTCACTTTAATCATGTAAATGGAGAAAAAAAGCAGTATCAGCTTCAAAATCTGCCCCCAAAAATCGTCAGCACAGTTCAGCAATCAGCTGTCAGCAAATGTAAAAAAAAAAAAATCTATATCAGCATTGCATTTAAATACCTGTATCAGTCATTCTCTACTCTCTTCCTCACAACATTGCTTTGATTCATTTGTTTTTTGCAGCCATTGGTTTAAACACAGCTCTCCTGCACATCCGTCACTATAATGCCTAAACTTTGACTATGATAGTTCAACACATTTAGTCATCGTTTCAATTTTACTGCCTCGATCGGAATACAGTAAACATGTAAGGACTCTTTAGCAAAAGTGGATGGGTATCAGCATTCCCCGCTATATGTTCTGTCTGAATAGTGTTGGCAATGAGGAAGGAGATAGGAAGGAGATCCTGTATGCTTCCTGTCATAGTTCCATTGAAGGAGCAAAGATGAATCCCATAATCCTTTGTGTGACAGGTTCCATATGCACAGCCCATACTCTATGTGAGACATGCGAATGTGCACACCTTTATATATTTTAGGTTTTAGATTAGATAGCTTCAACTGATCATTATGTTTGTGTAACTTTTTTCACTGTAGAATAAAAGACTTCAGATCTTATAATAAAAGTATTAATCTATTCACACAATGAGTGAAGGTAGTTGTATCTACAATGCCAACGCTTTGTCTTTTCCACCTTCGTGTCATGTTTCTTATGATAGTTTAAAAAAAATTAAGTTCATTGATCTCACCTTAGAGAAATGTACCTCTGCATTTAACCCATCCACTTGGGGAGCAGTGGGACCACTGTGCCACAAAATTCCCAAACAGCTCTTTTCCATAAAGCTGTTCATTTTTTTATGTGCATTTTATTATAACCACCCGACCCCTGTTTGTTCTGTAACTCAGCTTTACCATTTTCGCTTCTATACAAATACAAAACCTGGTAAGGTCTAAAAATGCTGAAGTTGAAGGAAGATGTATTTCACCTTCTACAATAAGTTTATAGATTTATAGGTTTCATAGACTGTATAGAATTACTAATCAAAGGAAAACAAATGGACAAGATAAATGCATTCATGTTTTCGGTATACCTTTTTTTACCTGACCACTCAGACAACCCATATGCTGATCCTGAGAGGAACCATCGCCCCATAGATTCGGACAATGAGGAATTTTGTGACTCAATGGAGCATCTAGCAATGGAAGAGGTTTGCTGTCTTGTTTCCTAAGATGAAAACATTGCCATTATGAAAATAAAACGTCAGAACTAGAGAAAATATTTCTTATCTTTTTTTTTTCTATTTATTGAATGCACCAAAGTAAGCAACCCCACCAGTCTATAAACATAAAAAAATAGGAAAAATTTATTATATCACAGTTATCAACAAAGGCTTGGAAACAACTGGGATCATCTTATGGTTTTACTTATACTGGGATAAATCAGCAACTGTAAAAATAAAAGATCCACTCTCTGTGATGACATTGATATGACAATAGTCAAAAGAGTTTGTCCAGGCAGTTCAAACAACAGACTCATATGTAACCTTTCTTTCCAAATGGGTACATTTCCAAACACAGTTCAAAATGATCACACTGTTATGCAACACTGGAAATGGACACCAAATTATACACTATACTTTCACAGTTTTCATAGCTTTTTAAAAAACAAAACCAAAAAGTATTAGCAGAATTGACAACTTTGTTGATAAACACAAACTACTTTATGAAAGTCGGTACAGATTTAGATCACAGAGGTCGATATTTTTGGCAATCCTGGAATTAATAGATTAAATCACCAGCTCCACAACTGGTCTACTTGATGGCCTTACAAAAAAGTTTGACACAATCTAACAATCAATATATTAAAGCATTGTAGTGTACAGGAGGGGGTGGGGGTCGTTGTTCTGGAGTGGATGATGAGCTGTTTAAGTAGCAGGCAACAATTTGGAAAAATTAGTGATTATCAGTCATTATTCTTGAACATTGCTTGCTTATGGTCTCCGCCAGGGGACAACATTGGGACCAGTGCTGTTTAGTCTGTCCATAAAGGACATGTAAGTTTTTTCTTTCCCCATACAGGTGATAGCTCACAGCAGCTCTTGAGTGACGTCACACCAGGGTAAAATAAGCTGAAAAACTGGTTTGACTAAAACAATTTTTCTTTGAATTTGGATAAACCTTTTATATTAAGTTATTTGAAAATTGGTGGGGTAAAGGTGGGACATCTTAATAAAATAAAAATCTTAGGTGTGATTTTTGACTACAAGATCTGTTACACTCAGGAAGACACCTGCAGGAAATCATTCAAACCACCATGCACTCTGCAGAAAAGAACCACCAGGATCATTTATGAGGCTGGCTATATTGATCACAATAAACTATTATGCATTTATTCCTTTATAAAGCTAGAAATTAACAGCTACCAGACAAAATACAAAAAAACATTTGCTGAGAGAGATTGAATCTTACATGAATCTTACAAGAATCTTACATGCTTGAAGAAAAACAAAATAATAAATAGTGAAAGCCTGGAACATATGGAAGACCTAAAGAGTCACTGAAAAACAAAACCAGCCAATTTAAATGTAACATTTTAATCATGCAATTTGAAAAGGATTTTCTGATTGCACATTTTGAATTGAATTATTAAAGAGGAACTCTGAAGTGTATATATTAATCCATTATTGAATACTGAAATGAATTGAAATTTAAAAAACAAAATTCATAAATCTGATTATAAAAACCTTTCCTTATCACATATTTAAGAAAGCCTTTTCTGGTTTTGATTTCCATTTTCTTTTTCAACTTGCCATTTCAAATCCTTTTTGAATTTTTTTTTTTTGCTTGGCATGCTCCATTTATGACTCTTTTGGTCCCTGAGCACACTGAAAACTAGTTTAAAAGATCACAGTTGCTCCTCAAATGTAACCAAATGTTCGTTAATTCATTCAAGCTATTAACTTAATCACAGAAACAAACTGCAGTTCATTTTTTTCTTGTCCTTCCGGACTTATCTTCCGGTATCCCCTGCTGGAAAATTGGAATTTATCAGCTAGAGAAAAACAGACCAGTACATCTCATCTGTAGTTTTAATTTTGTAGTTTATTAGCTTTTATTCAGCTGTGCCTAACCTTCCTTTGCATGTGTAGATGTGCATGCAACGACTGTCTCCATCAAAAGGTCGATCACCTGGGACAGGAGCAGCGTTGGTGAAGACGAGCGATGTTTGGTTTGAGAGCAGCACAACCCTGAAAGAAGCTAAAGATGAAATACCAGGAGGAGGTTTCTACATCAAAGAAAGAGTGGGTCCAAGCGGACACAGCAGCTCCTTATCAAAAAGAGAAATAGGTGAGCCTGCCTTGGTTCACTTTTAACATAACAGTGTATCCCTAACATGTGCTCAGTTTATGTAAACAACATTCTCTTAAAGTCTTTAACTTCTTCCAAATGGGACCTGTGTTGTAGGTTTGCATTCACCAACAACCACCTACAGCCCTCCACGTTGTGTAAGTGCAGGCGGTGAGTGCAGCTGTGTGATACGAAGCAGACATCCTGTCACTGTTACCAGGGGAAACGCAGATAAGCAAATAGCAGCTGCTCTGATGAAGCTGCAGCACAACATGACCAACGTGCTGCACAGGCTGCATGCTCTGGAGGAGCTGACTAGATCACAGGTGATTCACCACAACTCACGGTTATGTTTTATGCTACAGTGCAATCCGAGTTTCTCCATTTATCTAATTTTTGCATACAGCATTGCCTTTTTACACCCTTTGTTTATGTTCCTCATATCTCTACTTAAAAGCTTTTCTATATTTTCTTATTTGTAGTCAAGATCCTCATCTCCAAGACAAGACGGCGTTTTATCCGTCGCTCGAAAGGTTCTTATCATTTCTATTATTCTCCTCAATATTCCCATTATTTTTATGGAAGCTATGATTGGCCAGGGGTGCAGCAAATATCTTTGTGTGTGAATTAATCAACAAAAATCAATGTTGTTTATGATAAAAAAAAGCAATTTAGTATTAAAAAAATGAGTTTCTTCACCCTTAAGTGTCAGTCAATGCAAAATATGTTTAACATTTGTTAAAATATAATGTATTAAAATAATCTCAAATGGAGCAATGCTACTGGGGTCTCCTCTTAATTAGACCCAGAAACAGCAAATAAGTTTAAGCTTAACATTCAACTGACCTATTCTCGTTAAAGCTGGAGGGAGTATAGTGAGGTGATGTGATAGGAATATCCTATTTTAAAATGATCAAACAGCTTTTAAATGATTATATGATTTAATTAGGGGAAGCCTTTTATGAAAACACACATTTCCTAATTTTTAAATCATGAATTAATTGAATAACCACATTTTAGATCAATTTAATAGCCAAACCCAGGCCTGATTACTGTCTGACTTGTTAAATTAAAAAGCTATCTGAAAATAAAAAGCAGGGTAAAAGATCACAGAATCCACCATGATGCCCTTATTCAAGACATTCAGTAGAAGCTAAGAAAATGAGTTCCTGACATTATTGCATCTGGAAAATTTTACAAAGTTACTCTAACTTCTAGAGACATTACTATCAAGTGTGAATAAAGGTGAATGGATTAAATTTGTGGGGTAAAAACGAGAATGGGACGGCCTCTTCCTTCCAACAGAAAGAGGTGTGTGGGTCCCTCAGGTTAACATTAAATCAAATGTTTGCCAATTTCTTAAAAATAAATCTATCCAGCCAAATAGAACCAGTTTAAACAAAATCTTCCATATAGGCATTAAAGGTATAGTGGATAGGGTTGTCACGATACTAAGCTTTTCAACTCGATACCGATACTAAGGAAAATATTCGATACTCGATACCATTTTCGATACCACAAGGATAAAAACAAAGACTCCAAAATTCTACAGAAATTTTCATTAATAATGAAAATACAATAAATAAATACAATAAACAATAAGAAGAATATTTTGAGGTTGTATGCTGTGCACAGTATTAAGCAAGCTTGGTAAAAAACTTACAAAATTAAAATTAAGTTTTCCTTACTTGGCTTTGCTTTGCACACATAACAATGACACTGGCCAAACTGGTTAAGAAAAAAAAATAATTCTAAGCAGCTGCACCTGTTACAAAAAAAGTGTGAAACTGAAAAGTGCACAGAATTATTCCATCACACAGTGTGCAGAAAGTGATTTTTCCTCTATTCTGCACTTTAGGTGAATGACTGTTTAGGTGGCACTGTATCGATACTTTTGAAAATTAATTTTGTATCCGGATGCAACGTTTCAGTATCAATACTTTTTTGAGTATCGATACTTTTAACAACCCTAATAGTGGAGGATGTTCTTTATCCGGGTGGATCATCTAAATAAGTGGTCCTCCTAAGTGTCAATCATTGTGGTGATATGTTTACGTAAGGCCGTCCTAGGTGTTCATCCCCATTTTCACTTAACGGTGGTGAGTCTGACATAGCTGAAAAATTACAAACCTTTTTTTGAAAAGTAAGCTTGAATGAGCGATACAAACAGCAACATTTAAACAGAGCGAAATGGGCTTGTGCATGCGCTTGCATGCTTTTGATAGACATTCCCTCTCGAGGACAGGTACAGGGTGGAGAGGTTTGTTCTGTAGACACCCTCCTGGAACTGGCCAAAATATTAGGTACATGGGTAAAACAGTTTTTTTTTTTTTTATGTTTTATTTACTTAATAGTTCTAACACACAGTTAAAAAAAGAATATTGGAAATACAGACTTCTTCAACAAATAAGAGATGGATTTGTTCTAGCCAATTTACTATAAGAAGTTTAGTTTAAAAGTGACACAAAAACACACCATCATGATCATTCTTTAAATCTTAAAACAAAAAGCTCTGTCGGAGGAATAACTAGCAAAAACATTCAAATACTGAATAATTAAGTGAATGAAGACAAGAAGTCTTTTTTCTTTATTTTCACAATGTAGCATACATTGATATATAGTTTGGCAGCATCTGTTTTAAAAGTTTAATTTGGTATGTTTAGGATATAGTTCATAAATAATCTTTATTAGAATGAGTGCAAAGAAAAATAAATCAATGTTTAAGTCTGCTAGAGAGAAGTCTGGTGAAAGACCTCCCTAGCCCTACCCTATTGCAACAGTTTAGTTGTTGCTCTCAATTTTTATGATCTCAGCCCAAAGATCTACAGTAAGTCTCCTTCATGTGGACACAAAGGGGCCATTTTACAAAAATGTCAACATCTGTGGTGATGAGCTGTTCTCCTTTCCTGAAATCACCCATTAACCTCCACTCAAGCTTATTTAGATGATTATTGCACAGCTGGGCACAATCAAAAGAGCCGTCTAAAATGTGTTGTTTTGTCACACAGCAAAATGCCACACTGCTAGTTTTGAGGTAGCATGCATTTGACATGTTGACCAGAGGAATGTCCACTAGAGCTTTTGCCCATAGATATTGATTGTTTCTTTCTCTACCATTTTATATTTCCACAAGCGTTTCAGAGCATTTAGCAGTACATCCAGCAACCTCAGAACCCCAGACCATGGGGAGCCACCCTAACCCAGGAGGATTCAGTTTAGATAACCAAGAAACTTCTCCAGATATTGACTCTGTTTCAGATCCTCCCAAATAAAGTGACCCTACATTTTTGAAAGGGAGCATATATAACAACAATAATAGCAGTTATCTCTGTAGTCATGATGTGTGTTCAGTTTGTATCTGTGCTTTGTGTCTGCTGCAGTTCCTCAAAAGATTTAGGTGGCCTTTTCACCTGTCTCCACTCACTGTGGCGTTGGTGGCCGTCTGGCCTCTGATCAGCCACTGGCTTGTTCAACTCTATTTCCTTCGCAAAAGAAGGTAAGCAGAATTTCTGCCTAAAATATTAATATTTTTTCCTGTTTTATTTTTACTAACTCCTCTTTTTCTACTTGCAGGAGAATTCTGTGAGAAGTCTGATGGTTAACGGGGATCAAAGATGCACTGTTGTTGCACTGTGGCTTGTTTTTAGCAAACATCCCAAATGAAGGATGTTGAAGCTTGGGGGAAAAGAAACCTTTTCCAAAGAGGAAACCTTTTAGAAGAGCGTGAAACGGGCTTATTATTGTCTGAAATTTGAGCCCCATCACCAGCACACTGTTAACAGTATATTTGAATGTTTTAGGAATGTATGAATTTATCTGTGTTAAATCTGTTTTATTTTTAGATATTTAAAGACTTTGGGGGACTTCTGCAAACGCCACATGCAAAATTCATGTAACAAGCATTTCATTTAAATTAAGGCTGTGTTTAGTTTGTCAATACAGTGATATGATAAGTATGGAGTTTTACTTACAGCTGAAGAGATGATTAAACATGTGCAATAAGTTGCTGGTAAGAATTAAAAATCTTCGTCCTTGTTTTTGTAGAAATGGTTTGTGTAATAACAATCAAAAGAAAAAAATTATGCTCTGTAAACAAATGAAAACGGATTAAAGGGCACAGAAACACGATGGCAACTAAGGGACTATAAAGAAAGAAGTATTAAAAAGCTGGAATAAGTGTTAGTGTTTATAATCTAATAAATCTTTTGCTACGTAAACCTTATGGGAGTAGAGACAATCTGTATTAGCCTTATCTAAACAATCGTCTTACTAGTTTTGCAGATGAAAAGAAGAAATTGCACACTAATCTAATTGTCATACCTGACTGCATGAAATATGTAGAATATATAATAAAACAATTTTGAAACAAACCTGATTTTATGTCAGTGTTCATACTGGGAAGCGTTTGCTGTTTTAAAAAAAATAAAACAACAAATAATGGAACAATGACACATTTTGTTCACTAAATATTGATTCATATGGCTGAAATATGTTAATAAGGGCTATATCTGACCAAACCACAGGGGTTTATTCATGAGATGACTGTGTGTCCTGCTGCATATTTAGAAAGCTAGCAGTCCGTATTACCATTGCTAACATCCAATTCAGTTTATTTGAATGACGCTAATTCACAACTCATGTCATCTCAGGGCACTTTACCAAGACAATAAAACCAGATCTTACTATTAGATTGGTTCAAAGTTTTGTATCTAAGGAAAACTAGATGATTGCATGGACTCATTCTTCCGAAAGCAATCCCCCACACCGAGCATGCTTGTAGAGACAGTGGAGAGGAAAACTCCCTTTTAACAGGAAGAAACCTTCAGCAAAACAAGGCTTAATGTGAACAATTTAATAACATCCAAATGAAGTGTCTGACTAATCAGCTTCTTTTTCAAAGACTCTTTACCAAAGACTATAACTTCTGTTTTGTCTGCATTCAGAAGCAGAGAGTTAAGAGTCCAACTGAAATTCTTCAAAAAGTTAATTGTTGTGTAAGTGGTCACACACTTGTTTGTCAAGTACCTTCTCAAGAATTTTAGAAAAGAAAAGAAGATTGGATTAGGTCTATAGTTGACCAAGTCATCTGGGTCAAGAGACGCTTTCTAAACTAAAGGTTTAATTACAGCAACCTTAAGAGCCTTTGGTAAATATACCTGTAACAGGGAGAGATTAATGACATTTCAAAGGGAGGAGGAGATCAAAGGGAATACTTTCTTAAATAACCTGGATGGAACATTTGTTAAAAAATAATGCATTAAAATAATCTCAAATGGACCAATGCTACTGGGGTCTCCTTAGAATTTGACCCAGAAACAGCAAATATGCTTAAGCTTAATTTTTAACCGACCCATTTGTGGTTAAACCTGGAGGCAGTATAGTGAGATATAACTCACTATACTGCCTCCAGCTTCATAAAGCTCTCGCTTTATGAAGGGTCATCCCAAACAGCAGTAAACTATTTTTCCAGACTATGTAGGATTCCTGTAGGCCTGTGGAGCAACATTTTCCCTCCAGTTTCCTAGCATTTTGCTTCAAAGTGTGCAGCTCTGTATAAACCAAGGAGCCAGCTTTCTACTTTTAACAGTTTTCATTTTTAAAGGGGTTGTGTTTTCTAAGGCAGTACGGTGAGAACTAGCAACCCCATCAACAAAATCATCAACCTGTAAATAAAAGAAATGTTTGCCCTCTGCAGCACTGCTCAGTGGTTTAGAGGAGAGAGAAAATGGAACAGATTCTCAACATTGATAACTGCTTTATCTGATCATTATCTGCTAAAGTGAAACCTTCTTCTGGGAGAGGACAGGGTTGTGAGAAAATACAAAAAAATAAAAGATATACAAAGATAGAATTTGAAAGAATTAAAGACAGGTTTAATTTAATGCACCCATAGCAAAAGAAAAGTTTAAGGGACAAACATACAAATTCTGTTGTTGTTTTGTTTCTAGGAAAGCAAAATTTATTGTATATTTTAATAAATATGTTGGTTGGCAAGAAAATACACAGAACAAAAAACATAACACATAACATTTACCAAGGCTTACCAGTGGAATGGGTATCTACATTTCGACATGAGGTACAAATAAAATTGGACATTATAAAAAAAATTCAAAATAACTGATTGATTTAAGGCTCTCTTTTTTGTTGGTCCCCTTGTAAATAGTGGATACATATAATTACATTTTTTAAACCAAATTCTGAAAAAAAGTAAGAATGATGAGAACTTATATTTACAAATAAGAAATTTGCTAAATATTATAATTATTTTAATTGCCAGTCTCCTATTTATATTAGTTTTTAAACAAAAAAATAATATGTTTATAGTGGATTAACACGATTTGATTTCATAAACGATAATTAATCTCACTGCCTACCAGTTGGTGGAGGTAAAGTGTTACTTATCGTAGTTTGTTCAACTTTTAAGTCCATAAGAAGAAGAACACGGGGATTATTTTTATTAATAGGGAAACATCAGACAGGGAAATGTGACCGTGTGGGAGATGACACAATGGAACATGTTTTTTTGGGTTGTAGGTAATATTTGATTCAGAGAAACAAGTTAAATAGGAAATTTAGAAATATGAAAGTGAAACTTGAGATTGTTGATTTACTGCCAAAGGAATCAGGAAGCAGAGGATGTCAGGTCATATATGACTTTTTGAAACAGATTAAATTGTATAACAGGATATAGTAGTTTTTTTTGTTTTGTTTTTTTTTTGTCATGTGGTCCACATTCCTTACCAGTTGGTGGCGGTAATGCTCAGCTAACGTTTTTGCCAACCGCCAAAAGAAAAATTATCTAGAAGAAGAAGACAACGGGGACCGTTTTCGCCGCAACACTGTTGGCGTCATATCCGGTCTATTCCCCGGCTGCTGAAGTTCGTAGCTGAACTTGCTATGCCTGCAGGGGAGAAGCAGAGGGAAACAAACAGACACCTGTAACTGTCAGGAACAGAGATATCAGTGAGTCGGCTGCTATTAGTGGACACAGGCGGATGATGTTTTCCTTTTCAATGTCGGTCCAGCCGCAGGTACGGAGCTAACGGGCCGAACTAGTTTTAGCATTGTTGTTGTTTTGTTTCTGACCTACCCCAGTTCCCGTCGCTTGCTAGGTCAGACCCTGCTGCTTATCTAATGAGGATATTGCTGCTCTGTATTAGTTTCTCTTTGAATCTGCAAGCACTTTACACTCTTTGTTTACTCTAAATAAAGCTAATTCCTGTTGACATTTGGATACAAAAAAACTGCAATCCTTGACACTATTTTTCAGTAAGCTAGTGCGCCTGGTGCCACTATCTATAGCAATAACTGGAATACACGTTTTTAGATTGAACTAATATTACTTCTAGGATTTAAAAATAGTGTCTGCTGCTAATTATTTTAATGATCGCAGGTGACTCTACCTCTCAGTCACCTCATCAACATCCTGCATCCCCTGAAGAGCTCAGTTGGAAGCAGCAGCAGTGGCACATGCAAGTCCAGAAAGCCCAAGGAACCTGCTCCAGATTCAGATCCACAATGCACAGAGGTAATTATTAAAAACACTGCTACAATATGCAACTCTAGGTGATGTTCTGTTGATGAAATGTCAGCAAACAATCTGTGTCGCAAGGGAGTGGTTTAAACAAGTTGTTTTTTTTTTTTAAGTCTGATTTCATCAACTTTAACTTTAGAAACCCCAAAGCAATAAATTACAGATCATATTTGACGCATAAATCGAGATTCTTTCCCCTTTTTTAAAAAATTTTTATTAGTTTTGTGTTTTCACAAACAGAAAATAAAAAATTGTACACTGTGTTGCCTATCATCTAACATGAATATGGGATACGGATCAGGAACAAACAAAAAAAAAAAAAAAGACCCACCGTACAATGTCACATTCTCGTTAAATCATGTCTCCAGTGGCCGGCAAACATTAGCAGACATATTTAAAGCCTGACATCAACACAATCATATCTAGCCTGGTGATCAAAGAAAGAAAAAAGATGCATGGTAATACAAAAGGAGGTTGTTCATTAGTTAAGATATGGTGAGGCACTCCACTTCATAGGATTCTGACCTCTCATTCAGTTCTCTTCTCAGTTCTTTTGGTAAATTGCTAAGCAGAGGAGACCACACATCAATGAAATGTTTCTCATTACCCTTAAGAACTCTACTAATCCTTTAATGAAGGAGGACCCTAAATAATTCTCTATACCATTTTGTGATAGTTGGTGGTTTATCCTTAATCCAATTAATTAAAAAGCTTTTTCTAGCCACAAGCAATCATTTTGTCACAAAGTTTGAAGTGCGATTGTGTCAGAGTGACTGATTTTGAAGGGATGCCAAGAAGAAACAAACCTTGGTCACAGCTGATTTTTACATGAAACACGTCACTCTTCAGAATGCTCCCCAGAATCGTTTGATCAGTCTGCATTGCCAGAAATAACGGTAATATGACCAAACCTCTCTTCCACATTGATTGCATAAGGGAGAGACCTAGTGTTCCATCTTCTAAAAATATAAAAGGTGTTATATGTAGACGATTTAGTAGTATATGCAGTGTCTCTCTTAACAAATTACATATAAAGGTAGAATTAACCATATAAATGGCTTCTTGCTAGTCATCCTCGATGTATACTGTGTCAAATTCTCCCTCCCGTTTCTGTGCAATGTCTCCAACACCCTCTAAGAGAGTAGAGCACTGCATAGAAAGCAGAAATAAAAGGCCCACAGTATTTATATTTATCTATAAATCCAAATTTTAATGATTTATATAGTTAAGCTAGCAGTACATTACATGGAATTCAATGAGCTTGCAAGAACACAACTACCACCATGTTGTTACGCCTTCTTATGTGTAGAAATTGAGGGCTCAAAGCTTACTGGAGTGACAGCAATACAGTGGTTAATCGGGGACTGCAGGCTACGGAGGAATATCAGAGGGTTATGGTCAGAGAAAAACAGTCTCAGTCAGGATCATAGTCTACATGCACGCTGTAATGCATTCAGGCCAGAATCTAAAGAAGATTTATTAAGTAGAAAGCCTAAAATACGAAAAACTAATTGAATGAGAGTCTTTGTCAGTGGTGTAGCACAAATGCTTTGATTAATATTTGTGTAAATGAGAGAGATGGACCTTTAAAATTCATACTTTAAAATAGTTTTTTTATTTTTTTTTTCTCTTTTGCGTGTGTTTCTTATATCATTTGGCCTCTTCTTTTTTGCTGCTTTAAATCTGCAGATTTAAATGTAATTAAAGCGTCAAAGACTGCCAAGAAAGCTCACAACAGATCCCTGCACAAACTTAAGACAATTATTTTTATTTTTTATAAGACTCCAACAAAATATTTTAGAGATATTTGGTTTAAAGAACAAAAATATATCAAACTAAACAAAACCAAGAGCATCAGTCATTGACAAATGCTGTGATCATTAGATGTGTAGATGTATATTGAAAGTTTTTTTAGATCATTTCCACCCCTTGCCTCAGTTGATATTTATTTAGGGTTTAATTGTTCAAATTCCTTAATGGTGAATTTTGTAGAAGTGAAATAAACATCATGGTCATGGTTTCATTGATCGCCCCTGTCTCACACTGTATAAAAAACAGGCTATTAACTTCCAAGGGGAAGAAAGGACATAGAAGAGGCCAATCATTCTGAAACCTTAACACACAGTTTGCTCTGTCTGCATTTCTGGTTTACAGTATGCGCTTTCAATGTGGAACCTCCGGGAGCTCGGCTTTTCCGACCTTGGAAAGCCGCAGCTGGATGAGCTGGTGAACCAGATGTTTCCACATTTGAACACACAGGAAGTGTCGTCCCAAGCCCGGGGACAGTCAGCATGGAGGACATCGCATCTCTCCTCTTCCTCCTTTTTCTACAATAAGCACGGTGAGAGCGAACTGCTTCGCTTTAGGGACTGGGGCCTGTTATGTTTTGCTGATCTTCTTTTAGTATTTAAGTCATTTCAAAATTAACAGAGAGCTGTTGTTTTCTGTGTTTTACTCAGGCTTTTCATTGGGCCCCACGCCTTTGATGACTCCTGCTTTCTCAAACAGGCACCTGTCCCCCCTGCAGACAGTCTGCACAGAGCTTAAACACTGGCCAGGTAATTTGATGATTAGTTGTATTTATTGATTTATTTTTTAAAGTATAGACTGCGTATTTCCATCTGTTACAATATTCTGTTTGTGTTCCTATTTTCTTTTAGAAACTCAGATCTTTTCTTTATTGGTTTTTAAGTAATGTTTCAGAGCCGAGGCTTTAAAACTTTAAGGAGCAAAACCAGGCGAGTGCAGTCGGCGTTTGAGCGGCCCGTGGACTCCGAGACTTTCACGCCATCTTTTATAAAGGTGGGGTCTCAAGGATATATGGCTACCAAGTAACCAGCTAAATGGAAATTACAAACTTCAGAGAGTTTCACTGGGATTATAGAATAGAAATAGACTGATACATTGCCTGATCAATTGGCTGTTGTGTTCATTTATGTATTCAGAAGCCATGTCTTGTGATCAAGTATAGTGTTTGCATTGCCGTTCCCTTCTTTTGTTGTAAATAGTTAATGTTTTGTTAGTAAATGTTTCCTTTTTTGTGTAAATTAAGACTTTTGTAGCATTTGTCATCATTGTAAAGTCTATCTCCAGTAAATAGAGGAAGAAAAAGGCATTTAAGAATCGTCCCAAAAATATTGTCCGCAAATATCAGGGATCAGTTAGACTGATGTCAGAATAATCAGCACCAACCTTTAAAAAAAAAAAATTTATCTTTAATTTTCTGTTTTTTATAAACTAACAAAAGTCTAAATTTAGCGTCTTTTGAAAATTAAAAATCCGGAAAAGATTTGGGGTTGCTGTAATCAAGTCACTGTCTGTGACTTCTTTACAAAAAGTCTTTTTTTTTTTTTCAAAGCACTGCGTTTGTTTAACTTGCAATAGCAGGTGCTACTGTATTAAAGGTTTTTTTATGTATTATGTGACCAAATGAGGGAAAACGTTTGAGGTTTTTTAAAAACATTGTACATGTTTCTGTCTTAGTTTCATTAGATAAAAGTGACCTCAGAGACCAGACCTCCATAAAGAATATTTTTCTGTATCCAATCAGATCCTTACATCGTATTATCTTTGAATTGACATTGGGTGTTATTTTTATATGGATATCACCAAGTGGTCTTGTCTTCTACAGGGTTTCCTTACGCGTGATAAAGGCTTTGATGTTGAAAGCCTCGACGGCTTGCTGAAGAACAAGAACGTACCAGATGGACAGCAGGACGCCTTTAAGAGGGGCTTCGCTGAGGGTTTCCTCAAAGCTCAAGCTCTGACGCAGCGAACTCAAGGCAGGTGTTAACACAAGTCCAACAAACAGAATAACTCTGCAGGAGTTTATCAAAACTAATATGGCCCCTTTTGTGGATTCAGACTCTCTGAGGAGAACTCGTCTAATCCTCCTGATCCTTCTTCTGGTCGGGCTCTATGGTCTCTCTAAAACTCCTTTCATATCAGGTAAAGGCCTTCTTATGACTTTTTTTTTCTTATCAACTTTGTGAAATTACATTAAATTCCTTTCAGAGGATTCTGATCCCTTGTTTCTTTGTTCCAATGGAGTTTTGTTTTAACTGTAAACCAAACTGAGCAACTTGCTCCTCTGACTAGATCTCTTTACTGTGCTGGAGTGAACTTTAATCTGAACTTTTTGAGCAGTGCGCTTCCGAACAACAACAGGCCTGGACTCGGCGGTGGACCCGGTGCAGATGAAAAACGTGACGTTTGAGCACGTGAAGGGAGTTGAAGAAGCAAAAAACGAGCTCCAGGATGTTGTGGAGTTTCTGAAGAACCCACAGAAGTTCACAGCCCTCGGAGGAAAGCTGCCAAAGGGTATGATGTTTTTTTAGCACCTGCAGGCTGTCGATAGAACCTCGTTGTTGCTTTTGGACTGTTACTTATTTTTCTTACTTTATTCCCTCTTTATCTTAGGTGTTCTGCTTGTCGGTCCTCCAGGCACTGGAAAGACTCTCTTGGCCAGAGCTGTGGCCGGAGAGGCCGATGTGCCGTTTTATTACGCCTCTGGGTCAGAGTTTGATGAGATGTTTGTTGGTGTCGGAGCGAGTCGCATCAGGAACCTCTTCAGTGGGTACCTTTTCCTTTCTTTTCCGCTCAGAAGTTAACACACTTAAATCATTATCTATGTGTTTAATGATGCCTCTGTCCTGCTTGCACTCCCCGTTTATATATGCATGCATTCCCCCAATATTTGGTTAAATGTTTTTAAACAAGTGGCACATTGATGATGCGCTTTCTCCAACTGTCAACAAGTTTCTAGATAATTCTGGCTGCATATTTGACCACCTTTCCTTTCACTCATTATATTCCCTCTCAGGGGTGCAGCTTTAAAGACAGATAATCAAAGAAAGAAGCATTTCAGAAGCTAAGCTGTTTAAGCTAAGCTTTTTTATTCTTTTTTTTTTTTTTTTCCAGTGGTCATTGTCCTGTTTGAAATTCAGCTATCTGTATTTTTTTTTTTTTTATGTATCACGAACAACATAAATTTAAGTTCATCTAATGAAAGAAAAGTTCTTGGAGGATGATTGAAAATCAGGGTCACTGCCGACTCTGGACTAGAATGCAACTGCCTGCATTAACAAGCTACATACATAATAACAGTAAAATAACTATTTGTCTTCACTGACCAGAATAAAGTTTGGGGGACTTGAGAAGAGGCTTCAGATGTAAGAACACTATAATCGTGGTAATGGCAGCATCAATGTTGAGGGTCTGATTTAACACGTACATGAACTTTGAACACAAAACAGCTGTTTCGTTAAAAGTAAGAATAAGGTCCAAACACACATGGATAAACCTGCAAACATTAATCTCCTGAAAAGGCCCTGTATTTGTTTTCTGAAGTCAGAATATTGACCCACTCGACCTCTAATTAGAGGGTTTCCACTGGAACCAAAGTCAGAATCATAAGTGGGAAAGGAAACAGGATCGTACCAGACTTCTGCGTTCACGATGGCCGTTTTTGGCTGTTTTTGAACAGCTCTTTTATCGTTTAAGTTACAGTTAGTCAGTCATAAAAATACTACTTTTCACAAGATGAAATGAGTCACTGCTGTTTTATACACTCAAAAAACATTTTAGAAGTGTTCAACATTGGAGAATATGATCATCCACAGACAGGAAACTGAAACACAGTCACCTCAGAGATTAGGTCACTATTACTTCACAGTTCCAGGGTAAATCCAATGTCCCAGAAATGGAAGAATGGTCTAGCATCTTGCCAGAACCTCAATAAAGTAAAAACGAATAAATAAATGTTAAACTCAGCATTGCTGGTGGTACAAACACATTTTAGTCAGTTTGGTTTTGTTTTTTCTTTAGTTATGTTTGTATTAAACACAATACACTATATTTAAAAACAATTGTGCAGCAAATGTCATGAAACGCGGACAGATGGACCCAGTATTCAAGGAGAGACAGTCAGTAGGAAAGTTCAAAAGGTTTATTAAATAAAGAAAACTAGAGTGGAGCTGTGGCTCGCGGATACTGCAGGAGGGGGGCGGGGCACCGCCCAATCTCAGACACTCTGGTTTAGCAGGCTGACCAGGTGGTCACGCACAGGAGCAGACAGGATCAGGTGCAGATGAGCAGGCTCAGTGGCAGAGGGTAGCCGAGACAGGACGTGGAACCAGAACTTGATGCAGGAACTTTAAACTGGTCTCCTCCCTGGAGCAGGACACAGGTGAGAGGAATAAATTATAATTGAGACAGGGAGGGAAAACAGCAGGTGAAAGAAATTACCTATTAATGGGGAGCAAACAGGCCAGATCATGACAGCAAAGTCTTGTTGTGTTGACATTGTAACATGATTCCAAAGCATCTTTAAAATTCCCAAATGAATGGTTAATAAACTTCTAACAGGAGCTCTGTTAACATTTTACAGCTGCAGTAGTAATAATGTAGAGGCATGCATTGGGGCGTAACTGCTGTTCTTTGCTGTTTCCTCAGGAGAGGCCAAAGCCAATGCTCCCTGTGTGATCTTCATTGATGAACTAGACAGTGTGGGGGGTAAAAGGATCGAGTCCCCTATGCACCCTTACTCCAGACAGACTATCAACCAGCTGCTTGCTGAGATGGATGGGTAAACTTTCAGAAACAATCTGGGACATGTTTTCATGTTTGTGCAGCTGTTCTCTTCATTTTTATTCTGATGAGGAAATTAGATCACATTCTTGAGCGATTTAATCTTTGCAGAACATAAAAGCGTGTGTTCATACCAGAAGGCTCAGATAATAAACTGTGACTGGACAGTGTGATGTTGACCAGGCATGTACAAACACTGACCTGCTGTTTTCTAGGTTTAAACCGAATGAAGGGGTGATCATCATCGGAGCCACTAACTTCCCAGAAGCTCTGGATAAGTAGGTTTTGGTTTCTTACGGTCTACTCAGAAATCCGATCAAAGCGCTGCAGCCATGTGCTTTATGCTGCTTCTGGGTTTGTCTTTGCAGTGCGCTGATCCGCCCGGGACGTTTTGACATGCAGGTGACTGTACCCAAACCAGATGTTAAGGGGCGGACGGAGATTCTCAACTGGTACCTGAAGAAGATTAAAGTAGATCCAGGTGAGCCGTTAGCATCGGTCTTGTGCTGTTCCTCTCCGGTTAATTCCTACCTACAGTACAGGATGCCATCTTCGTAAAACTATACATACTTCTTGAACTTTATTTAATTTTTATTAAAACAAAATCATGATTTTATTTGGATTTTATGTAAAAAGTAGAGATGCAGCTGTTGGTTCAAAGGACAACTCTAGAGGAGCTGCATACATCCACAGTTCAGACGTTAGCTTCTGTTCATAAATGGTGAAATAAATCTTGGCGTACTTGTATAGAGCTTTATTAAGTCCAAGAGCCCCAAACCTCCTCACACTGCACTCAAGTCATTCACCCATTAGGGGCTGCTGTACACAACTCTCTTCCAGGCCCTCTGAACACCATCAGTATGCAATGCAGGTGAGATGAGGTTCCAACCTTGGCAGGCAAACCTGTTTCATACGCCACTGTCTCCCCTGTGTAGGAAAGCCATTCATTTCACTCTCCAGAACTCCGGCCTTTAGGTAAAAGGCCAATTTATGCTTCTGATGCATAGCCTCTGTAACCGTCAAATCTGTCTCTGTGCCTCAAAAAAATCCTGGCTACACATCGGACGGTCACAAATCCATGCAAACCTCAATTTGAACTGCGCAGACAATAAGAAGCTGTGATTGGTTCTTGGTATGCCTTTCCTGCTGTCTGAGTAGTCATCCTTCTCGATTCAGTGCCAGGGCGCGCCATTTTTAAAAACTGAGGGACAACTACAATGGAAGTACAACCACCTGTACGATGCCTACAAATTATACAAACATGCTAAGGTCTCTGCCAAAACGAAGTTCTCGTGACCATCCGCCGAAGTTCTCGCGGGTTCTCGAAAAAGGCTCCCCCTTGCACTTTAGCGTGAAACTGCTGTGCTTTCCCAGACTTTTGATGTGTGCGGTTGCAGAAGTCTAATCTGCCCTTAAAGGTACATGAAGGGCAACATGGTTGAAAAGCAGAAATAACCCTTTAGTTTGCAATGATTTAGTAGATAGAGCAAATACTGACCTACATGGAAAACGCTGTTTAGTTTTGAAGAGGCTGAATACATTAAAAATAAGAATTATTTTTTTCTCCACTTTTGGGTTCTGCACTACTTTGTGTTGGTCTAACTAGCAATAGGGCTGCAACTAACAGTTATTTTGCTAATCCATTAATTTGATGATTATTGTTTGATTAACTGATTAATAATCAGATAGCAAGAGGTTCCTTAAAGAATACTTTTTACAGAATTTAAACCCGGTGAAACTAAAACTTCTGGGTAGAGCATATTGATACAAAAAGATTTTTTTTTTTTTTTTTTTTTTTTTTTTTTTTTACCTTAAATGAAAAATATTTACATATCTTTTTTTTAAATTAAAATGTAGGTATAATTACTGCTCTAAATGGTTTTCTCTGTCAGCTAAAGGCATGTTTTAGTCTCTTTAAAAAATAAAATCCATTACCGAATCGGTTGACTTATTATTTCAATAATTAATTAATGATTACGGTACTAAGCCCTACCTAACAACAGATTCTTATGATGCAAAACATTTAGTAAATAGTTTAAGAAATTTTGGCCGTCAGCTTTTTCTAATGCTTATGATGTATTAAGTTAAATCATTCAAACCAAATCATCTCCATGACGACATGTCTGCTCTGCGTTCTCCCTGCAGCCATTGAGGCCAATCTTATTGCCAGAGGAACCGTTGGATTTTCCGGCGCCGACCTGGAAAATCTGGTAAACCAGGCCGCCCTGAAGGCAGCAGTTGATGGCAAAGACATGGTCACTATGAAGGAGCTGGAGTTTGCCAAAGACAAAATACTCATGGGTGTGTAAAGAGTTGCTAGTGGCGATCTGATGACCCTGCTTCTGGAGATAATGATATGCTTCGTCATTGTTACCTCGCCTCCCTCCTTTCTCCTCTCTTTTCTCCAAGGCCCCGAGAGAAGGAGTGCAGAAATTGACAACAAGAACAAGCAAATCACGGCATATCATGAATCCGGTCACGCCATCGTGGCGTATTACACCAAGGACGCCATGCCGATCAACAAAGCTACCATCATGCCCAGAGGCCCAAGTCTGGGACACGTAAGGAAAATCTGGACCTGTTGCTGAAGTGCTTCTTTAAGTTTTATCTATTATTGCTGTGCAGCAAACATTTGACTTCCTCTTCATCCTACAGGTTTCCATGCTTCCAGAGAACGACAGGTGGAGTGAGACCCGTTCTCAGCTTCTGGCACAGATGGATGTCAGTATGGGCGGCCGTGTGGCAGAGGAGATTATATTTGGCCATGAGAACATCACAACGGGTACGAACCATTGATGGGAGATTGATGGCCATGTTAGTGTGTGTGTGTGTTAGGAAAGCTCATGCTAAAGGAGATTAATTCTGGTTTTAAAGGAGCATCAAGTGACTTTGATAGCGCTACCAGGATTGCTAAGATGATGGTGACCAGATATGGGATGTGTGAGAAGGTAAGAAAAGCAAATTATTAATTACAAAATGCATTGCACTGATTTAGGTTCTGACTTTTCCTCCTCGTCTATCAGTTAGGTGTGATGACCTACTCTGACCTGACGGCGCAGAGTCCAGAGACACAAGCTGCTGTGGAGCATGAAGTCCGGGTTCTTCTGAAGGTCCGCCTCCATCAAATTTAAAAATTCAAACCTCTTTAGCTCCTCTGATGCTTAAGTAACACCTTTTGTCCTGCTGCTTCTAGGATTCCTATGAGCGTGCCAAAGCCCTGTTAAAGTCTCACGCCAAGGAGCATAAGAACCTGGCAGATGCTCTGCTCATGTATGAGACGCTGGACGCCAAAGAGATTCAGCTGGTTCTGGAGGGCAAAACCCTGGAGACCAGATAAAACCCGCAGGGAGGAGCACGAACAGGAAGAGAGGGGTGGATAGATTTTAAAGAGAATGGGATCAGATGCATTTAGCAGGAGGGTCGTCTTTTAAAAAGTTCTTCACTTTAAGTCCTCATGATTTCATAGAATCTCCCAAACTAGAAGTGCTGGTGTATTTAAAGCAACGACAGCAGGTTGATGTTGAGTCACAGATGCGGACATGCTTATATTCCGCTCCTTCTGGGAATGATGTGTGTTACACCTAAGAATAAATCTGTTTTGTTTGTTTTTGCCATGGGATAATGGTTGAAAATCAACTTAAATGTGTGCACTTGCTGCGTATACACTGAAAGTTAAAGTTAAATTTAATCACTGATGGCACTTTTTTTTTTTAGTATTAATTCAAGGGTTACCTTGTTGCTAAAATGCTGCGTTTAAAAATGGATTTAAAAAAGATAATTTCTCCTTTCGGTGGAAAATGCTTTCTTTTATCAAACGCACTATTTCCATATTAAATTGGACTAACAACATCCAGGTATTTAAACAAGGTGGAAAACATCGTAGGACACATTCTTCTTTTTATAAAGCCTCCCTTTTTTCAAAAACATCAAACTACTTTGGTTTGAAATGTCTTTTGGTTTATCATTGAGGTGTAAAGAATAAAGAAAATGTATTTACAGATCTTTTCCCAGTATAAAAGAGGAATCAATGTCTCCTTTCATTTGTAGTTGTTTGATACAGCAAATCATATCTCATTTTTAAGCGTAATCTTTTCTTCAATCTGTACAATTGAAGGAAATGAATGATTTTTTTTACAGTATTGCAAAGTTGGATCATGCTACTACTATAAAACAGACTGATCTAATTGTTTCCACATCTTTCCCAGAGAAGCCAACCAATATGTCCATGTCTGTGATCAGCACGTTGCTCAGGTTGTTTTATCAATTAGTGGGAAGAAATTATCCATGAATGTAAACATAAATGGAACAACTGTATTTTTTTTTTTTCTTTTCCGGAAGAGAATGTCAAAGAATTGAATTTTGAAATGAACAGCATTGTGAACTTGGAGTCATTTTTGATATGATGGGAAACCAGTCCAGCCATTATACAAATACATTCATGTTTTATCTCTGAGGGGATTTCATAGATGTTCTCGTTTCCTTGCTTCACCAGTTTCCACAGGTTTCTGTTGCTCCTTTATAAAGGCGGCCTACATGTGAATGTATAATGAGTCATTTGTTTTCCAGTGCATTACTGTTTGTGCACTTTATGTCTAATTTTAACGTAAATAAATATATCCTTATTTATTTAATTTGGCTTTTTGGAAGCCTTTGAGTGAATTTCCTGTAATTACAAATGTGTGGAGTGAAGACAAATCAAATGTTTTTCTTTTTTTTTTGCTTTGTCTTTCTATTCCTAATTGCAGAGCAATATTCAGTCCACTTCTGCTTATGTAAGCGATGTTTCTTTTTTTTTTAAGAGTGAGCAATTATATGCTCTGGCTGGATAAGAGGCACTTCAGCAATAATAAATGTGTCAGGTTGTCTAAAACTGACTGGGAAGCAGCATTTTTGACTCTAGAAGATGTTGATTTATTCAGCTGCTTCTGTGGTTCATGTCTGATGCAACATACTCCAAGCTTAGACCATTATTTAAAGGTTATCGCAAGAGTTTAGCTTATTCTTCACCTTGGTCTCAGTTTTAAAGATGGTTTTCTCAGTTTATTAATCTCTCTACTTTGCTTGGCATGTAAATACTGTACGATTCAGTGCTGGGAATCCTGTATATAAATGTATAGGAGTGCTTTTATGCTGTGTGCACTCTGAATGGCTCCTATCTGTAGATCTCTTCCACTGTGTTATGATAACGACTGGTAATGCGTAGCAGAAACACCAAACTCCAAATAAAATATTTAAATTGAAGACTTGTATCATCTTTGTGGAAAGTTTTAAAACAATTCTTTCAAATTTGCCTTTTAATCAGTGGATCAATAGGCTAAATAACAATTCATTCCGTTTCTGTACATTAAACCAAAACTATTTTACCTGCTTGATGTTGTCTGACTGGTTTGATAAAAGGGATTTCATGATTTCCCATATCTGATAGGAATTGTGCTTGGATGTGGCTTGGAAAAAAAAGTACCCCAGTTTTTTAAATGAAATTTTCAAACAGTGTTTATTCAGGATTCTATGAGGGGGGGTGAGTAAGTTTTCAAAATCTATCCAAACCTAATGTAATGTTTGTTTTAAAAAAGAATTCGGGTTTTAAGCCTAACCTTCTTTTACAATCTGTAACATTTAAACTTAAAACAGAAAACACATGGCAATATGTTCTAAAAGGAGCAAATACTTTTTCTTATACATGTTTCATGCATTTTACTAAAATATTGAATAGAACAATAATGAGACTAAAGATAATGCCTGAAAGCTACTGTGTATGTTGGGCATGCAGCATCCTGTATCATACCATTAGGCTCAACCAGGACAATAAATGTATAACACTGCTAGAACTTAATAAAAGCACCAACCAGTGTGAGAAACACAGGAATGAACACAAGGCCATGGAGCAAACCAAAACTTATCACGAGGAACATAATCTTAAAGAAGGTCCTAAAAATGTAGCTCCCAGACATCGATAACACCACCACACCCAGAATGGTGGACAGCGCTCCTTGCATTATAGGGTACCCCAGGTGGCTCAAAGCCTCTGCAGCTTTCTGGTCCACGTCCCTCTTGGGACTCGAAACAAAGGCGTATGAAATGTGCGCCGAGAAATCCACAGAGAATCCGATGCTCATAATCAGGTTGATCATGGAAATGGTGTCCAAACTAACCCCCCACAGTGACATGAACCCAACAACGCCTACAACTACAGAACAAATTGCAAAAGCCACACAAATGGAACAAAGGGGGTTTGGTATCAGTATGAGTGAGACAAGCAGCATTGCAGAGACGGCAATAAGGACGGTCTGAATGGTGCTGTCTGAGATAAACATGTATTGGTCAAAGTAGATAAAGGCAGGGTGGTAAACCAGCAGCTTAAAGGGACAGTCCTCTGCAGTTCTCCTGAGTTCAGTCATTATTTCATTCAACGGGGAGTGGGTTAGTGTTTGAAGAAAGAAACGAGAAGCCTGAATGGCTTTTCCTGAAGTTGAATTGAGATCTAGTTTAAACATTGGGTTAAGCTCCAGGAAGTTAGCCAGGTGGGAGAAGAAGGTTTCCTTGGAGCTAATATTCAGATTAGAAGTGCCTGCATAATGTTTGAAGGAAGTAAACCAAGCGAGAGTGTTGTTTACAAAGTTCAGGTTTTTAAAAGCTGAAATGCATGAGTTTAGATCCCTCTGGTCATCGTCATCCCAGTAAGAGATGGGTTGCTTCACTGCCACCATCACATTGTAGCCGTATTTAGAGAAGTGCTGCTCTTGGTGATTGTAGTATCTTATGAGGTAGGAGTCATCTAAAGCAAGGTTCTTGATGTCGAGTCCTTCTTTAAGCAGGTGAATACCATAGATGCTTAAAACCAAATAGCCTGAATAGCACACAAACACGAAAACTTTATACCCTTTGTGGGAGAGACACTGACTTAAGAACTGCTGAAGAAAATAATCGATGGGTTCAGTTTCCTCCTTCTCAGTTGTACGATTGTAACCACCCCCAACACAGCACGCCCTGAAGGCTTTTGAAGATCCGCTTGGAAAGTCCTCTGGTACTCTGGCACAGGTGAACCAGTGTCTGTTCTCTGCTTCCCTCCGTCCATTCAGAGCCATGCACGCGCCAAGGAAGGTGATGCTGTACAAATAACAGAAGCAGACACAAATCCCAGCATAGAGACAAAAGGATCGGACGGAGCCAAATGGCGAGCTGCAGCCCAGGAAGAGAGACAGAGCATCAGTGATGGTGGTAATGGTTACAGACACAGACGCATCTCTGTAGGTCACACCCATTCGGTCAGGAACTGTGTCCAGAACGCGGCTCCTCTGCCAGCAGGAAATCATGATGAACATGTCATCCAGCCCAATTCCTTTATGTTCAAAGTTCAAAGAGGAATAAGAGTCATTCACGTCCTGTCAGACTTTAGAGAAAAAAATGGTCTTGTTTGTATTTTTTACTCACCTAAAATCATGAAAGGACAGGATGCAGCTGTCATGACAAAGGGTTGTCCGAGCAACAGCAGCACGCCAAACCCACTCAGAATTGCTAGGCCTGTGCAGAGAACTCCACAGAAGGCCACCCAAACCTTTGTCCTCACATTGTCTGACCTTAACAGAGAAAAAAAACTGTTATTTACAATAAAATTACAATCATAAAATGTTTATTCTTCTAACTTCTTACCTACCTCCAACAAGTTAGTATTGAAAATGTGACGACAACGGCATAAGTGATGGAGAATAAATTGATGACAGAAGCTGGAGACCTCTCAAATTCCCACTGCATTGACTTTGAGGTGGAAAATGAAACCTAAAGTAAAATAGTGTTGATAAATTAAGCAAAAAACATTTAACAAACCTGAAACTCTTAAAAAAACCATATATGTTCTGCTTACCTGGAGAGAAGATGATGACTCGCTTGAAAGCAAGCTGATAAAGCTTTCCAGCCAGAGGTTATTCTTTGCATGGTTGCTCCCCTCTAAGTAGTAATGAAGCTGCACTGCTTTAGCGCTTTCAATAAATGAAGTCTCTCTGTGAACTTCCACGCTCCCCAGGCTTAGGTATAAAGGTATAGATTTACGATCAGTGTGATACCATGGAAACGTTAAGTTGACAGACTCCACATTGCTGGCATTGTACTCGATTATATCAAGGAAATCACTTGAGGCACAGGAGTCCATCACTTTGGCACAGATGTCTCCATATTCAAAAGAATGGTTGCCAAACTCCACCTGCATGCGCCTGATTCTCAAGTCCAAATCTAAGATGTTGTGAAGCGACTTAGTGGTTAGAATATTTCCATCACTTGTTACTATGACAGTGCCGTAGCTCCCATCGGTGCTTAGCCTAAGACTTGAGAACATGGAGCCGTTTCTCGGAAAGGTTTCTTCCACGTATTTCCTCTCCGTCTTGGCCGGTCCATCAGCAGGTGTAAACTGTTCTTCAATGTCATTGGACATGCTGTCCTGGAGGAAATAAAAGCCACTTCCCAGAGCAGAGGAGACGATGAGCGGGGCGAACAGGAACCACCAGGGATGGGAGCCAATAAAACTGCCCATCATCTCAAAGCACATCCGCAGAGGCTTTTCCACACAGTCCGTTTGGCATCTTGCCATAGCTCTAAAGTTTAGTCAGAGGTCCAATACGATTTAGGGTCAATTAGAGGCAAGGGCTCTTCAACATGAAGGGAGAGATCTGCAGGTTATATGCTGAGCTGTATTTATGGTGCTGCTTTTTCCCTTTTGCTCCCCAATGAGCTGGAATTTGCATAATTACAGGGTTAAGAACAAATGTTATGGGTTATAGTTTAGAACAGATGTGGTAAGAAGAGACCCACAGGCATCCGATTAAGACATTGGTTTATTGTTTTGTGGTTCACTGGTTTCAGCTCTGAGACTGGTTAGCTTTTCACCCAGAGGGTTTCTTTTCATGGTTAGGGTAACATAATTGTTGCAAATAAGGGGGTGTTTCAGAGTTCAGATAGTTTAGGTAGGAAACCAACAAAGGTGCATTGTCTTAATGTTGTTAAACTACACAGAACCTGCTCTTCCATTTAACCCAAATAGTCCACTATTCAGGGTCAACAAAGAGTGATCTTAACACCATTACCTACATGAGAACATTTGTGTGAAATATTCAAATATTAAGAGCGCCAGAATGAGAAAGAGAATGACTTGGGCTCAGATCTTATTTGTTTTTGTTTTTTTTTATCATAAAAGTACTTCTAAACAAGCAATCAATACATTTCCTTTGCATCCCTTAATAGAGTTAAAATCATGGGTAGGGATTAGTTGGTTCTGATTTAAAACATCAGGATGACTTCAAAAATATTGGGGCTTTTTTTTGGATTTCTAAAAATATTCTGACTTTGAGTTTAGTATTTAGGCTTCCCTCTAATTTCTATGGGCATTTTTTACAGTAAATTGTAAAGGTTCATTCATTTAAAAAAAGCGTTTCAGTAACATTAGAGACACAAATGTCAGAATTTGGCTCAATCTCATATAAAGAACATCTTACATTTCATCTTTTAAATTTATTTGATCTAATTTTACAGGTATAAAACAAACACATCGGTGATATTAATATTATTGCATGGTTTTTGAAATTAATGGATTATTATTCTAAGTTAATTGAGATTAACTATGGAAATGAATGGGCACAATTTGTACAAATCTCTTGTCAATTTTAAATCAATAAAATATTATTTTCTGAAGACAGTATATTAGCCCCTGTTTACATTGAGTTTGTTTCTGATCTTTCTTTGTATTTACAGAAATAATTTTCCTAATTATTGTTATTAAGATAAATAAATAAAAAAGTATATCTGCTGGCTGTGGCTCAGTTTTAACGAAGAGTTTTAACAAACCGATGGTCGTCTATAAGTTTAACTTTTGTTGATTTTGTGATAATAAAAAATCAACAATCACTGCAAGACAGAAATACAAGCTACAAAAAATAAAATAAAATACACAGAAAAATAAATATCAATAAAAATTATTTTACCATAGACTTTTACCTAAATTCATCTTTTTATTGCCTTTTTTTTCTGCTCACATTTGGACAATTTCCCTAAATTGTCTTGATTGTTTTTTGATCCAACTAAAATAATTTTGAGCAAGCAGGTATAAGAAGACACTTGATTAGTGGATTTATATAACATTTCAAAGCAAAAGACTGGATTTATTGAAATCATTGTTTATCAGAGCAAGATCGTATGGAAGCTGCTAAAGCCCAGTCATGCCAGTCTCCGATGAAAAAAGGAAATGTATTTAACAGAATTCTGATTTAACTATCTCATAATACATAATAAACTGTTTTGTATAAATGTTATGTTTTGGGATACATTGTGTTCATTTATTTAGGCTTTCTTTGGTTTCTTCCATATGCAGTTAATGAATGATCAAATATATAAAATATATATATATATACCAGACCAAGATTTATGACGTAAAAAAGTATGATTACAGTACCTTTCCTATAGTTTAAATACCACAGCAGTTCTTCTGACACATAAAATCCTCCCTAGAAGTGGTGGTCTAATTCTAGCTAACATTATGTTCTAATAAACTGGAGTTAATTTTACAACCTATTTGGTAATTATGAGATACTCTCCCATTACGAGATTTCATCATCATCATAATCAAATCATAATCTCATTATTATGAGATATCTCACTTATCCTTATGAAGTATAACTTTTTTTTTTTTTTTATTAGAGTGGCAGAATTGGGCTCCCATATAGGAATGAGACATCCTCATAGCGCAATGGAGGTTCTAGAACAAATATATCAGCAGAGCCAACATACATGATACAAAAAAGGGCAACAATTCATCATTTAATGTACTAGGAGCCACATGTGTATTTAAATTGAAAGAGGAGAAATGTCCTCCTCATTTATTGATATTCAAATTTCCTGTTGTGTCAATTGAAAATGGGTAACTGTGGTTTGAAACTGCTAATTTCACCTTAACTAAAATGAAAACTTCCTTAGGAAAATTAACAAAATAAGTAAATATCTACTTTAAGCCAAAGGTGATAGTGTTTCCTTGAACACAGGATTGGCTGGCCATTTGATGATAGGTGCATCCAGTGATGTGACAGCATGAACCGAGTGGCTGCTGTTTCAAACAACAATGATTCCCACTCAATATTTAAATATGATAACATTGTTGCAGAAATAACAGCTTCAAAACATATAAAAAAACAAGATAAAGTTAAAAACCAAGGTGTTTAACTTTGTTTAATTTAAAGGATAACTGATGATGTGCTGTATTACTACAATTGTACGAACTAAAGGGAGAGCACTAGAAATCTTTAAAGACTAAAAAGACTAAAGAAAAAAAATATATTTTTTTGAAATATTATGGCCAAGTAAATTTTTTATTTTAAAAGAAAATGATCAGGTTTGATCAATTTAGAATTAGAACTTGAGCAAATCGGATAAATTCAGTTAAAATCGAACTGTAAAGGTAAGAAAAATAAATAAATAACTAAAAAAAAGAAAAAGGTGCAAAGGACCAATCAGTAATGGTGTCTGTGCGAAATCATATCAACATAATAAATTCACCACAACCTCCACACCTTTACAGGGAAAAAGAAGTCCTCGCCTATTCAGCCAGGCCAACAATTCCCGTTAACGACACCCCGTTCAGAGACACAGACAGGTATGGGGCATTGCAGGCTAACAAAAGAAGCTAAAAAAAAAACATTCCAAAGGAGTGGACCCGTTCGTCCTTTTCAGTTTACATATTTTCTAAATAAAAACAAGGCTTTGATGGGCTCCTGTATTAAACCTCCAATTCAACGCTATTCCTGACAATCTGAATTAAAAAGATTCCTGGATGGGAAGCGAAACGTCTTCAAACTTGGAAACAAATTCCAGTGGGTTGTTTTTAACCTTTTTGGATTAACTATGACCTGGATGACTGAGAATCTTGCCCATCATAATAAATTAACTTTGAATTATATTTTAGCTACAGGGGGCAATAATAATTTAACTTTATTGATTTCTAATTGGAGAAATTTACCTCAGCATTTAATCCTTCTCCTTGGGGAGCAGTGGGCTGCCATCGTGGAGCGCCCGGGGAGCAGTGTGGAGTTAAGGGTCTTGCTCAGGAACCCAGAGTGGTGGCTGTGGGAATTTAAGCGGGTAGTTGGAACCTTCTCAGACATGGGCGGTTCTAGACAGGGGCCAGTGCCCTGTACTGAACACATAATACTCAAAGAAATTCTGATGATGATATGTGCTGAAACAGACATGGTTACTGATAGGTCCTTAGGATATATCTCTTTTTTTTTCTTTACAAATTCTGTTTTACTAATTATTTAAAAACAATAAGTTGATAGCTTCAGTGGTATTGAGAAAGCATCCCAGTTTTCATCTGCTAATTTTTTTTAAACTAATTTAAAAAAATAATCATATTTTTAAAGCTGAATTTATCAGTTTTTTTATTTTTAGTTCTAATTCAGATTTTATAGAAACCGGTAATTTTAACTTAAATTAAGTCAAAATATGTAAAATTTCTAAATTATGAATGTATATTGACCTCATAAGACATAGAATTTTAATTAAACCTAACTGAAATTAAATTTCATTTCATGCAGCTCTCTTAATATATTTCCATCCCTTGCCCTGTTTTTTATTTCATGCTTTTCTGTTCCCGCATGAAAACACACTGGCCCCCTCCTGGCCCCCTGGTACATTTGGTCTAGATCCGCCACTGTTCTCAGAGCACAAACGCACTGCTCTGACCACTAGGTCAACACTAATGGTGTAACAACACAGCGATAGGCCCATAAGCAACATTATCTGGGTGGGCCCCATATGAAGTACATATATGATCACACATCCCACACAGAAAAATAATGACTGCGCACCTTAAATGGAACCACTGGTGACAGCATAGCACAACATGTTACAGACATCCCAAGTTCCAAAAACTTATTTCAGGGAGAAGCTTGTCGAAGCTCTGGATAACCCGTAATTCCAAGTCGTAGTGTAAAAAATAAAATACTCAAATACATCGTTCTTTTAAGATCTTTATTGCTGTTTGAAACATATATGGGTGTATTTTTTACCAACCGTCTAATTAACTATACACAGTTATTAACATAATAATTAAAAGTACCACTGCCTGCTTTGCTATTGGTGTCGTGTTTAAACGGCTCACCATCATGTTGGAATCTGGCATGTGTTGGGGTATAAATAAGGTCCTGTGTGGTCAGTCACTTCAGATTCAGGTGGGTTTCTGCAGGGGCGGAGCTAGATGGGGGGCCAGGGCCAATCATTGGCCACCCCTGTGGCCACCCCAACCATTTTTTCCCTATAATACAGATGGTGGCAGCAGTAATACTTTCAAGTAGAATGTTTTAACTTATTTAACTTTTTAATTTTCTATATTTAAACAATTACCTGACAACAAAAACACTGTGGTTAATTATGCACATAAATATACTAACATTAAAGATGATAAATACAGAATTCATTCTCTTTTCAGAACTAGATTTTGTCTTATATTGGATAAAGAGAAAACTATGTCTCTGCAAGTGATCTAGGACTCTTCACTGAAATTGGAGATAAATAACTATTTTAATGACAAGTAATCCATTTAATATAGATATTAGAACATGTAAATATTAGTTTTATGAAGAATAATTATTAATAAAAGTAGGTAAGGAATGACAAAGGAAAAGATGTTCACCCCAGAACTCAAAACTGAAAGAATTTTGTCCTCTACACCTTTACTTTAGACAGCATGGATGTTTAAATATATGCGTCTGTTTGTTAGCAAAGGCTGTAGGAAAGTTAGTCTTTATTTAGAAAATATGGATGTTTTAATTGTCCATTTTCCTTTTGGAACAGATTGACCCTGAGGCTCTGGAACCATATCCGCTTTAGGCCACCCCTCAGTGTACATTGGTTATTGCCTGGCCACCCTTATTAAAATTTTCTGGCTACACCTCTGGTTTTATGAGGGATTTTTTGTTCCATTACATCTGCAAAGAGAAGTCCTTGTGTGGGGGCCTATCAGGTGTCAGTGATGGGGCCCATAAGAGGTTGTGGGCCCTTAAGCAATTGCTGTCTTTGCTTACCGATAGTTACGCCATTGGCCAACACACCCCAGGGCCAGGACCAGTTCTACATGGGCTCTGGCCCCTGTTGGCCCCCCTCTAGAACCGCCCTGGCCTGTTGAAAAAACGCATGGCCTCTTTGTTTATGTTTTTGGTCTATTAGGGCTGACGAACGCCGTGACGTCAGGCGTTGCAATAGATTAGGCGGAAGTTGGTCAGCCAGCAGGCAGCTGTCATCGTAGCCGATAGCCGCCTGCTGCTGGAGAGAATAAACAATAATAAAACTAGTTCAATATCTGTCGCTTAAAGGTGGAGGTCAGGTCAGCAGCAGAAAAACATGGATGAAGACGTGTTGACCACATTAAAGCTGCTGATAATCGGAGAAAGCGGAGTGGGAAAGTCCAGGTTAGTGTATGCTATTAGCATGTTAGCGGCTAGCCTGTCTTTATGTTGACAGGATTCTAGTCGTTGCGTAATTTTTATTCTTCACTGTCTTCACTGCTCAGCAGCTGTTTGTGTTCTTGAGATTGTGTTTTCTACCTGTTCAAAACAAGCTGAAAACTACCAAAAAGTTACTAGTTGGCTTTGTTACAGAAACATTTAACAAACAGCTGTGAAAGTTTCTGTTTTCTATCTTATTATCGCGTTTAACTTTGAAGGACCGATGCTGGACATTCAGCATCACAACTGTATATTTTTGTTGTTGTTTAATCTGCCGCTAACAGGAAGCTGTTTTTATTTTTAGTTCAGTTTTGTTTTCTTGCAAACAATACAATAGCCAACTGTGCTGAATACTCATTTGCAATTTATCTTCATATCCCCTGACAGCCTCCTCCTGAGGTTCACAGACGATACATTTGACCCAGATCAGTCCGCCACAATAGGTTCTACACTCACTCATTTATTACACAAACTGTTACAGATCAGAAATATTTTCTCCTTTATCCACATTCTCGTTTCTTTATCATATTTAAGGTGTGGACTTCAAAGTCAAGACACTCGCAATTGAAGGAAACAAAGCAAAACTAGCTATTTGGGTAAGTCTCTGCCCCATCATCTACACAAACATATGGCACAATATATAGCTGGGAAAAACATGGTGAAGTTAACCTTTGTGGCCACACGGTGGCGACATTGCTCAGCAGAATATACTGTTGATGACAAAGCTGTTCTTGAGCTGCAGCTATGTGGCCTAGTTCTTTGTAAAATTTGAATCTCCTTTTTATAATGGGATTAGAAACTAATCCTTATTAAAAGTAACTACAGGTAAAAAGATCAACAACAATTGGGGCTTTTTTTGGACTTTTAAGGACTATTAATGCAATGATCCATTTATTTGTTTTTTGAGCACCTGTACATAATAAAAGGGGATCTTTTCATGAAGCTTAAACAGTGCATTCTACTATTTAATGGCGGCTCCAGAGATTTTTATCTACAGGTGCTAAAGGGGAGCTGAACATTGAACTGAGGATGCTATAAATCGTCCTTTTCTATTCAATTTTTAATTAAATTCAGTTTATTTCTATAGCACCAATTCAAAACACATGTCACCTCAAGGCACTTTACAGTTCACCAGATCAAACAGTCAAATTGATTCAAAGTTTTCTATCTAAGGAAAACCAGTTGATCCCTCACACTAAGCATGCTTGTAGTGACAGTGGAGAGGAAAATCTCAATTTTAACAGGAAGAAACCTCCAGCAGAACCAGGCTCGGTGTGAGCGGCCATCTGCTGAGTGGGGTTCAAGGAGACAGAAGCAGAGATGCAAAAAGCAGCTGTAAAAGGCCCCGTCCAGGAAAAACACAGCCAGGCAGACGAGCTCTGAGCCAGCTCCCATGTCAGAGGATGAAGAGAGCACATCCAGCCAGTCTCAGTCAGAGAAACAGGACTACACTGGAAAAACAGGCCAATCTCCAACATCTATAAACAAAGGTGTTGATGGAAGCAGCACAGCTGATATTTCTCTCTAGGATGGAGTCACAGTCAAACAGGAACAGACAAGGCAAAGCTACTACGAGGAAAAGCAGAGAGAACAGAAGGTTAGAGATTGAACTAACAGATTCTGCAGAGTGGGAGAATAGAGACAGAATGAAGCAAAATGGTGAAATAGGGGCCCCTATGTCCTCCAGAAATCTGAGCCTATAGCAGCATGACTATAGAGATAGCTCAGGATAACCTGAGCCACTCTAACTATAAGCTTTATCAAAGAGGAAAGTTTTAGGCCTAGCCATAAAAGTAGACAGGGTGTCTGCCTCACGGATTAAAACTGGTAGTTGGTTCCACAGGAGAGGAGCCTGATAACTAAAAGATCTGCCTCCCATTCTACTTTTAGAAATTCTAGGAACCAATAGTAAACCTTAAGATTGAGAGCGAAGTGCTCTGTTAGGAACATAAGGAACAATCATATCTCTAATATAAGAGATATGATTTTGGTACATTTGTAATGCACACAGATGCAAATGAAAACAGAAGTGTGCCAACAACTCTTAAATCTACAAAAGCCAATATTAAGATGGATCATCGATATGTGGTGTTCTGATATTCAAATAAAACATATGAAGTACATGTATAAAGTGTAAAGTGAAGTATACAAGTTGTTAGAATCAGTTCACTGTATTTTGTTTTCCTGAAGACAAAAAAGTGACTAGATGGGGAATTCACCAGTGACATTTAGTGAAGTCAATGTAAGGTTATTTGTTAATAATATTTAGAACTACCTATAAGAGGTAAAATTATTTATAAATATTTTGTTAATTTAAATCCCCCCAGTGGTTTTTACTTTACTTATTTACTTGGTTTTTTTTATTGTGTAGAAAAAAGCCAGATGTTGCAAATAAAATACTAGACAGAAAACTAATTTATCCTCTCAAAAATCCGAATTAGGCCAAATTAAAGTAGCAGTCATTCGTAGGAATCATCAACTGGATTTAGAAAAGCACAGAAATGATTAATTTAGGACATATGTCCTAAGTTAATCATTTTTGTGCATAGAATAAAATGGAATAGAATAGAGATAGATAGAATAGATAGAAAGAGAAATAAAAATACTTTGAAAGTACAGGATTCCAAATCATATATGAAGTAATGCCATAAATGGTAGAAAATATGTATTCATATGTTTATAGAAATTTTAATTACCTTCACAGAACATTAAATGGTCTCGACATTCACACTATATGATATTTGGACACTTGACAATAAAAAAAAAAAGGTACAAAATAAGTAATTCTTCTTTTGCTATGTATAGAGTCTGTAGAAGAGGTACGACTGATTTGGTGTATTTTTATGCATTCAAACTTTTTGTTTCTCGACTTGGACAAGCTTGGTTATTTTTACACCCAGGGTGTATACAAAACGAAATTTTGTTTAGTACTGCTCTCAAGATTCTTAGGGCGTAGATGTGATAGAATGTAAACATGATGATCAATGTAAACATAAGACTAAGATATGATTTACAGTTTTTCCAACATTTTTTTTTTTTTTGGAATCTGCTGGACCTGTATCGAATGCTTCAAAGCCTTTTTTAATAGAAAATTGATTTTTATAAAATTGGAACTGGAATATATGGAAAATAATCTTTCTTATTTTTTCTTTCCAAGGACACAGCTGGACAGGAAAGGTTTCGTACGCTGACACCCAGCTACTACCGCGGTGCACAGGGAGTCATACTCGGTAAGTAGCTGAGCCTTTCGAGCTTAACAGGTCAAATGATCCCCACCTCTTCATTTTTGTCATGTCCACATTCACAGCCTTTTCCATTCACCACAGTTATAATTGTTTACTGATAAACTTATCCTTAAAATAAATCATGTTTGTTGACCTTTCAGTTCCCTCTACTGTCATGAAAACCATTTTCCCCTAAGTCCAGTTAATTATAACTTAGTTACATAATGGTTTCAAAAAGGGACACATTTTATTTCTGATTAATATTTACCATTCTAAGTAACACCGTAAAACTATTGACTATGTAGTAGCTTAGCTTGATATAAATTAAAATTATTTTTCAGCTCACTTTGTTCTTGTTGATGCAAACCACTCCTGTGAGTTTCCTGCCTATTTACCTTGAGACTGTTAGATTTGTCAGTCAATGAGTCATGTGACCTAGAGCGCCACTTTGCAGCAGCCTGAGCTCCTTTTACAGATCAAACCTAAAAATGAGAAAGTATTTGTCAGCCAACAAAACGAATATGAAACTTTCCATTTCATATATATTTTTGGTTTCTCTGATGTAGGATTTAAATGTTTCCTTGTCTTTAAAAGTAACTCCATGACTTCTTTTTTCACTGATCCGAAGTGGTCAGCTATCAGATTCCAATACATGGAGGGAGACGGCTGCTTTCACAGCTGAGGGAGGGAGTTTCATTTTGCCACAGTGCAGTTTTGCTAATCATAGACATCACCGCCATATTGAATGTAGCATAGAGGTGCTATAGGGAGGGATCACCAATCAGAAAGCATGTCTCCCTCCTGTGCTTCGTGGAAATGTACCAACTGATTTATAGTACAATCCAGATCTGCTGCACGTCCCTTTCATGGATAAGAATGGAAAAAATACATATAATAGGATTTTACTTTGACGTAATTTACTAAATAGAATGTGCTTACTTTGGGGAAATTAGTGTCGCCTAACGGGCATCATTATATGAATCCTACAGGGAAACCAGCTAGAAAGAAAAAAATATATATAATTTTCTATACATGAAAATAAACCACTTAAATTGTTTATGCTCTGTTGGTTTCCCAAAGATAAAGCTTTGGGAAAGCAATAAGAACAGCATTGAGAAGATAAGTGTTAATTTATTCAATATTAATATTTGTGGTCTTTATTTTTTTTAAACATGTCATATTGGAACCTTTATTATCTTGTATAGACACAGATCTATGATGGAGTTTAGGTAGAGATGTCCTGATGCAATATTGATAACAGAAATCAGTTTCAACCAGATATAAGAAAGCCCATAGACACCCTTTGATTCTGTCCACTTTTGTTTAAAATGTATGTAACTCTTTGGTGAATAAGAAATGGGTCAGTTGTTCTCATACTTGATGCCATTTTACTGTTGTTCTCTGTCTGAGAAAAATCACTTAATCAAACCCTTTCTATCATTCCACTCTATTACATAAGTAATAAAAGTATCTATCATTCTTGCTGATATCATATTGGGTCAATATCACATTGAATCAGAAATGAAAAACTTAAATCGAGACATGCCTAGAATTAGGCGGAAAATTTGTTTTTCCTAAGGAACACAGGGATAAAATGACTAATATTACAAAGAAAAAAATTCAGGAGAATGCAGGAAAAATTTGACAAGACGAAAGAAAAAATAATATTGCAAAAATAAAGTGGTAATGAAAGTAATGCCCATAAGGCGCACCGTACTAAAAGGCGCAGTCTCAGTTATGTGTCCCATTTCTGTGTTTAACACACACATAAGGCGCACCGGACTATAGGGCGCGTTTTTTATATACCGGTACATGTCCTCTACTACCTTTAAATACCTCTACTGCGTATTTAAAAATACAGCGGGGGCAAAACTGAGTATGATTGTGCTTTATTCATGTATTTATTACAAAGTATTAATCAAACCTGGCAGCTGGCCGTGAGACAGACACATCGCAGATGACACAGCGCTGTGATTACTCCTAAATTAACTTAAAATCCTGAAACCTGCCGACGGAATATGTTCGCTTTTATTACCGGTATCCTGGTGCCTGCAGTTTAAATTATTTAGATGAAAAACACCTGCCAGCAGCCGCGATGAACCGGGAGGCGACCAGGCCCAGTGGCTGCTGATGAAAGGATTTCTCCTGTCGGCGCACCGCTGGTATGTGGGGGTCTGAGCTGCTCCGACAGAAATAGATAATCTGGATGAACTGATTGCAATTATTAAGTTTTCAGGTGGACTTTCTCACTTAAAAACATATTAAAACTACTTTATTCCCACTGATCACAGCAAATATAGCTGCAAGATTTAGATTATTTAGATGAAAAACACCTGCCAGCCGCCGCGGTGAAGAGGAGGAGACCCGCCCAGAGGCTGCTGTTGAATTAAGTTTTCAGGTAGAAAAATAGAGCGGGAGCAAAACTGAGTATGTTTGTGCTTTATTCATGTATTTATTACAAAGTATTAATCAAACCCATCAATGTCATTATCCTCTGTTTCTGAATTAAACAGCTGCGCTAAATCAGACATGCCAATTTCCCCTTCTTCGCTGTCAGTCACTTTCCGTGCAGCGCAGCTCCTCAGAAATAATGCCGGCTTTTGCAAAAGCTTGAACAACAGAGCCAGCAGACACGTTAGTCCAAGCATCAACAATCCATCCGCAAACGGTGGCGTAACTTGCCCGGCGCTGCCTTCCACTTATCCTGAAACTGTGGTCTCCGTCGGTCATCCATCGCTCCCACGCCGCTCGCAGCCTTACTTTGAACGGCCGGTTCACACCGACTTCGAGCGGTTGAAGTTCCTTTGTCAGACCTCCCGGGATAACGGCAAGAACAGCGTTCATTTGACTCACCTTTTTTTTCACATCGGCTGTGAGAGACAGTATTTAGAATCAAATGTAGTCGTATAAATCCCTTTCTGCCCCTTTAGAGACAAAAATATTTTTTTTTTTTTAAAGAACCATACTCTAAAAGACTTTAACAAAAAATTGCAAACAACTGTTGAGTGTAAACAAGGACAAACAGAGCAGTTCTTCTTTTATTCACTTGTTGATTCAAGATGAACACATCTTTCATGTCTCTGTTGTTATAAGACACAAAAATAAAAAGTCTTTATTTTACAAAAAAACAATAAAGTTCACATCACACTATTACACACTATTACCAAGTAAATTTACTTAGTTACTCTACATATTTGGGAATTTATTAGTGAAAAAAAAATGTATTTTATTTGTAATAAGTTTTATAGAAAGGGAAAAAAACATAAAAACATTGCAGAGGTTGCTTACTATTACTCCAGTAGGATGTAGATACACATGAAAAATAAAATAAAGCACATAGCTTTAAGCTTAATGAAAAATTAGTTTATAAAGATATTAGTTCTCTGTCTCATTTATGAAGACGTTTTGTTATTATTTTATTTAAAAAGACACAGCAAAAAGCAACTGCCTAAACTTTATTTATTTATTGCTAAATATTTGTGTAGGAATTTTAGTTGCTGTGTTCATCATTTTAGGCAAAGTTAGAAGAAGAATCGTTGGTTTAGTGCCTGTAGCAGCACTGCAGTGAGGCAAAACATCTGTTTTCAGTGTCGCATGTCGAGGAAGGGATGCAGTTTCTGAGGGCTGCCCTTGTTATAAATTATTAGGAAGGTTCATAAGTACCTGTTGTTCTATAGATGCAGTTTTTGGATGATAGACCGTGTAAAAGTAGCACGATTTTAAAGTGAGAGAGAAAATTTTTTTATTTTTTTTTTGGTAGCAAATCAAAATAAAACCTTAAAAGTAATTTAGTTACTTTTATCAAACCCCCAATGATCAAAGTAATTGGAACTCTAAGGTAAACAGCAGTCCCAAATCTGCAGCCTTTAACTGATTTTCTTTCAGATGTACCCTTTCCTGATTGAAATATATTGTTGGATTTTTTTAATATAACAACATCTGGAATAAGTTCAAGGGGCAAAAATACTTCAGTTTTGCATTACATTAAATTAGCCGAACGGCAAAACTTTTCAATAGTCAATTTAGTGAAGTTAGAGCTGTTGTCACAAAACATTATATGTTTATTTAAAGTCTCTTTGTGTGTGTGTGCTTTGTTACACTTTGTTAGTGTATGATGTCACAAGGCGCGACTCTTTTACGAAGCTCGAAAACTGGCTGAACGAACTGGAAACGTACTCGACACGCAACGACATTGTCAAAATGCTGGTTGGCAACAAAATTGATAAGGTTAGTCACTGCCTGGAGCTCTTATATGCAGAACACGTGGCCGACTTCTGTCCAACTCTCAACGCAGTCATTTAAGGTCTTAATTTTCCTCTCTCTATTTTATAAACATCATGATGATCTATAGATGTTAAGTTTAATTTGCCTCTGTGTGTGTGAGAGTGTGCGTTCAAACCTCTGATGTGTTTTCAGGATGACCGTGAAGTGGACAGAAACGAAGGTTTGAAATTTGCCAGGAAACACTCGATGCTTTTTATTGGTAAGTGCTGGAGTAAGTGCGGAATCACTCATGTTGTTGGTCCTGTAGATTTACAGAAGGAAAGATGTAAACTTTCGCCCGCCGCCAATAAAATTCTTTATATTGTGCTTAAAAGTTACAACTAGGCTTTTTTTTGTTTTTTGTTTCACAGTGTTGGCTTTTGCTTTTTTGCTGACAGCCGGGAAATGTATGTTTGATTAAAATTGAGCTGCTCTGTCACTGAATCCATGTAAGCATCCAAATCCAGTTGGAGCTCTTTTAGAAATCAACTAAGCCCTGTTCTACTGTAGGAAGACTTAAATAAAGGACTTTTGTTGAGTGAATAAAATAGAAGATGTTGTTTTGATAGTTTTTTTTGTATTATACCCACACGTTCACAGGGAGAACAAGCCAGGGGAATCAAATCTAAGACCCTCTTGCTGCAAGGCAACAGCGCTTCGAACTGCACTTCATGTGTCCCTACAAATATTGCACTTATCCCCCTTTAGAAATGTAGAGTCTAATCTGAGAAATTCATTTGAAAAAGATTGCAATTCATAAAAATGTATCCCAAAAAAATTAAGAACATGAAAAAAAATATGAATAAAATACCAAATTATTTATTTAGGATGAAACCGCCCAACGTGCATCAGACCCACTTTTCCACCACGTAGCTGGAGCAGCAAAGATGCTTCAGCTGTGCATCAGACCTAAACATGTACAAGCATCAAAAATGAAGCAGCTGCTCTTGCTGCTTGCAGTCTGAACGTAGCATAACACTGATTCAGAGTGGGACCAAATGCACTCTTAAAGTGTTACTTTAAGAGTGCAAATTTACTGTGTACCCTTTTGCCTTCTGTTGCTTAGCAATACTGTAGCTGGTATACTTTGGGACTACAATGGCTTCTAGGAGGGGGCAATAAGCAACACCCATGCTACTTTGTTACAGGACATAAAATAAGTTCAATTTCAGCAAACCAGATTGAATGAAAACAATAGTTTGCTTTTGATCCGAATCAAACAATCAGACCAAAAGACGTTTCTGGTGTAAATCGATTGATTAGTGCGTGTATGGTCCTCTTTACTAAAGCAAAAATACTGAGCAAGTCATTAGAAATATCTTAAGAGTTTTCAGTTATAAAGTCTGAGGTGAGGTTTGTGTCGTAACTTTTTGTCTTTCCTAACACTTTTGACTCTTCAGCTCCCTGATCTCATTAATCCTTTCCGTATTCAGAGGCCAGTGCAAAGACCAAAGATGGCGTCCAATGTGCCTTTGAAGAGCTAGTGGAGAAGATCCTCCAGACTCCGGGGCTCTGGGAGAGCGACAACCAGGGTCAGAAGGTCCAGCTGGGGCATCAAGAGCAGGGCGGAGGAAGGGCGTGTGGAGGATACTGCTCCATACCCTGAAACTAGAAGAAACGGCAAAAACGGCGACCTGACAGAAACTACAACGGACCAGAGATATGGAGCTTAAGAGGGGCGAAAAAAAAAAAAAAGAGACAAATTGTTGGAGTTCTGTCATCAGAACGAACACTGCAGTTTTGCACAATTCCTGTTCAACTTCTATTACTTTATCATGTTCAGTTAGTGTGTGGCGAACCATCTGTAGGTCGGTGGTGGTGAAATTAATTAAACATACGAAGGATACCACAACAGTACACGTCTAGGTTAAAGTGATGTCATTAGCTACAGTTACTCAGTTGGACAGTACGGCATTACATTACCAGCATTGTGCCTGTAACATAATCTGATTTGTGGGGCTGTGATAGGTGGCCTTGCAGGTTTTACTCTAAATATGGAATTATTGTAAAAAAAAAAAAAAAAAGAAGTGTTTTTTTGTTTTATTGGCTCCAAAATTCCCAACTTTTGAGCATCTTGAGGTGGCAAAGACTGAATACTCTCAAATAAAACCTTAAAGAATGGAGCCTAGTTACTGACAACATTGTTACCCCTTCCCCGTCTCGGCTGTACACTCCCTCCTCCACAAGGTTACTTCTAGCTACAAAGGATGCCCATTTACTCACTGTTTTAATCCTACTCTTCCAAACTCGACCAGTTTATTTCCATTTGTTTCATTTAGCGTTGCTTCCTTTATAATTGTCGTTTATTAACCACAGAAAGAAAACATAACCAAGCACTTCTCTCACTCAAGATCCACATGTGTTGGAATTCCAGCTTTAATTTGGACATTTTTACTTTATTATTACCAGTAATTGTTTTCTGGGAATTGAAATAATTTTCTTTTTTTCTTTACTGTTGCTTTGTTGTGCTTTTCAGTAGTGTGCTGTTTCTTGTCAATCCTAAACCTGCCTTAACACTAGAAGAGTTGCAGTCAAGTAGCACTCGATCTGTTTTGAATTTAAATAAACGGAAACCCGAAGATGGGATCTCTCATCTCCTACAAGTCTTTGTTTGATGGCTGTCGTGTGGTTTAGTGTTTTCCTTCTAAAGTAATTTGTTGACTTGTCTGTTGATGCATATATTCCTTGCAAAGAATAAAGGCAGAAACTGCAGAGGCGGACAATCCAGGCTAATCAGTTAAGTGAAGAGATAATCCAGAAATACTTGGAGGTATGGAAAAAACTTATATTTTCCTAATGGTTCTTATACACTCTGGAAAGTATGCATGACTTTTCCAAATTAGGATAAATAAAGGAAATGGAAATGGGCTTCATTTGTGTTAAAGTGCTTAAATACATATAGGCACTTAAGATAACATAACCAACTATTTTGCTTGTTGATGTTGTTTGAACTAGTAATACATCAGTGGTTTATGGGTTTTGTAGAAATGTTTGAAAACTCAGCCAATAGATTTGGTCACAAATCGACTCTAGTACTATTTTGTGGGTCATAAGCTGAAATGTTCATTAATCTCTGTTTTATGCAGCAGCTTACTCTAAAAAAAATCATATCCATTTATCAATCCATAAATTAAACCAAATGTGTCTGAGTCCATCTGTCTGTTTTTTCTGTCTATCCATTCATGTGTTCATCCATCCATCCATCCATCCATCCATCCATCCATCCATCCATCCATCCATCCATCCATCCATCCATCCATCCGTTCTTGATCGGTCTCATTATTGATAACTCATAATCTTGGGAACTGTTTTGGAGTTTTACCAGGATAGACGTGTAGGAATGTGATTATTTTTCCCCATTCCTATTTTACTTTCACTGAGAAAAGTTCACAAACGTGTCTTGGGACAAGAATACTCAGAATAAGCTGTTTAACTGCTTCAATATACACAGGAGCAGCTGTCCGGACTAACTTTTTCCGTCATAGTGTTTTTCTGTGGTTTAAATTCCTTTTAATGAGATATCATAGAACAGATGAAGGAATCAGGAAGAGGAATTTTTATAATTTTGTGTAAAACCCATGAAAGGTATCATACTTTAACGTATGATGCCGACTGTATGAATAAATAAAACAACATATCTATTAGCTACAGTTCAGTACAGTTCCAAATCATGCAAATGTTATGATTTCCAGCTATTTACCAGCTTTTAAAACATCACTTTTGACTGAAAATCTTCATCCTAGACGGTCCCCTCTGTGCCTTCAGGGGCCATATATTGCACCCCTGTTGGTTTGCCATCCTTTTTCCACAGTGGATCTTTAAAATGCAGTTTGGAAGGCTGTAAAAGTCTGCACACATGAAGCCTACCACTAAGTACTTTGTGAAAGTACTTTAGTACTTTGTGAAAGTACTAAAGCACTTTGAGACAGTAATCCACGCCTTTGTGACCACTCGGCTGGATTACTGTAATGCACTTTATGTGGGGATTGCTGGGTCCTCAATTGCTCGTCTTCAACTTGTTCAAAATGCTGCTGCACGTCTTTTAACTGGCACACGCAAGTACGAGCACATTTCACCTGTTTTAGCTTCACTCCACTGGCTGCCCATCCATTTTAGGATTAATTTTAAAATTCTTTTATTTACTTTTAAAGCCTTGAATGGCCTTGCCCCAATTTACCTCTCTGAGCTTCTGCACCCCTACACTCCCAGCCGATCTCTCAGGTCAGCTGATCAGCTGCTCCTGACAGTGCCTAAAGCAAGGCTTAAGCTCAGAGGGGATCGAGCGTTTTCTGTTGCAGCTCCAAAACTCTGGAATGCATTGCCGCTGCACATTAGACAGGCCACCTCTCTGTCTCATTTTAAAACTCTTCTTAAAACCCACCTCTTTTCTTTGGCTTTTAACACCATGTAGAGTGTTGATTTTATGTACACATGGTGATTTTATGTACACATGTTGATTTTATGTATACACATGCATTTTTTTATCCTGTGCGGGCAGTGCTTTTATTTTATTTTATTTTATTACTTTTATTTATTTTAGTTATTTTATCTTTTTGTGCAGCACTTTGGAAACCTTGTGTTTATTTAAACCGTGCTATATAAATAAAGTGGATTGGATTGGATAAGTACAATTCTGTGGAACATAATTAGCTTGTCTCGGCCCATGTAAGGTAATGGTTTAAAGGAAAAGACAGAGCAGACATTTTCACATTGGATTTATTCAAACAGCTGCTGATAAACTTCATCCCTGGAGGATTCTCCGGTGTCTTGAAAGTTCATATAAGTTACGGAAAATAAGGTCAAGTAGAGAATAAAAAAGAACGCAGATATTATCTGGATTCTTTTAAGGTTACTGTTTAGATATTACAATATTTAACATAATTAGAAAGTAGTTAAAAGTATAAAACATTAGTACTGAGGGCTGTACACTGTTCATTAAAAGGCACTTAGGCTCATTTTGAGTGGAATATGGTGTTCAGTGCCTACCCACTGTTTGCCAGGGTAACTTTAACAGTCTGGACCTCAGAGATATGGGAAGATTTCTGGATAATGCGGCTGGTCAGAGCGGTCTCTGTGCTCTGCTTTAGGGCTGACACAGCTCCAGTCACACACAGCCTGCCTGTGATGCTGGCTTTTGATCCGGAGAACGGCTCTGATGGGCAGCTCTGCCCTGTGGCTGAGATGGGCGCCGGGTCAGTGCTCAGTCCTGCCTTGCGGCTCTTCCCCTGGGCCAAGCTGGTAAGAGCCACAGCAGCATGGATCTCCCTCCAGCCTTGGCCGTCTTTTCTTTGTGGGTTTCGGTTTTGCAGCTGACCCCTGTGAAGAAACAGCCATTGAGATCAAGAGAAAAGAGAGGTGAGGGTTCAGCTTGAATAGCAGCTGCTGTATCAGGTGATGTTTCTTTGTGCTGCTGATCAGAATGAGAATAACATCTTTTATTGCCGTAGGTTAGTGAGCAGCTGTTAGACGTTATTTATCTCCATTGCTCCCATCATGCCCAAAAACTTATTATAACCATGCTGTTAACTTTTCAGTTCCTTTATCTGTAACCTTTTTATTACATTTTATCAAATTGAATATGACCTTTTTAACAAGCGCAATAAGTGCAATGCCAAAATTGTGCTTACCTATAACTTTTAACTGAAGTGTTGTCTGCTGTATCTGAACAAAAAGATAAAAATAAAAACACATTACGCAGAGAAAGTACCATAAACCTATTTACCAGGTTATAGTGTAAGGCCACACATGTCTGTTTTAAAAATAAAACTGACTTTCAAATATTGATTTTGTGCCCAAAAGTCTAATGTAACCAATACATATTCATTCTGTATGTGTTCAATGCTTTTGCTGAGCATTGGAACATAACTGCCCTTATTTCATTGTGTTGAATCTTTAATTTATAGATTTCCTTGTTTATTTTATGTTTTTTTTAAACATAAGCACTTACCAATAGGAAAAAGCTTTAGAAAAACATTAAGAATCGGTTGTGCTCAAAAGGAGATTACGTATTTGTTTATTTTACAGGCTCAGAAAATAAGAAGGAAAGAAAAAAAGACTATGTAACATTGCTTCTAGCCTACAATTTCTGCTTGTGGTCTGTGTGTACATGTGCAATATTTGTAGGACATATTTTCCATCTCAGCTTCTGGTTACTGCCTTTTTTTTTTAGGTTTAAACACAAAGATAGTTGCCAAGAAACAGTTTTTCTTCTGAGTCCAATAGAAATTGAAATTAGATGCTGAAACTCTGTCTTTTTGCGCTAACAGCCTGAAACATACCACAGACGTGAGCCAAAAGTAACTTCTTACTGATAGTAAATCACTTTTGTTTTATGCTTTTTGCTTTGCTACCGAACATCCCTCACCATGTCTCCCCTCAGCTATAAAACTCCCTGCCAAGAAAGTAGCTCAAAACTTTGCTAAATTTATGACCAAGAGAGAAAACCTCTTGTGAGTTTCACTTCGCCAGAGGGTATTAGTGACAGCTTAATGTTACAAGTAGTAATGAATCCAATCAGTGCTTTGTTTTCAATGTCTTATATATCGTAATTAACATACAAGTGTAAACACCATAGATCATAGCTATGTGCTCATAAAGCTGCTATCATGCACTTAGGTAGCATTTCATGTTTAGTGTTGGTTCTTGCATGATTAGCACCTTGGGCTAGAGCCCACCTGTGTGCACCTGTTCTGCTTGCTTACCCACAGACACTAATTTCCCTTGGTGAAACTGATTATGTCAAATAGTCATAACTGAACATTTTTAGATATTTGATGTAGGTATATGTTTCATAACAAGCAAAAACTAAAAATAAAAACTAAACATTGTTATAGTTCTCCCCTTTTGGACTTCTATTTGAGTTTATTTTTGAGTTTTCAGTTATCTTTGTCATTCTGTTTTGTTGAGCTTTGGTTTCTTTTCCATATTGTGTGATATTTTAGCTGTGTTGCATTTTTTGAGTTTCTCTCTGTTGCCCCCTTGTGGCGGTCTCCTTTCCTCTAGCTCCCTTCTAGTTACTTCTATTCACACCTGCTCCATATCAGCTAATTAGCCCATGCTTTGTTCTGCTCCCCATATATACACCTCCTCTGTAGTTCCTTACTGCTGGTTTCTTGTTGTTCTCATGTGTTTCCCCTGTTTTTTGGTTTCCTTTATTTAGTTTTAGTTCCTAATTGATTTCATTTAACCTGCAAGACCTCATCTCAGCATTTAGGTCCTCAACCAACCTCCACCCAACCCTGACAAACATAAATTACTAGTGAGTCAAAGAAGAGGCCCTGAGGTACACCAGAAGAAGCTGACTTTAAGACACTATTTGAAAAATGCACATAAAAAGATCTGATAGATATGATAAAAATATTTTAAAAATCTGTAAGGCAGATGTTGATACACTGGCCCGACCTACCAAGCATGAACTGGCAGTCATCTGTGTTAAAGGCTGAGCTTAGTACCAGCATAAGGATACTAAAGTTATAATATGTAACATACATGAAAAGTATATTTTGTTTACTTTTAGGGCAGATATCTTTTTAATAATATTCTCCCAATACCTGCACATTGATCAAATTCAAACAGGAAATACTAAACTGGTGTTAATATGTAAGCTACTGCAAACAACCCATAATTCATAATTCTATAACTTTCCATAAAAGTAAAAAAAAAAAAAAAAAAAAAAATCCACTGGACTTGGTTTCCAAATTTTGAAAGTGGATTTTTTTGAACTTTTACGAATGACTATGACCTGGATGACCTATGAGACTGAAACGGTAAATGTCACAGTCCGGTGGAATCATGTAACTCTAACTCCTGAAGGTCTAGTGCCTGTTTCATTTGTTGCATGTTCAAAAACACATTAGGGTTTCAAAAACACAGGCTTTAGTCCGTAACTTTCATAATTCAAGAACTGTTTAACGTTTAGCATTGAACTACTACCTCTGATGAAAGTATGTCATCAATCTTTAGGCCTCTACAGCTTAACAAATCTGGGATACACAGCAACAAAGTTTGACTAACAGGGATCTGTATTCGTCTGGAGAAGGCTGTCAGCTAAGTATGCCCAGCAGTGTGAGAAAAAAACCCATCACCAGTCAATCGGCCTGCTGCCTGGCACACCTGCATCAGCTCAAATGGGAAGACGACACCACTGAATCTGGAAAGTGTGTGAAAATCCAGTATCCAATCCAGTGCGCCCTGCTCTGAAGACATGCACTGTTTAATCATTTGTTTTTTTACATGTGCTGCCGCAGGAACTGAAGCTGATTGGCCACTTGGACTAATTTGTTTTTTCTTTTTTTTAATCTACAGTTTTCCTTTAATAGTGACTAAGAAATGAAGGTATTCTACTTTCAGCTTCAGTCTTTTTGAGATTTTTGGATTGCAGTTTTCATCTACTAGATCAGGGGTCTGCAACGTGCAGATCTAGACGTGTGCAAGTGGCTCTTTAGCTTGCTTGATTTAATAAATAAATCATGATATTAACCTGTTATTTTATGTAATGTTTTTGTTTTATGGACCCCTCCTGGCTGTTCTGCTAAATTTGAAGAACCGCCACTGCCCTGCTTCTCTCCAGGAGAAGATCCTATATGTTTCTTTTTAGACCCATTCTACAAAAGCTATCACTAAACCTCATCAGAACTGCTTTTATGGAACACTTTTACATACTTTCCACTTATTGCTTGGCATCCAGTTCCAAAAATGTATAAAAACCAGGTAAGAAAAAACAAAGATTCAAACTGACATCAGTGATTCCACTGCCTTAGCTTTGTTTTGATTAATATTCCTTTTAACTTTAAGTGTCTTTATGATGTGTACCATCACAATGTTAAGAATGAGCATTTATTTTCAATAGGTTTTTTAAATGGTTAAATAAAAGACATATGACAGAGCGGTTGAAATGGATCCAAAGTCAGACCCCAGAGGCAAATGTCTGAGTGTCTTTAATAAAAAAGGCTGCGCTGGAAGAGAGTCGACAAAAGGAGCCAAGAACTCAGGAAAGCAAAACTGAGTAAAGTATCTAAATGACACTGACGAGGTCCTTTTGACAATAACAATAAAGCAAAAGTAGCATCAGGGGAATGAGGAACAGGTGCACTGATTGACCAATGAGCTGGAAGTTAAGACCTCTAAGGAAAAACACACAAAATATAAATATAAAGAAAAAAAACAACTCAAGAACTTTTAATTAAGCACATTTTTCTTTTAATGGATTTCTTAAATTAATGTGGTACTTTTTATTATATCTAAAAGCTTTTAACCTAATTAGTTCTCCGTTTATGATGATAATCTGTGGCTAAATAACGTTTTTAGATGAGAGTTTTGCTCCAGCTTTCAGTAACTGGTTGGAACTCATTTGTTGCCAGGAATAATTAGGCAATTCCTTCCTTAGAATTACTGTAAAACATATAGAGGTGCTAAAGAGAGGAAATGATTATGGAAACGTTACACAACTTCTCTAATTTGAGGTGAATTAGAATGCCTTTGAGCAGGAAAGTAACACACGGGAGCAGCGGACTGCCAAGGCACACAGAAACTGTGGCAGCAGAGCTACATCCTAATAGACTGGGAGAACATGCCAAATAAATATTAGCGTGGTGTCTCACGTTTGTGTGGCTGCTGCAGCACTTACTCTACAATCTGTCTGTCTTCAGTGTTTTACCAACAGACTGTTCCCTTTCTACACACATCCTGAGGTTTCCACTTCTCACCCTGGGAGAAATAAAGTCTCAGACATTCTGTAATTGTCCTTGAGGCCGAACTGGACATTTCCACCAAGGCTAGAAGTGGATGTGGAACAAATGGCACATTCTAGGATATGGAAATGATATTTGTGGTGTTCGGTGGCAGCCAGCATGGGCTTCTTCCAATTTTGAAATGTAGGATTTCAGTATCTGCATGAGTCTTTATTAGGAATCTTTGCAGAGGGTTTGGCTGGCTTCTCCGGGTGGCTTTGAGATGTGTTAGTGTGCTGTGATCCCTGTAAGTCTGTGTCCCCCCCCCCTGTTTTACTGTTGCATTTATGATTAAATCTAGCTGAGCTTCTGACTTTCAGATGGACGCCAGAGATTTATTAATGTCAAAAAACCCTCAGGAGCCAAGTTGGAGGTTTCTGTTCGCCGTGTCCTTATTTTACTGTACACTGCTGTGTTTTAAAAGGGAACGGAGAGGAATCAGGGTAGTAAAACTGTCAGTGTGCTTCACATTCATTGTTAATCTTTAATTAACTAGAAATATTTTTTCTTCAGCCGGAGGACCCTGTTGTTTCTCTTTATAAACTGTGATGTATGCATTTTTAGCTTGTTTGCAACTCCCTTTAAATCCTGCAGAGTCAAACATTTCTTACCCATGCTGTAGATGAAGTTAGCCTCTGCTTTAGAGGAATTGGACAGAGAGAAAACATCTCCATCACTTTCGTTGGAGCTGGACAGTTGGGAGAGGCACCTCTTTCCACGCGCAGAGGCAATGGCGTCTGCCTTTGCCGCCATCATGTGCCGCAAGGTGTCATTAAGGTAGCGATTCAACAAGCTGTTCTTGTACTTGGAGGGAGGAGACGTCCCGTCATCATCGGTGGAGCTGTCTGCCCTGGCAACGACACTGGCCTGCTTCTCAAGCAGGCTTCCACGGTAAGATGTTTCACCGAGGTTTGATTGGCTAAAAGCCGTTGGTAAGGTGCACTCTTCATCTATACAGCAGAGGAAACAAAACTGTCACTGCAAATTCTAACTTAAAGAATAGCATTTTTGGGCAGAGAAAGAAATCTAAACCCACTTCTTGGAGTTTTCTTGACTGGTAAAATAAAAATCTTTGATCAACCATTTTGTTATTGTTACCCTCTGTGTCTGTATCATCGCTGCACACACTCAGTCTCTCTGCATTTCCTTGGATGTATTGATTGTAGAGTTTGATCCTCAACGCCCAGCTTAGGTCTGGCTGCCTCACTGTGTTTTTCAGTCTTCGCCGGGCATTAGCAAACCAATTGGAAACCTGGCACAAACATTTCTTGATTAATATAAAAAGTATCTTAAAAATAATTAGGCATTGCAGTTTTTCTGATGAGACTAACCTGCACTAGTGTCATATGCGAACCCAGAGCTAACAGCACCTTTTCAGTTTTTGTTGGGTAGGGGTTGTCCCGATGCTTATACAGCCAATGTTTCAGTGGTCGAGCCATGTCCTGCAGAACCTGCCTCTTGTGGCGAGCTTTCACCCCACCGAGACAAGACCTAGGGGAGCTAGAAGACAAATAAAACATGCACTTCAGTTTGGTGGCTTTAGCTTGTAACAGCCGTGAATCTGGTAAGATCTTTTAAAAGTCAGTAAAATTACAAAAGAACAACAACATAAATAGATGGTAAAAAATTCTGACCTGCATCTTCTGTACTTTAAGGCAGAGTTTCTGTCAGTCTGCAGCATGTCTGGGCTCTGTCCGTCTGTTAAACTCATCTGAGGGGAGTCTGCACAGCTCAGTCCGCTCCTTTCTTCAGCTCTCCTACACTTGTCCAAAAGGAGCTGAGCATCAGTCTTCATTGGAGAAAAGTTGTCCATTGTTAAACATGCAGAGTTTCTGTTCGGTCAACAGGTGCATCAGTAGACTCCCAAAGACACGCAGACACTGTAGATCCTTGTTCTTTAGAGATGTGATGTGCAAGTAAAGAAAAAACCTATATTACATCCTCTATATTTTTTCTTTGAGTCTTGGGAGAGAAAAATGCTCTACCTTACCAGGGAATAATGTTAGAGAAGTAAGAAGATGTTGTCTGGATTAACTGTTCTGTCTAAGGAGAGTTCAAATAACATTCAGCTCTGCTGCCTATTGGTCTTCACATCATCCAATCGCCTCAGTGCAAGACTCTGCAAGGTTTTTCTTACAGCCCTGCTGAGTCCTGCAGCCATACCCCGGGATGTAAAAATGATTCCACTCCAAAGAATATCAGCAAACCTAGTCATTAGATTTACTAGAAAGTGATTTTGTCAGTCTGTGCGAAGCCGCTTTAAGCATGGTCTCATATTTTCAGCATGAGCTGCGTGATTTTTGCGGGTCTTGCGGTATCACTAAGAATGGTGTCAGCAAATAATAATCCATGTTTTATCAGGGGATTCTGGAAATTTATGGCCCTAATTATACGCTTGCTAAAAACCAGCCATGCCACAAAACGACGGCTCATGTCAGGCAGGAAATCCTGCTGCTTTGGAACTTCAATATGGATTTCGTTGAAAGCCAGCTGAAAGGCACCACTTGCAGCTTGTTGATACATTTAATTAGGATCACACGTGTGCCTCGTTGACTGAAATAACAGACACTGGAACTATAAACAAGTCAGAGATGATACACTCATTCATTTATGCTCGTTTTATATTCTCATAAACAAAACTGTGCTCAAATTAATCTATTTATCCTTCTCCTGACTTTTAAAAGATTGTATCCATTTAAACTCATTTATCATAAACGTTTATAGTCTACAGCCCTTTGCATAAGTCCTCTAAAGACTAAAGTTTTTGTTTAGTCCTCATTACAAAAACGCTTAAGCTTGGGCAGAAAGAAGGCAACATGACTGTAGACAGTAATATAAAAGGTGCTAAATTAGATTCAGGCCTAGACTTTGGCTACATAAGCCATTCAACCTTTTTTCTGTATTTTAACTTTTCTCCTTGATGGGGGTGAAAAATCATTTCTGTTTTTCCACAAATAAATTTGTGAAAAAAAAAAAAGTCAAAAAGAGGTTTCATATTTCTGCAAGGCATTGTAATGCTTTTTGTTGAGAGGGTTGTCTTTAAATCATGGCTAAAATTCAAGTGCTCGTTCAACATACTTAAAGACAAATGTCTTTTCCAAGTTCGTAATTCAACACTATCAATGGGCAGGTTGAGTTTTATTGCTTTCAAAGCTGAACACCACATGGACCAGAAGCATCTCCGGTAGGTGCAGTAAATTCCTCGGTCGCATTCCTCAGCGGCGGCTGGAGAACGCTCGCATACTATCACACACCATTTACCCCTGTCCCTGTGAGATCTGTTCAACGGCAAGACTGTTGATATTAGCAGGAACGCACCCACCGGCTGCAGTGAGGAGGCCTGTAAAAACGCTGGGGACCAACATATATCCTGCTTTGTTTAGATCATTTGGCACCTCTTTCTGCGTTAGGTGTTTGATTTACAGGTTCTAAAACTCCACGCCTATTCTAAGGGCCGCGTGTGTAGCAAACACACGGCGGGGAAACTGTTCCTCAAACATGTTTTTTTTTCACCATATTGCCTAATCATTGGGTTCCCCTGACCTTTCTATATCACTTGTAGACTTTGCTTACTAGAAGCCTAAATATCGAGGCCTCAAATTGAGGTTTAGGCCTTTTATCAGAGATAGGTCTATCTCAATTGATCCATATAATCAACTCGTTATTCAACTCAATTCAAAAGTACTTTATTAATCTCAAAGGCAAATAAAAAGTTGTCGTAACTCATATTACAGAAAGTTTTCCGCAACTTTTTGTAGATGCTGATGACTGTGGATCTCCTGTAGCAGTTTTTCTTACAGCGTAGCCTCTGACTGAAGACATCAGAGTTAAGAAACAAGTAACAAAGTACAAATACCTCGCTATCTATACTTTACTGGAGTCATTATTTTTTCGACAACTTTTTACTTCTTAATTTTTTTCTAATCCTTCTTCATCTACTTTGTAATCCTTACATTTTACATTTTAAAAATAAACTAATTAATTTTGTTTCATTTGAGCTCATTTTAGTTATGGCGTGCTGGTATTAAAATGAATAAATAAATAAAATCCATCAAGAAAATTTGTTTTATCCATTTCTTTGTGGCACCACCTTGTTGTTCACTATATACCAAAATAAATAATTTTTCAAGATAATGCAAAGTTAAATTTGACACTGTAACCATTAGTTATAGAACTAAGAAAATTAAATCTAAGGAAATTATCATCTATAAATGTGGAAAAAAATGTCCTTAAATAAGGTAGTGCAGTAAAGCATCTGTCCTTAACATTTTTTCCCGCAAAAAAATCAATCAGACAGCTGCAGCTGATTCAGAACGCTGCTACTCGAGTCCTCACTAAGACCAAGAGACTGGATCACATCCCTCCAGTTCTGAAGTCCTTACACTGGCTTCCTGTGTCTCAAAGAATTGATTTCAAAGTACTTTTGCTAGTTTATAAATCACTAAACGATTTAGGGTCAAAATACATTTCTGACCTGCTAGTACACTATGACCCCCCCAGATCTCTAAGGTCATCTGGGACAGGTCTACTTTCTGTTCCTAGGGTCAGAACTAAACAGGGGGAAGCAGCTTTCAGTTACTATGGCCCTAACATCTGGAATAAACTCCCAGAAACCTGCAGGTCCGCTGCTACTCTCAGTTCTTTTAAATCAATGCTGAAGACCTTTCTTTTTGATGTTGCCTTTCTCTAAATGGCATTCATTTCTTTACTGTTTAATCTTTTATACTGCACTGTAATTTGTATTCTTGTGTGTTTTATTCTGTTTTTATTTTTAACTGTTTCTTCTGTATTTTATTTATTTTTTTAACTGATTTTATGTAAAGCATTTTGATTTGCCCTGTTGCTGAAATGTGCTATACAAATAAAGCTGCCTTGCCTTGCCATCACTTTTATACTTTAAGTAGTTTTAAAAATGCTACTTTTACACTTTTACTTGAGTAAAAACTTAACTTCTACAAAAGTATATTTGAACCGGAGGATTTCTACTTCTACTTGAGTAATAAACATGAATACTTTTTTGGCACCTCTGGAAGACTTTGAGTTGTTGTACTACAGTCTGATAAAAACACCAACCCACAATGTTCTTCATTTAATGGAGAATCTATGTTTTTAAGACAATCTTCAGATGTTTTTAAGGACTTACTGGAACAAAGCCTCTTATTATTATTGGCTTGTTGAGTATTCTCCTCTGACGCTGCCACCCCAGCAGATGATGGCAGATCACATTCTCCACAACAAACTTATGGAAGATAAGCAGCATCTTGTTGTAAAGGCTGAAGAATCTAAGCTTCCTCAAGAATCACAGTCTGCTCTTTTCCCTTCTTGTAGTTGCTTTTCTAGTCCTGTTTGTTGGTTCATATTCTGGATCAGCTTATTGTTTCCGCACCATGCTGAGTAAATCATTGTTTTATTGACTGCTTATGTATTATTGAAATAAATTTTGATTTGGTAAAATAGTAGTCCATAACTCGTAGTATATATTGTTGTAATTGTTTGATTAAAAATGGAAAAATGCAGGTTCAAAAGAAGCTTATTTTGATGCAATAAGAAACTTTAATACAAAAATATGAAATAAAAATACAGAACTAACAAACCAGAATAGTAATAGGACAACAGTTTGAAATCAACAGGAGGAACAGAAAACCATGAAAAAGGAGTGTGAAAATTATACACCTTATCCAGAAACAAACCTGCCTGGTACCCCTGAACAATGCTAAACTTATTTTATTTTGGTTAACCTTTTAAAGACATCTACACAGATTGGGTGCTGTATTCGATTTTTCCTTTGACATAGTGAGTTTCAAATTTTTTCTATTAAACAGATTGCGTTCCTGCAAGTGGCACACATAGCAGAGTTAGAGAAACTCAGGTTCAACATACAATGGTTCTGTTAACATACATGTAAGATGAGGATAATGTTTAACATTCTTTGTGTTTATTTCAACACTCTTCAAACAGAAGATCATAACTGAGTTTAATGATCCAAGAGCTGCTGACATCATACAGTACATTTTTCAAAAGGTTTGATGTGGTAGGTGCAGTGAACATAACACGGTGCGTTTTGGTTGGATCACAGCTGTGTCTTTAATGGCATTGTTATGATCTCAGAGAACGCCTGCAGATTCTCAGGGCTGTGATCAAATTATATTGCCATGGTTTTGGTTTTAGGCTGGGCTTCAGACCTGCCACAAGCCTGACTGCTGTCTTGAAAGTCGGTTCAAATGTATTGTAGAAACAAAGCACCTGGTCTCCACACTTTGCCTCAATCTTTCTGGTTTACCCAGTTATACAAAAATAAAAGGATTTTCCCTGCAGCAGCACTTTACTTTTACAGTCACTATTATCACAGCTTATAATTTTTCTGTGTAAAACTTTGATGGCCTTATAGTCCCTTAAGAGCTATCACCATTTCCCTGCGTTATACTGCGCTACTTTCCACCAAATATTAAAGAGACAGATTAAGACTTTGTCACACCTAATGGAAAGAAGAACCGCAGCAAAGAGAAAGTTAACGCCATCATATAAGAGGAATGCGACTGTAACTAAGTACTATTTAAAGATTTTAGGCCGTAGCATTTGGGAGGATCAGGTAGTTGTAACACATGTTTTTGTTTTACAGGTAAAGCTCAAAAAATTCAACTTTTTTATCTTTTACTGATTTCCAAAAGTGGAATTCACATAGGCTACTACAGATTCATTACAACTGAAAAACCTCAAACCCCAGTTCTTGCTAATTTTTCATGAAAACCCCCAATTTTCCATGTCAGACAATTTGAATTTCCTGAGAATTCAAATAGTCATTTTTCAAAAATGACTGCCACCTTATGGAGGGGTTTGAGTCTCCCACTGACCTTAGGAACTATGGGGTCTGGGGGCTTTATGCCCCTAATAGGGTCACTCAAGGCAGACAGGTCCTATGGGACCAGACAAAGAGCAGCCTAAATACGTCTTATGATGAGTAAGACAAATGGACCTAGTGTTCTCTCGCCTGGACATGGGTCATCTGGGCCCCAATCTGGAGCCGCGCCTGGAGGTGGGACACATTGGCAAGCCTGGTGGCCGAGCTTTTACTCATGGAGCCTGGCAGGGCACAACCCGAAGAGGAAACAAGAGTCCCCCTTCCAATGGGCTCACCACCTGTAGGATGGGCCAAAGGGGTCAGGTGCAATGTGTGATAGAACGAGGGCGGAGACCTTGGCCTTCTGATCATCGGCTGAAGCTGACTCTTGGGACATGGAATATCAACTCTCTGGTGGGGAAGGAGCCTGAGTTAGTGCACGAGATTGAAAGGTACCGGCTAGAATATATATATATATATATATACACAATTTTATGCCTTATTCACAAGTTATGATTAACTGTTTGCACTTGGCACCAAATGCAGTGGATTTTATGTTAACTCATCGTTTTGACTCTTATTTCTATATTTGCTGATGATATTACAAATTGAAAATGTACTTTAATTTAGGTTTTCTAACAGTGGGATCTTACAAATCTGTAACATTTAAAAAATGTAAATTATCATTGGTCTATGTAAAAGGGCTAAATTAATTCAGATTAAAGCCTTTTCAAGGGTTAGAACAGCTTAGTCAAAGTCCACACTGAAAAAACTATATAGAAATAAGTAAAAAATTTCTTAAATTAAGTGTATTTACCCTTAATTTGACTACGTAAATGAGATGATTTGCCAATGGAATGAGTGTTTTTACTCTTTTACTAAAGATAATTAGACAAAATGCACTTGAAATAAGACATTGCAGTTTTGTTTTCTTATTTTAGATGTAAATTGTCTTGTTCCATTGGCAAAATGTCTCTTTTACCTCCTCAATCCAAGAACAAATACACTTATTTTAAGAAAAAATGACTTATCTAGATTTCGATTTTTTTCCAGTGCAGTCCTACATTTGACTAAGAATCAGTGTTCAAATATGAAAATCTGTTGTCAACAAATGCTCTAAATTTAGTCTGAGTGGCCTTACACAAACTTTGCCAGAAAACCCACTAAATAGTTTGGTTTCTAGATTCGTAAAATGTATACATGCCTCAAATTCCTACTGCTGTAAATGTAGCAAAAGGCATTTATACACTGAAGCAATATGACAAAGTTCAAGCATGAATACCTCCATAAGGTACTGAATGTTTTTTTTTTGCTCTGGCCAAGGATTGTTTTCATGTTTGTGTATGTTTTATGCAGAACACAGTTGGCAAAAAGCCTCGATGTCTGCTTCTAATGTTTCACTGGAGTACATTAAAGTTAATTGAAGTGCAGCAGCTGTCAAAATAATTCCCTGCGGATGTTTGCAACTTGGCAGCAAAGGATGACACCCAGCCACAAACTCCTTACAGGGCCATTTTTGTTTTTTTTCCCTCGTTCGGCAAATTACAGTTGTGTCAGTTAAATGCCAGTAGAGAAACTAAGTCTGAGACAAATGGAGAAAGCATTAAGAGGAAAGGGAGATGGATTCAATCAAACTAGATGGTGAAAAAAAAATCTCAAGAGGCTGGGAATCATGAAAACTAATGAAAATAATGAAAATAGCAAAAATTAATATCTAAATGTTATAAACCTAAATGTAACACTTATACACGCAGGAAGTAAGTGTTCATCACTTCCAAAGAGACTGTGTGAAACGAGCTCTAAGGAATATTTGGTTTGACTGTAAGTGATCCCCGTTCAAATCCAGCCAGTCAAACTGCTGCAGCTTCTGCAGGCTTTGGTTGGTGTGGAGCGCATCCATGCTGCAGGAACCCACTGGACTTCTGCCGCATCTATCTTCTCGATGTCTGCTTTCAGCTCTCTGAATGCAACAGCAATATCTCCATTGATAATTACATTATCAAACAGGTCACCATACTGACTGAGCAACAGTTCAGCCAGGTCAATCATCTCCTCAAAATCCTCCTCCTGTGAACCCAGAAAAAAGAAAAAAAAATGTTTGCATCTAAGAGAAATTTCCTTAAAGTTAGATAATGCAGTATTATTGCTTATTATACATAAACGTAGTTTATTTAAAAGCACTGATTAGCAGAAACATCTTTATTGGAAATTACTTAAATAATTTTATCTGGCTTTTTTGATGTATCATTTCAGTTTAATTTGGGCAAACTCTTCTTTACATCATGACTTCTTTGCTTGCATAACCCAGATTGGATCAGGCTGCTGCTGTTTTACAGATGACCACAGGTTTCAAAGTTTACTCAATGACTGCAAGGTAGCTGGTGTCGGGGAACAAGCCGTTCACTATTTCTTGATTTGTGCTCTGTTTAGGTTGCCAAATCTTTATAATGTATACGGTATCTCTGTATTTGGAGACACAAAGCCTCCTCCTGATAACCCCCCCACACACGTTTGTCCCAAACTTAAATCTAAGGGTGTAGCCGGGATAACACTTCCCTTTTTTTTTCTTTTTGAAATCATTGCATGTTCCATCCATAGGTGAATGCTAGAAATTCTTATTCTTTAAAGACTGGACACTTTCTTAAATGTTGGGTTTAATTTAGAGCCGCAACTAACGATTATTTTGCAAATCGATTAATCTGGTGATAATTTTTGCGATTAATCGATTAACATTTGTATCGCAAACGGTTCCTTAAAGATTTTTTTACGAAATTAAACCAGGGTAAATATTTTTTTTTAAATCTTTAATGCAAAATATATATTAATATATATTTATATATTTTTTTTTACAATTCTGATATAATTACGGTTCTAAGTGAGTCACTCTGTCAGCTAAAGGCATGTTTTAGGGTTTCTATACACCATTTAACGATTAATCAATTGCTAAATTAGATGACGATTATTGCAATATTCGAATAATCGTGATTAATCCAGTTAATTGTTTCAGCTCTTGTTTAATTGCTAATGAATTTCAATCTTCGTCTTGTGTTAAAACACACCTGAATGGCCCACATCAGCCACCCACTAAAACAACTGCTTTTACAGAGGTGCTCACAGTTGCTTATGATCAACTAGTCAGGTGTATTTTATTAGCATACTGCAAAAAGTGATCTAAAAATACATGTCTAAAAATAAGTAAATGGTTTAGAATAAGTTTAATTGCCTTTAATTTAAACAGATAAATAAGATGATCTGCCACTGGAATGAGTATTTTCTCCCTTTAAACAAAAAACAGTGTTATGCACCTGAAATGGATTTGTTTTTTTTCTAGTTCAAAACATACATCATGTTATTCTATTGGCAAATTGTCCTACATGTCTGCTCAAATCAAGGGAAAATACACTTATTACTTATTTCAAGGTAAATATACCTTTTTTATAATTTAATTAATACCAAGTGTCACAGCAGTTTGCTCCTATTTTTGTTGTTGTTGTTTGGCAATTGCCAATACACACACACACACACACACACACACACACACACACACACACACACACACACACACACACACATATATATATATATATATATATATATATATATATATATATATATATATATATATATATATGTGTGTGTGTGTGTGTTTTAGAACAATTTGTAAATGAAAAAATTCTAAACATTAAGTACATTTTAAGTTATTACCTTTTTGAATTTTCTTTTTTTTCACATTTAACATTTGGGGATATCCCCTTGGGGAGTAGTGTGCTGCCATTGTGCGGCGCCCGGTGAGCAGTGTGGAGTTAAGGGTCAATGCTCAGGGAGCCAAAGTGGAAGCCTTCGGAGTGAAGCTTGAACTCAGAACCTCTGGATTCCACTAACCACTAGGCCGCCACTCCCCCGTTTTATGTCATTTGAATAACTTGTATGAATTTATAATCAGAATCAGAATCAGAATCAGGTTTATTGCCATTGTTAGTGAAGGAGTTCACAAACTAGGATTTTTTAATGGTACAATCGTGCAACATGAAACATATAATATATAATAGGTAAATAAAATTATAAAAAATATCTAAAAACACTGTGGGTATAAGGCATGCAAAAAATAGACTAATATATACACTTAGGATAAAAATATGGATAAAAAACATAAAAAGTAAAATAGCATCTTACAAGGTAGTGCAAATAGAGCAGTGTGCAAATTAAATTTCCTTTAATGTAAACTTTCAAGCACAACTGTATTTTAGAACAAACTGCAAATTTGAAAAATAGAAGGATAAAGAACCATGTAGCTGAAACTGCACCGGCAGACCACATAGTTACATGCTCAGAGTAAAGGATAAGAAATGTTTTTAAGCCAGATGTGGTTCCAGTTGAAAGCAGACTCTTTGGATTGGCCTGAACTCTTTGAAGGTTTTGATTCTTGGAAAAGAACCAAAGCCATGCAGCATCACACATGTTTAACTTCACTTTCTTAATAAGGCCCACAAGGACAAACAGGGTCCATCAGTAAATGTGAGGTCATAAAGCAGTTAGAAAAACCCCACATTATTTTCCTTTATAAATGCATGCATCCCCTAAAAAGAGTGGGCTTGTGTTTGAAAACAGAACAAAACAACAAAATAGGTTTTAATAAACTGAACCATAATGTGCTTCGGTTATTGCCTTAAACCGTAGCACGCTTAGTGCAAACCTTTATTTAGGCAAACAGCCAAGTACCAAGGAAACCACCCACATAGTAACCCTAACCTCTGCTCTGTCTTAAATGTCTCTAAGGAGAAAATTACTGGGTTAAAACAGTATGTGTTTCTGATTTTTAAGGCCACACTGCCCTTGCTTCACAAGCTGTGAAGCAAGCACCTGACTTCCTACATGATGAGTGGATATTTTTGTTCCAAAGGGACAAGGAAGCTGGACTGAGTTTTTGGAAAGTTAATCCAGCTAAATACAGAGTAAGCCTGAAAGAGAACTTCTTAGAGGCTGCAAAAGACTTGAGACTTGGGCAGGAGAATGGAAGCTATTCTTAAAATTGCCCCACTGTGGTGACCAAACTGGTTAATAAATGCTTACCTATACTTACTTATGTCTGAATGGGCAGCAACACCTGTTAGCAAAACTGTTAAAGAAGTCTGCTCAATTTCTATACTTTTAATGTAGCAAAAAATGTCTACACTGTTAGAGACAGAAAAAGTAAAAGAGACATAAAATATGAGACTGCACTAGTGCAATAATATTGCACTGTCAGAATAACATGGCTCGCTAACAGTGCTAGCAGTTGGTATCTCTTTTGAAGCCATATTCATGTTTTTTTTCAGCTAGGGTTGGGGTTTATGTTAAATTACGTTGGAAAAAATATTATTTCATAACAAGGATGCCAAAACCAATTTAGGGTCAGTCTACACTCATTGCACTGAACCAATTGAATAATGAACAAATGAAATATCTGTATATGCCAAATTAATTAGTGAAGAATCTTTTGAAGCCCTTGCTAATAAATTTATATCCATATGTATATATATTTGTTGCCTAAACGGGTTAAGGCTTTGCAGTGGTTCTTCAGTTCTATTTTTCAAAAGACCAATTGATGATGGCAGAGTCTGATAACTTTTTCTGTCTTCAAAATGCTCAAAATATATTTCTTAAAAGACCATTAGTTTTGTGTTTAATAGTTAATATACTAAAAACTGATAAATTAATTAGTTACTGTAAGATGTTCCAAATGAGAATATGCTCATCTAGTAGGGGTGGCCATATAAAAAGAGCACCAACTTGTCAACAAAAAAACCCAGAATTTCATATATAGGTTCTCTATGGGTGTGTCCACGTCTGCCTTAACCCCTCACTATATAGAGCAGGGACTGTATAGTGGACTGTATAGTGAACTCAGTTAACTGACCGTTCAGTTGACGGCTTCTTTTCCCTCCCCGTTTGTCACGTGATTCCAGCTCCCTATTTGGTGCCTGTGCCATGTTTGTTCTCTCTTGCCCCAAAACAAATCCCATTATGCTTTTTGAGGAAAACTCTTCCAAAGTGTTTTATATATATATATATATATATATATATATATATATATATATATATATATATATATATATATATATATATATATATATATATATATATATATATATATATATATATGTATATATATATATATATATATATATATATATATATATATATATATATATATATATATATATATATATATATATATATATATATATATATATATATATATATATATATATATATATACATACATATATACGCTTCTCTACCGATCATCATTGAACGCTGCTTTCAAATCCCCTTTTTTTTTATCCAATAGATATTCAGACACTGATATAAAATGGCATAACCCCATAAAAAGTTACTGACCTGGATAAACCCAATACAGTGCTTTATATAGGGGTTAGGGCTCATGTTCAGACACAGCCTATAAATCAATAAACCAATCTTAAAAGCTTACGCTGAAAATATGCTTATTTACTTACTGTAAACATCCTGACTTGTTTACTATCCTCCTCACAGACAAATTTAGCTCTCCGCCTGGTGAGGCGAAGCTCCTCAATCCTTGGGGGCTTCACAAACACAATGTATGGTTTGTATTCAGAGGTGTAAACAAGTTTTATCTTCTGCAGTGAAAAGAAAAGAGGAAATGGGCAAGATGAAGATTAAAAAGTTTGGTTCAGTCAGGAACCTTTTCACGTCAAGTGCATCCATATGCATTGCTCATGCAAAATTATGCATGTGCAGCAATAAAACCACCATTAACTCTTTTCTGTAGCTAAATTACAATATACCTGGAAAATAAAGAATAATATATATTTTTTATGCAGAGTGTAGAATGATATTTCCCACAATGCATTGCAAAACAGTTACTGCTCCTTGAATTAACTGATATGCTGTCAGGCCCAACAGATTTAATGCTCAACTGTACCTGCTAGTTTTGCATATCTAAAAACAAAAAAATGTGCAAGCTTCTCTTTGCAAAGTATGCCAACTCAGTTTGAATGGATTTTAAATATTTATGTTGTGTCAAAGATTCTTAGTTAAATTTAGGTCTGGACTTTGACTGGGCCATTGTGATACATGGATATGCTGTGTTATAAAACTATGGCTCTCTAACTGTGGTTTAAGTACCGCTGGTGATACTTTGCCTGCATTTAGTGGTTATTATATTGAGTTTCAGACATCTTGATTCAGGTTGGAAGACAATAGAATATAAAGATGGACATCGCTTGTGACATAAAACTCTGTAACTATTTTATAAAATTAATGATACTGTATTTCTTTGGGTTTTGTACTTTATACACTGTCAACAAGTTCATGATGTAGAATATAAAGCAATGTTTGCATGAAAGAATGAATGAGATATTACATGCTAGAAGAATAAGAAAATACATTTTGTGTTTTGTTTGTCTTGTTTTACCTCAATATTTCTCACTCCATAAACACAGGAAGCCATATTAGATTTTCAGATCAGGGCCGGTAAGAAACCTGCAGCTTTCTTATTCAAGAGGACCATTTTCAGTTTTTTCAACAAACTTCTTTTACATTGAAATTAAAAGTGAAAAGAAAAATGAATCCAATTTCTAAACCAACTAGAAGTTGATATGGAGATGTTTTTTGCTTTTTATAATATATTTGGACAAAGTGAACTTTACCTGCAGCAATATTATTTGAGTATGTGAAAGATGTTTGCATAGGTAGCACTTAACACGTTTTAGATCTCAGTGAAACCGTTTTCTGCTGTATGTTTAGTCACTGTTTTGCCAGATTTACAACCACCTTCCAATCAGTTCCAACCAGCTTCCCAATCTCTGTTGAGGAAATCAGTGGTGTCAAAAGTACACACATTTGTTACTTAAGTAGAAGTATAGATACTGCAGTTTAAAAACACTCTGGTAAAAGTTGAAGTATCAACTTGACCTCTTTACTCAAGTAAAAGTGAAAAAGTAAGTGCTCCAGAAACTACTTAAAGTATAAAAGTATAAAGTAACCTTAGAAAAACGCCAGATGCCACTATATGAATTAAAAGCTCAATTTTTGTCTATTTCAAAAAATTCTTTGAGATAGGGCCAAGGATGAGGGAGGTCTTGTTGGTCTCTGTCTCCATCTCCCGATACGCTCTCACCTGTGTCCGACCTTTCAGACATTTAGACATGTTTTTCTGAATCCGACATTGTAGCATGGCATAGACAATTCACGTTTACAGTTTGAAGAACACCTGCTTGCTTCTGATGAACTAACCAATGAGTGTTTGCGTTATACGACTCATCCAATTACACTAGTTTTCACTAGATGTGGATGGAGCCAATGATCTGCATTGGATGGCGCACATGACGTGAAATATATATTTAGAAACATTAAACCACAGGTAACTAATAAAAAATCAGTGGGGTCCGAATAAAGAAAATCAACCAGTAAATGTCAGGAGACATTTTTAATGATCTGTTACTTTAAACAGAATTTAACACTCAAATAAAATGACGTATTTATGCATTCATGTTACACTGAATTAAAAAAAAAAAAAGATGAAAAAATAAAAATAGAAATTGCCAAATATTGCATCCTGTTCTATCTGAGAGGAGTTTACACTTGTATGACTGTATTCCTGTATATCCATCACTAGTTAAAAGACCAGATTCAGCAAATGCAAATTCTGCCCTGTAAAACAATGACAGCGCAATTGTCGCTGTACGATCAGAAGCCTCATTTGGAGCTTTTAAACAGGCTTTTGAAAAACTCTGATAGTTTGCTGCTGTAATATTATAGATTTTTTAGAATAAAAAGCTAGCAGATGTGAATAATCAAAAAATAACAGAAACACAGTTATAGAGCATTCAGTATTGTAAGAAAGCCACACTGTTTCTGAATAAATACATTATTGTATGAGTTACGTTCCGTTTTTGTCTCTTTCCTTGTAAGTATGAAATGTCCCATGCTCCCGAATGCACCATAGCTGTCTGACGCTCGCGAATGCGTCACACTGGTCTGTGTATGCGCGTTTGATTTTCAGCTGAAGACAAAGCTTTGCAGTTTTAAAACCCACGTCGGATAATCGCTGTTTATAGTTGTGTGTGAATAACAAGAGACTACAACAAATAAATCAGCTTTACCTCGGACAAAATCTTTGGATTTAATGTTGTTCATAACATCGCAGTCCGCTAATCCGTGACCTGTGCTTTAAACCGAAGCCAAGAGTAACGAGTAACGATTGTTTTAAAAATGTAAGGAATAGAAAGTAAAGATACTTGTGTGAAAATGTAATGAGTAGAAGTCAAAAGTAGGAGGAAAAATAAGTAATGGAGTAAAGTATAGATACCTAAAAAGTGTACTTAAGTACAGTAACGAAGTATTTGTACTTCGTTACTTGACACCTGTGGAGGAAATACATTCCCACAGCATAATGCTGCTATCTCAATGTTTGACAAGGAAAATGATGTGACCAGGGTTCTAGTTTTTCCCCAAAAGAACATTTTTGATGCTGACCAGAAATATCACTTTTGGTCAGTTGTGAGCAAAGTAGCTTTTATTTTTCTGGCCCCTGAATGGCTTGTATTACACTATAAATGCAGAATTGAACTGTTCTGGCCTGATGCAATAATTGTTTTTTTATTGTGCTGTTGGTTCATTAATGTTCTTTAACAAACCTGATTGTGATGTTATAAAATGAGAAATAGTCCAAGTGGTGCGAATGCTTTGCAATGCATTGTAACTGATTATTAATAAAACTGTGAATATAAACAAGAAATCATCTTGTAAATGTCATGCTTACACTTGGGTGCACATCAAGGAGGCACACTTTTCCCTCAGCCATCACTCTCTGGACAGAGTCCAGATTTGACCCATAGTAGTTACCTCTGTAATGTCCATACTCCACAAACCTTACAGGTACAGTGAGGGAAGGAGAAAGCAGGGAAAGATGGCTTTGAATGGATGAACATAGATAATCAAACAGATTTAAAACAGGACTATTTATTCCACACCTGTGATTGAGAATGAGCTCTTCAAACGCCTGAACTGTAACAAAATGATAATCCACCCCTTCTCTCTCTTTACTCTTCTTCTCCCGTGTTGTGTCTGAAAAAATGAAACGCCTCCTCATGTTTGCAAAAAGAAGAAATGTTCTAGTGTGCTGCTATAAAATTCAAAAGTAATGAAACCTCAAGATGTGCAACTTACACGGCACACTGACGCCATAGCGGTCCGGGTCAGAAATCACCAGCCTCCTCTTCAGTTCGCTCACGCCAACTCCGCTGGGCCCTCGAGGCACGGATCAAAACACAGCACCCAGAATGTGGGTTTTAATTCTGAATATTACAGTGTACTGATGCTTTTCATGAGACGAGCCCAACAGCAAATGACACATCTGTCTTTGTCATCAGAGAATTAGAAACTAAATGAAAATCAGACAGACGAAGCTCTGATTTCATTCTAACAATGCTGCTCAAACAGCCTACTGTCTGTTCAAGGCCTAATGCTCCTACACTCTCTGGAAAAACCATATCATTCTCTCTAAATGTACCATCTGTAAACCCATGCAGTATCAGTGTCACAATAATGTAGGAGCGCACACATTTGTCCACATGTTCGTTCAGTATTGTAGCAGCTGGGACTGATGCAGAGCCAGATTGCATCAGTCTCTAATGGGGAGCAGCCTTAAAGCAGGATTCCTGTCATACCTGCCTTTTCCATCACTGGACTGCATGAGTTTGATACATGACCAAATATCTAGTTTATGGACTTGCTACCCTTTCAGTGCTGATGTGCTCCACAGCTGCTCTGAAAATCTGCAGAGGAGTATCATCAGGCTCACTGGATGATTTCTTTCCGTTCTTAATTTCTTTTCAAGGGTTACATGATATGTGGGGCATTACTTGCATCGGCTGTCCGAGGGTAAATGGGTCTTTAGTTTAGAATGAAATGTGCAAGCAATGCAAACAATAAGGGCTTTCAATGTGGGTAGAACTCGTCCATCTGGTTCTGGATTAATAATCCTATAGCTTTAGCTTTTTCCTGTCTAAAACGTTTATTACCAGTGACCTATATTTTCCTAATGATGACCTAATGATGTCTACTGTCAATGAGGATCCTTTGCAGCCGGCAGTAAAAACAGAACCAGAAGTCGAGGTAGGCACCAGCTCAATTAAAGGAGTCTATATCCAAATCCAAGCGGTTTTAAGCACGCCAATATGATGATAAACCACCTGGCTGACATCATGAGGGATCTTATTCACAAGCATTTGTCTCTTTCCTCCCATTCAGCTATCTTTTATCTCTTCTCTACATGACCCTGCTTTTGCATCTCTTCGGTTCTTTGTCTTTTTTTTTTTAACCTCCCTGTATGCCTTTTTTTATCACTTCCCCACATTTCTTCCCTCTTCCATTCCCCTCAGTCCTTCTATGACCTTCAGTTGTATCCTATTATAACATTAAAAAGACCTCTGGCGGGGCTCAGTCTGGAATTCCCAGTGGGGAGATAGAGCTCAAAAATACACAGAGCAGACCTGCAGGATTGGCAGAGAAGTGAATGTGGGGTTGGACCTCTGCATTAGTTGAGTGAAGACGATATATTTTAACTGGAAGATTTCTGACACTGTTTATGTGGTTATGATGGGAAAGGATTATTTTTTCAAATCAAAAGTGGGGACATAAATCTTCATCAAGACATAACATTTTCTTTTGATCAACCACAGATTCTGTATTTTTCTATTCTTTGTTTAAATAAATAGGATGAAGGTGTTTTGTGTTCTCACGTTGCCATAAAAGCAGTGGATTGATATAAGGCAGAATTCAATTGAGCACAGCACCATTTATTTTTTTTACACATAACTCAACAATTGCTACATTTTTGCTTTGAGTTTCACTGGATTAATTTATCGGAACACTTGTGCACATCAGGTAAAAAAATCCAGACTTTGAATTTAGATGCATTTTAAACTTTTTTTTACATACCAACCAGCACAATGAGTCTGTGTCTGTCATTTGGCTCCTTATGGTAGGGCACCACCTCTATATAAGTAGGAGGACAGATGGCACCGTGTACCTCAGAGTTCCACCTCCGTAACTGAGTAGTTTTCCTGGATCTGCTGCTTTTTCGTCCGAGTCGGAAACTCCTCCTCAGACCAGCTGGGTCGACAAAACAGACAATAATCATTAAACAATGAAGTGTTTGAAACTTTTTTTTATCTAAAACTTGCTATACCACTATAAGTCATGCATTTTCTTTTTTTTGACAAAACCACAATTCTTATTTGTATTTGTTTGATGTTGGAATAAGTAGACCATTCCATATGGGTTAAACATTCACCTGTAGTTGAGTTATCGTACGGAGAAAAAAGGAAAAACGATTGAAGAATAGAGCTTATTTTGTAGGTTTTAGAACACTCCAACCAGGGACTGAAGTTGAGGATTAGCAATAGCTATAAACTCTTTGTGCACCACATCATTTGCCATGTTGCTGCACTATATATAAAATGGATGTTGATTAAAAATATAAAATATATAACATGCAAAAACATTATTTATTCATTTCATAGCTTTTATCAGAAGCTCTGAGCAAAATTACAGTTGTCCTTCATATATATATATATATATATATATATCACACAATTATCTTATCTTTTATTTTTATAGTGTAGTTTATTGTGTATTTTACTTGTTGCTGGATTTTTGGATTAAAAAATCAACTAGATAGTTCTCTGCAGGTGAACGTCCTGTCATGTCAGGGGCTTCAAATCAGCACAAAGGAAATTTAATATGGATGCAAAGCCCATGAAAAACAGTGTTATGATTACAGTTTTAAGCATTATATTTCAATTTCTGAAATGTCTACCATAATAAACCACAGGCAAACTACTAGATGCATTTAGACTGAGAATAACAATGAAATAAGGCAATATGATGCACTGCTGCAAAATCTCTATTAAAGAAAGATGCTAATGGCTAAAAGTCAATGGAAGTTTCCATATGATGTAAGTACCCAATTTGGATGATTACTATTTTAGCTTAGATTTGATTAGATGCTGATGCATTGTAGAATAACCTATTTTATCTTATTTTTCGGTTCAGTTTTAAAGCTTGTACAACAGGAGCATTTTTTTCACATTGACTATTCAAATGGACCAATAAAAATGACAGAAAAAAAAATTATTGCAACAGCGGAAAACAATTTTAACTGGTCTTGTTCTGAAAAGAACAATGTAAACATCTCCTAATTATGGAAGGGACTCTATAACAACAGGGTCAGTTGTGAGGGCAGGACACCACAGCAGCACTGGATGTGCATTAGGAGGAGGGGGGACGAATGAGAATGATAGATGCTTTGAAATAAATCCCTAAGTTTCACCAAAAGAAGCTAAAGTTGGTAGACTTTTTTTAAAGATCAATTGATTAATGGTTTCAAAACTTTTGATTTTTAACTATTATTAGCAGATGAGTTGATAAAATAAAAATAGCAACAAAGTTGTCAAGTTTACTTGTAGCCTTGGTCCTACAAGGGAAACAATCAGGACAAACAACAAAATAATTGCACACGCTTATATAAAAAAAAGCCACCTAGTGGAGTAGTTCATCAAATATCTTTGATGCTTGGAAATAATCCACAAATGCATGGAGAGGATATGCAAACACAGTGCAGAAAAGCTCCTTGTCAGGACGAAAAAACAAAGCACCTTCTTGGTATGATGATACAGAACAGAGCTAAAAATGACCTTGGGTTTCATGCAACCCTCTTTAGGCAGGGATACATAAAAAACTGACCTCAACATAAAAGCCCATTGAACTGAAACCATTAAACATCTGACAGAACCAATGTTGTTTCATATATATGTATTCCCACACAATTATTTGCATTTCAATAGTAACTAATCTTTATATGACTGGTTGCACTGTAGCATCACAGCACTGTAGCATCACAGTAAGTACAACTTTCAGGTTATTTAGTGCAAAAAAGAATGAAGTGTGTTTTTTTGTTTCATAAAAGGTATTAGATTTTATTTGATCTACATTTTGTTTATGAACAACCTTTTCTATTTATCACAGCCTGTTCAACAGTTTAGTTTTGCTGAAATTTCACAGATTTTAAAACAATATTATAGTTATTTCCTTTGAATCATTGCATTACTTTAAGGCTTGCTCATTTCTGGCTCTGTAACAATAATTCTTTTAACATTTTGATTCTGTTTGGGTGCCAATTAAGAAATTGAAAAATTATACAGCTCAATTCTAACGATGAGGACTGACTGAATGGCAGACTGTAAGGGCCATCTATTTCTGAAACCATCAACCCTGAGATCAAAGCTCTGGTGTTTAGCAAAACATGAGCCATGTCTCAGAGAAGACACATCTCAGCCTGTCACGCTTTGCTGGTGTTCTGTCTGACATCCAGCTTCTATAACGCGGCCGTGGTTTGGCTCCTCTAGCCAGGTTCGTTCTCCCTCATGATGTTAACCACCATTATGTCTCAACGCCAAGTCTTCTTTCACTAAATTTAACTCCATGCCATGTACAGAGAATAAGTATTCTCTGCTAAAATGGCCGGATTTGAGTTTTATTCTCCGTCACAAAGTGCTTAAAGACTTAGACAGACACCAGTTAGAGGAGCTAAGTGACTGTAAATGATGCTGTCTTATATATTATTGAGACAATTCCTGTAACTAAACACAAATAATACCACGCTCTTTAATACTGTACATATGGGTTGTGTCCTTGTGCTGCTCTTAAAAAATGTAGTCGTAAGAAAAAAATAAGAATGCTCTATAACTTGTAAATTAAAGCTATATTGATGTAAAAATGCACAATTTTATCATACAAGTGTGTGATTTTGTTATTTTATTTATGTTAATTCATTATGCATGCAAAAAAATGCAAAGAAGAAATTGCTGTTAAATGTTTATTTTAGATGCCCTGGCGCCTCTGAGCAAGTACTGTACTTAGTTTATTATGCCAATGGATCCATTCCAATAAGACCTTACCTTCTTAGCTTGTCACCACCCTTTGTAATCATTTGCTTAAAGGCAACTACCTTAGCAACAAGGCCCAAGAAGAAAATGTATCATTGGGTTTATTGATGAACAAGCATAAACCTCTAAGACATAGAAAAAAAATATTGTTTTTTTAAGTCTAAAGACCTTAAAGCACCTCAGCCCCAAATTTAAAACTGTGATGGCAGCATCATGCTGGGGACACTTATTAAAGCAACGTTTTGGGAACTATTTACACTGCAAAAACTGGAAATCTAAATAAGTAATTTTTGCTTAAATTAAGTGCATTTTTTCTTGAATTTAGGAGGTAGTTGAGACACTTTGCCAATGGAACACGACAATTTACACTTAAAATAAGAAAAAAAACAACAACAAAGTCTTATTTCAAGTGCATATTATCTAGTTATCTTATTTTAGTGGTAAAATATTAATTCCATTGGCAAATCATCTTATTTACCTACTCAAATTAAGGGTAAATACACTTAATTTAAGAATTTCTAAAACCTATTTCTAGATGGTTTTTGCAGTGCATTAAAGTTGACCCTGAAATGTCATAGCTACAACATTTTCATCAAAATGTCATCTTTATATTTCCGTATCCTCTCTACACTCATTTGCTAAGTTGTAATATGTTTTACATCTTCATTGTAGAAGAAAAAATGTCCCCAGGTAGGGATAATTTGGCTTTGATTGTCCATCGTCTCACCAATGTGAATTCCTGTTATAGCTCCATAGTCCACATCCTCTGTGACTGGAAACACTGAAGGAGAAAAAGGGAGATGTGTAAAAAAACAAAAAAAAGGGGAAAAAAAGTTATGTAGCTACAAAAATATTTAAAAAAAATTAAAACATTAAATTTCGGCTATTTGTTTATGGCTTGAGAAAGCTAGATTAGCCTTTGATACAGTAGATCATTTTAAAACGTGAATTAACATACAAATCTGTTTAAACTGGGGTTTTGCTGAAGGAAAACTTATAAAAAAGAAGGAAAAGTGAACTGCCAGTACCTTCACTGTCATCTGTGGAGCATGTAGAGCAAAACAGAGAAAGTCAGTATGAGTGGGAAGGGCAGCCAAGCCAACCTTCCATAGGACCATCTTCCAATCAGTTAAACTTCTCATCGTCCAAAAGGTTTATTGGAATGTCTATAAATGACACTGATCACCTGCTGGCTTGGTTTGAAGATTCTTGAACAGGGCTCTGGGTCGTTGCAATGCAACTCTTCTGCAGAGGTTAAAAAGTTGGACAAAATAATTATAAATTGTCTGAATTTTTCCTTAACTAAGAGTGGGTGGCTGTATGGAAAGATCACCTTTCATGCAGCTGCTTCGAAGGGATGAGGCCTGCTCGACTGCTGCCGTCTCCAAGGCGACAGGCCTGCCACCAGGTATCATCGTCCGTGCTGACAACCTGGAGGACGTCACCTCTTTTAAAGGCCACTGCTGCCTCCTTACAGGGGATGGTGGGATCCTCCGTGGGATCATAGTCAAACAGAGCCCTAACAAACAACTGATGAATAAGAAACACATTTTCTTATCTTAAAAAAAAAAATATGAGAAGTGAAAAATCTATGTACTCTGGCTGCTTTTCCATCTCTACTTTTGAACATCTGCATCCTGACAACAAACACATCATTTCTTAGCTCCCCATGTGTCATTTTTGAAAAACGACTCCAATTACTGAAAATCATTTCAAAAATTTCGCCTGCTCTCAAAACAGTTTCCAGCTCCCTCATCTAATGTGAGGACAAAGTGGCTGTGATCCATAGTACTTTATGGATAAAAAAATAGCAAATTGCGAATGTTTCTGCAAAATATAACATTTCATTTATATATTTAATTTAAGTGAAGCCCAAACACTGATGGTGCCAAATGAATCTAATTCTATCGACATATGCTGAGGAACAGGCTATGGAAATGACAGCAAAACTGGATAATACAAAGCAACTTATCTTATTACATCCATTTTTGTTACATATAGGTGAAAATAGTATTTTTGTTAGTTCTGTGTAACAGATCAACACAAAAAACTTCACAATTGTGATATGGAAGAATATAAGTAGCTAGAATACATTTATAATCCGTCGCCTTGAATCAGTCCTTAAAGAACCATCTTATGCTGCCATTGTATGTCTTTATGATCTTTGCACATATTGATTTCACCCATTCCTCTTTGAAAAGAATCACATTTCATTTAAACTGGAAGGACAGAATCCATGAACATCAAATTTTAAGCTTTGTTAGAATATCTTTGTGAGACTGAGGTTTTGAGTTGGGACAGGGTTGCTTTAATAAACATGTTGTAAAAAAAAAACATCTAGAGCTTGGTTAGTGTCCTGCTGGAAAGTCAACCTCCAACCTGGTCCAAAATCTTTGAAGGATTTCTCTTAAAGGTTTTCTTCAATCAGTGTTCATGTGCCTTCCATCTGCTTATCAACGATGACTAGCTTCTTTTACATGCAAAGATTCAGTGTCAAATAATTACCTGGTTTCTGCTGTGAAACTCTGCAGCTCCTCCAAAGTTTCCATCATCCTTTATTCTGCTGCTATCATTCATTTGCAGCTTACCTGTCCCATTAATTAATATGGATGGTTATATCTTGTAAGGCCTGCAGCCATATTCAGATGATGGATTGAACAGCTTGGAATATCGTTTTATTGTCTAAACCTTTAAATTAAACTTATTTTAAATTTCCTGTATGTCTATATGATGCTAAATATTTGTAACAAATATCTGAGGCCTTTTCAGAACAAATAAATGAATGCTAAGTTTTAATTAAGTACAGATAAAATCTACATATATACTTTCTTTGTAATTCATTTTAGCTTATACGTGTAAACAAAAGTTTCAAAACATAATGAACTAAAAATGTGAAGGGGGAGGGGGATCTTCAATAATCATCTCAAGTTTAATCTACAACCATAATCTCAGGTGAACACTGAGGGTCATGTAGAAACCCTGACTGTTAAAATACTAAGACAATATCAAGTCGCAAAGCATTTAAAACTGACTTTAATATCTGCTTTACCTTCGTCAAACATAATGACATGTCCTCGTTAGGAGATCCAGGAATGATTTTCAATTTAACAGCATCCTTAGAGCAAGCCTACAACAAACACAAAGAAACTTTTTTATGTTTCTGGTGTAACAAAAAGAATTATTGCTGATAATAAAACAATGAAGTTTTAAATAGCTAAAGAGATCAATTAGGTATAGGGGATGAGTTCAAAATGATTGTGTGGTGGATGAGAACACCTTGTGGTTAAAAATAATACACATAAAAAATACACTATGTAAAAACTCTTACATTTATACCATACAAACATTTCTGACAAAAAATTGTTAATTTTTGAACAGACATGAGTCAGATTTCTTTAGGTAAAAACTCATATTTCCAGTCTTGAAATCAAACCCAAGTTCGTTCTCCAGTTTGCCTTCCACTTATACTGTAAGGTACATGTTGTAATTAAAGCTACAGTAATATTCTTACCACTTGCACTTCGGACAGATTGTATTTCACTAAATAAGTTACAGAAACTCAGAATTTCATATTAACTTTTTGAATTTCTAAAATGCAGGGAAAATACATTTCTATTGACTAAAATTAGAGTTAGCCTGGTTGCTCAGCACAATAATGTACAAATCGCACCAAATTGAGGACAAATCATACTGACAACATCTCTTTTGATTGTACTAAAAGGCTTTTAAATAATCCATAAAAGCTTATCTTAAAGGGACTTTAAGATAAGCTAACTAAAATAAGATAAATAAAGGGTCCATCCTGATGGCGTTTACTTAGACTTAGACTTACACAGAGGGTATACAAAGCGAAATCTCCTTTTGTACAGCTCTCATGACATTTCAATTTCTTAAAGTGCAGCAGTGATTAAATGTAAAAATTGTTGGAGAAAATGTTTATTTAGTCCCGTTTGAGCCTATAAGTAATTTTTGCACAGGTTATTATTAGCAGACATTAAAACTACTGTATATCTTTGCCATCTCCGGGCAGTATTTACTTATGCATCCATCATCTTTGCACCTTCAAAGGGTTTCGCTCCCGCTTCAGTAAACATCTTTTATATCATATTATGAATGGCACTCATGTCTTATCCCTGTTTGCATCATTTTTTTTATTTTTTTATTTCTCTTTTTCACAGTTGATTTTAAACTTTTCATATTTCTTTTTGCACACCTGCTGGGGAAACGCCGACTTAGTCTGCTCCATAGCTACCCTGTTTACTCATTCCATGCATGCCCTATACTGTCAGGTGGCCTCTTGATGGTAAATACTGGAAACACTTTACAAACAAATGGAGTGAGTAATGTGCCTGACCAGAAGGGGAAGGATTTCTTTGGGCTTTCTGTGCTCCAGTGAAACTCCATTCACCTCCTTCAGCTCATCCCCTTCATGAATCAGACCTTCAAAGGGTTAAAAACACACATCATGCTGTTATTGCCATTTTGTAATAAAATAAGCTCACTGAAATCAAACATTTGGTTGCTTAATGCATTCACTTACCCATCATACATTTCCCAACTATTTGAAAAGATTTTGAGAACATGCAAGACAAACTGTTGCAGTAATCTGAGCTTTCTGAATTTACATGGAACATAACAGCTTATTCTCCTTCATCTAATATCTGCATGATGCAGGTCATTTGGTTGAACTGAGGTTACTACACTATTCCCCACTTAAGAACAAAAAAGGATAAGAGCTCTTGAAAAAATACCTTATGTTTGCAGAAGTCCCTGTTCGCTAAATTATAAATATTTTTGGCAGATTTATTAAAACTGATCACGAATCAGAGAAATTTTTGAAAAATGTAAATTCATTTAAAGTTTACAGGGACTGATCAATCTAGTAGTTTCAATAATGCAAATTAAACATTCAGAATCTCATTGCTGTTTACATGCATGTCTTAAAAATACAAATATATTTATTTTCACTGCCTTTAACTTTTTCTATATCCAGTTTGCATGAACATTAACAACAGTGTAATTAAGAATGAAATTATGGCTATCACCTTCTTTTCAATTTTTATTTAGTATACTTTGAAATGTAGTTACAACAAAACAAATTGGAGTTTTATGTAAAAAAAAACATGTTTTCAATGCCGGTTGAGTAAAAGACATTAAGCTTTTATATTTCAACTTAATATTATATTAACAATAGAATTTTTAAGCTGTTTAACTTACCGGTCTTGTCAGCTGAACCTCCTCTGATGACCCTGGCCACAACGATAGCCCCTGTGGATTTGTCTCTCTTAATTGTTGCTCCCTTTAGAATAGAGATTAATAATCAAAAAGAGAACCAACAAAACAAAGGGAGGCAAAGAGGTCAAACAATGGAGTAAACAAAAGAAATAACATATTGAATTTATTATGGCATGTTATTATGGAAATCTTTTGACTTAGAGCCCTATCTGGCTCATGCAGTATTTTGTTTCATAGAAAGTCTACTTAGATGCCCTCATGAGGAGCTGAAAAAGGTTATCCAAAACCAGCGTTATTTACAACAGATGTTATTGATGTGGTGCAATGCAAGACTGGAAAGAGCATCTGATGCAGTTGGCTGGCTGCAATCATCCCCCGCTCGGGTGAAACCCTGTTGTCTGGAAAATGGGAACATGTTGGATCAATCAGTGGGCCAAAGTCAGAGAAAGGTTAGTCCTCTTCCAGTCTCCGATCAGGATCAGTGCTCAAGTATGTTCACCATTAGTCGTCCAAAGTGTCTTTGAAAGCAAGCCTTAGCGAACACGTGCCTATTTGATAAATGAGTCACTGAAAACATTTGATTTTTCTTCTGGTTTGCAATATATCTACAAACCTTGGCAACAGAAAGTGATAAAAAAATGCATGTTCTCTTTAACCTGAATGGAGTTTTAAACTTAATTTAAAGGTAATGTATAACACCTATTCTATTGTATTAAAACTAATTAAATTGAAAAAAAATGCTTATGTGTGTAATTGCTTGAATGTGTTTGAAACAAAAAGTGTAGAAAAATAATTAATTTGAGCTATTTTTATTTTGAAAATAAAAATACTGAAGAAAACATAAAAAAATTTAATAAAATAAATAAATAAATAAAGTTTTGTGGCACTGGAAGGTCTGTGGCTCCTGCATCCTCACTAGATATTTCTTTTGTCCTTTACTTGATCCAGGAAAGTTTTTAGAATTAAGAGACAATGACATGGAATAAGTAATAAAGCAGAACATTGGGGCAGCATCAGGAAAACTGCCTATGATTAAAAGCCTTGAAACTAATCAGTGTGCAAAAGCAACAGAAAAATGAATTAACCCATCCTTCTAAATTTGCAGTCCTGCTTTAATGACTCCATTATGATGTCAATGTTTGCATTATTTCACTTTAGATAAATATAAGAGCTGGAACTGTAGCATGTTGTGTGTCACAGTGATATGTAGCATAAGAGCTGTGGAATAAAACTTGGCTTTAACAAAGAAGTGAAAAGTTCAAAAAGAAATGCAGCACAGATTGCAGCAGGAATCCCTCCCTTGGTTGTTTTTTCATGATCCCCATCAGGTGTTTCATCCTGCTTGGTAAAAATGTGTGTCTGGAATCATGCTTAAAACATGACAAACTAGATTTAAACATCAAATCTAACCTTAAGCTCCAAGCCTGTCAAACTGTTTGATCTAGAAGATGAACTTTCAGTATCTGTAGATGAATGAATTCTTGGGAAGCTTTTCAGTGCAGCTGTGTTAAAGGCCAGAAGGGTCCGACTGTAATAAATGAATAATAATTTATAATTTAATAATAATTTTTCTTGATAACACTATAAAGCTATGAATGGGTTGAACAAATATGACAATTCTGTGTTAATTTTTGTATTTCTAGAACTATTCATATTCTCATATTTATTTTATATTATATTATATTTAATGATGCTTGTGGGGATAAAAAAATATTAGCTGTATGTTTGTTTAGACATATCAGTACTGCTGTTGCTAATATGTTTTCCATCTGCACTTTTGCGACACCTAGCGGTAAATTTGGTAACTGCAATCAATTGTCCTCTTCTAATTGGCTGCAGTTACCAATTAGATTGAAGACTAATAAATATAAGTCTTTCATCTAATATCTATCTAATATTGCCATAAAAGGAAAACAATACAATTATTTACTATTACACAGCAGTAATTAAAACTAGTTTTGATATTTTTTTGTTTCCATGTGCTTCATCAGCATATTTTTTAAAGATAAAAGATTACTCTGAATATAAATCTTTCTACAGTAGGAAAGAATGACATGAATTCAGAAGATTGACAACTTATCTGTGTCTTTATAGTTTGATTGCACATAGAGTGTGGTACAGATACTCACCAGGGGCTCTTTGGTTTTGACCAGGGTCACAATTTTGACCGAATCTTCTTCTTCTGTCATTGCATTATCAGGTAGGGGTGGCAGGGCAGGCTCAAAGTCTCTCTGAGCTACAGAATCATGCGTACGCAGGAGACTCTGAAAAAAATTAAAGATGGAGTTCGGCATGAAGGATCTAACCTTGACCCCAGGAATTATGGCAGTATTTACAACATTACAACAATTAGAAAACAAACAAACAGGTTTAAATTATTTGAATTGCCAAATCAAGACTGAACTAACTGGCCAGATGTAAGAAGATCCATTAATCAGGATTCCTCTATTCTGGTTCTTAAAGTCTGATGTCCTGCACCATTTAGGTATGTCTCTACACACTTGAATCAAATAGCTAAATTACCTCCTCATCATGCATCCTTTTTAACCTCTGAACAGCAACATCCTTTGAAGTAATCCTTGCCTATTTTGCATACCCAAATGGAAGAGCAAATAACTGAGGAACTGTGAGCCCAAATGACCCTATTGTGTGATACATCATTTGAAAGCTAACACCTTCTAGTTTCTGAAAATATAAATGAAAATTGGGTGAGTAAAAACACAGCCTAAGTTGCATACGTTCAAACAAACAGTTCAACTTGGGAGCTAAGATTGAGGAACACTGCCCTAAAATAATCGCTGTAAAAAAGAACAAACCAGAAATGTGGAGTTGTGAGAATTTTATTTAAACTGGTGATAAACTTAAGTTCATATTACTGATGCCACCTGATAAAAACCTGTTGCTGATATTGCAATTCCTATACAGTACAGATACAGTAGTAAAATCAGTTTACAAATGTATTGATATCATTTGAACAAAATCCCATTTTTTTATTTCAGAACAACACATTTCAAACTTTTTTAAGTTTTAAAGTGATAGAGCAACACAATCTGGAGGTAAATGATATGTTGTCTTGAACTGAACCTGCCCCATTGACTCTGAATCTGAAGTAGCCTGACTAATTGGTGGAGTCTCAGTGTTAGTCAACTAAGAGCATTAGCAGGGCTGTTATTATTGTAAATGTAATATTTTATTCATTCTATTTGGTTTGTTTTCTCTATCAGCGATCGATCCATCCTCTGCACTTATCCATCAGACTAATGGGGGGCTTGCTCCTAACTCTAACAGCCTATTGGTCAAAAGGTGAGAATACACTGGACGAGGTGGATAATTAAGGTTCTGAAAGTAAAAACCTTCCTTGTTGTCCTACTTACTGTTCACTTAAACAGGTGATTAGCCCAATAGGTGATTCATTTGTATTGTGGAGCTGGAAATGCAAATGGTTGGAACTGATCTCTGGATAATCCAGGTCTTCTGTATCTGGATTATCCACCTCTGGTCGCCAGTCCAACGCAGGACAGCATAGAGACACAATGATGCGTAAACCAATTCAATCCAATTATTTTTGTAAAGCACATTTAACAACACATTATTGAGCAAAGTTTTGTACATAACAATATGAAAAATTGTTAGAAAGTAAAACAAAAATAAACAGTGGCAATAGCATCAGACAGACATATATTAAAGTACACAACTGACTCACGGGATAAAAAGCAAGGGAGTTTAAAGCGTAATTGAAACACCTTACCAAACCAATTTATTGATGAGATTGTGTCTTTCTAATATCAATATTTATACAAAAAAATATATATATATTAAAAGAAATGAAAAAACAAAGCTTTCTTCATAATTTTTTGGCAAGGGTGTCGCGGTGTTAACCTGACTCCCAGATGGATTTGCTCCGCATATCCATCTGGAAACCTTCCGTTGAAGTAATTTTGGGAAGGGGCGAAAATACTGGTTAGCTGATTGGCCTATGTTGGTGATAGACGGGCCAAATAAACCAATCAGATCAACGAAGCATATAACGTACTAATAGAGCGACAACAAAGAGGAGCCAACTGATAGATCAAACTCTTGCCGAAAACAGTCGGGAGAAGAATCAAAAACATCTTTTCCTCTGAGAAAAGCCTCCAGAGCAGTGTTTTGCTCTTCTTTCAGTGAAGAAATACTCTGTATTTCCGATAAAACTTGCTTGATAGCCACACTAACACTAGTTTCATCGGCTGAAGCCGCCATGTTCTTTAGACTCAACTGTCGCACTTCTCGTTGCGTCTCACCTTAACCCGCCTCAAAGCCAACGCTGATTGGACGTTCGTTTGTTGAACGTCTCCAAATTTTCTTCAACGGAGAGTCTCCAGACTGATTAGCGAGTGAAATCTTGAAAGCTCGCGAGATCAGGATGGTCTCACGAGGCTATCGCCGTGTTGCAATAATCCATACATTGACATCACAGGGTTGGTTAGTGCTTCCGTTAGAAGTAGAATATGATGGCGATATATCATAACCATGAAACACTTCAAAAATAAGTGTGTCTTAAGAAGTGATATAAAAGAAGATAGTGAAGGAGCCTGTCTAACATGCCGTGGTAACTGGTTCCACAACAATCAGCAAAGGCCCCTCTAAGATTCAGCATTGACCTCGCAACAGCAAGGATACATGCGGCCAATCTAAACACACCAGTAGACATAAATGAGAACTTTTTGAACTATGTGAGGAAAAAGGAGTACCCAGTGAGAATACGCACATGCACTGAGAGAGTAAGAGAACATGCTAAATTCATGCTGACCCAAGACTTTATTGTTGTTAGGCAACAGTGCTATAGACTGTGTCACCATGAAGCTGCTCTCCATCGTTTGTGTTTGTAATTTTTTGGGCTGCTTAATTTATTGCCTGAACAAGATGCAATTTGCTATGCCAGTTACTGATCATTTCAACACAAGATATGTCCTTTTTTAGTCCTTGCTGTAAATTGTTAAATTATTGCATAAATAAGTGTGCAGGTGGCTCAATGGATAGTGTGCACGACCCATGTATGGAGGCCTTAGTCCTCGATGCGACCAAACCGGGTTTGAATCTGGCCTACGGTCCTTTGCCGCATGTCTCTCCTCCTCTCTCATACCCATTTTCCTGTCAGAGAAACGAGCAACTAGTGCTGTAAAAACTCAAAAAAATATATATAATGTGTTCATATGTATGTGTTACTTCATGTGAGGCTATCACATAAAAGTCCAATAAGAAACACCCAAATAGTTGGTTTTCTTTTTTTTTTTTTTTTTTTTACATAATGTGGCTATGGCAGGGTAGGAACCTCTGTTTTGCTTAAAGAAAAACATTATTCAGAGTAGCTGTTAATCTTTCACTGCAAGCCAGAATCAAAAAAAGGGGAGATTTACTGTAGCTAAAAGGTATGAGAATATGGGAAACATCTGCTCATCAACTTCGTTTTACCAGTCAGACAATCCATCTGTCAGTTACTTTACTGGTTATCCCAAAGTCTATCAGCGCTTGCTCTGTTCAGAAGCTGCCAGCGCATGAGCAATGCAGCTCTGGCTACTGTCAAAAGGTGTTTTTTAAGGAAACAAACACCCATTTACAGCATATTATACCCAGCATCGCTCATAAGTATGTGTGAGCTTTGGCACCGCGGCCAAGTATAAACAGGTCATTAGGGCTATTTAAACAAACTTTTACTTGCCGTCTGGCTTTGACTCCTCGTAAATTAAAAAGAAAAACACAACTTTGGCAGCTCATTAAAAAAATGCGTTCTCTGAGCGGCTAGGAACGCATGAGTGCATCTGAGACATGGCTGTCAGCAGGTTTGAAATATGAAAACCTTCACTGGAGCAGTCTGGGCATCTCCGGGTCCACTGTAATAAACATCATTTTGGGAGAACATTAGCCTCAGTGCCAGTGCGGTTAATAGATGTCGGCACCTCTCAGGGGGGGCATAGGCATGTGGTGAAATCAATTTGAATACATTTTACTGCTGGATGGGTTTGTTACTGTGTGTGACTCATGTTTGAGTTTATTGTAGGAAACAGAATGCTGTCAGCCATTATAGCTTCTGTGTTTAGTCACTTTAACGAAATAGCTCAAATAAAATTTGCCAGGATGAAAGTTAACTTTATACAATCATGGATCCAGAGTCAAGGTGGTGTGCAAGTAAAGTAACTCAACGTGAAATGGCGTTGGTTGTAAACATGCTTGTTTAAATTTTTCCTTACAATGTGAAGCTTCCAATTGGATTAAGATTTAAAAAAGTTAGCTACATGTTATGTTTTAGTAATTACTGCAATTGGTTTTATGGTAACAGAAACAAAGTCATCCAACCTTGATTAGACAAACCATTAAAATCTCCAAGAGATGATATGAATAACATGTTTTCTGGGAAACCACTTAGATGTTGATATTTTATTACATCTTGTAAAAGTATTCCCGTCTTGATGCTTCTGCTAATATTTTTAAAAGGTGATTTCATTTATTTAGGGAAAGAAACGATCCAAACCAAGCCATTTCCATGTTACCCGCCCCACCTTGTTACTGCTTGTTGCTGCTTCCTAAATGAACCCTGCTTTACAATGTGAGGTAGGCCCAAAGTAGCCCATAATCAGCCAGGAAAATGTTATAAAATCGTTTTAAGGCTCTAGAACTCCAATGAACAACAGTTAGAGCTGTTATGCACCAATGGAGGAAACACAGTGAAACTTGCCAGGTGTGTCTGGCCTACAGAGATGACTCCCAGAGTACACTGACGGCTGATCACACAAGTCGCAAAACAACCAATAACAACATCTAAAGCAGACTTTGCCTGGTTCAGTTAAGGTCAGTTTTACATTAAAAATTGAAGAAAAAAAAGAGTTCTGAAGGAAAAACCATTACTGACCCAAAAGAACATAAAAACCATCCATCCATTCATTTTCTTACACGCTTGTCCCGAGTGGGGTTGCAAGGAGTGCTGGTGCCTATCTCCAGCAGTCAATGGGGGAGAGGCGGGGTACACCCTGGACAGGTCGCCAGTCCATCGCAGGGCAACACAGAGACACACTGGACAAACAACCATTCATGCACACACTCACACCTAAGGACAATTTAGTCAGTCATGTTTTTGGACTGTTGGAGGAAGCTGGAGTCCCCGGAGAGAACCCACGCATGCTCAGGGAGAACATGCAAACTCCATACAGAAAGACCATGGGCCAGGAATCAAACCCAGAACCTTCTTTCTGCAAGGCAGTAGTGCTAGTCACTGCGCCACTGAGCAGAACCAAGAAGATAAAAAGACCCAAAGACCTTTGGTAAACATGCTAACAAGACAAAACAACAGTGTGCCTCTGTTATTGGTGATGGTTTGGAGTGACCTAGTCAAATATGAATTTAAAGTCAATTAGGATGCTGTGAATAATCCTAAAAAGGCTCTTCCTGCTTGAAAGATCTTCCATTTAAAACAGAAGGCAACAATTTTCACTTGATTATTTTAGTCCCTAACCTTTTGGCTAAACTAGTAATAGCATGGATATCTCTTGCCAACCAAGCGTTAGTTAATACCCACAGGGGGGTCAACGGGCAATTCAAATCAAACTGATACGACTGCATTTGTTATTTGTCTGTACAAACAATGCAGCAGACAAAATGAAAGCCAGTTCCTCAAGGACCCAATCAGGAAATCAAAATAAAGATATGCATAAACACAACTAAACCTAACCATCGCCCATCTATGCCACACACACATTCCAACACTTTGGACGCTTTCTTGTGTTGCTTTGATAACAAAAAGTATCACAGTCTATATTTTAAAATGCAAATTAACATGAGCATTAAATGGAAGCAGGTCCAGTACTATACAAAAGTGGAGGTTATAATGTATAAGAATAGGCCAAAGTAGTCTTCCCAAATTCCGAAAGGAGAAAAGCGAAATGTGCACGTAATTAGTGGGTCTGTTGCTGGTAATCTGCACAAATTAAAAACTTTTTTTTAAAACTCTCTTTTAATAGTGTTGCATGTTTTCCCTCAGCTAACAGCTATAAGCGCGTCAGAGTGAAGAAGCTCAGCATCTAAGTTTGGCTGCATAGTTAAAGCTCAAGCCAAACTGGGTTTCTTGCCCCAGCACTGAAAACTTGTCATCCACCTCAGCTATTATGACATTTCTTTATTAACCTTTTATAGGGCACTCAATTAAATACTTTGAAAATCAACATTTCAAGCCAATAGTGTTAATAGAATCCAGGAAAAGACCTTATTACCTTTGTAACATTCAAAAATATGGATATTTTGATGGCAAAAATTATGTCAACGTAATAACAAGAAATGCCAAAATGCCTGAATATATTAAGAAAAATAACAAAAGTGCTTCTATAAGGAATTCATGAAAAACACTCAGAGTGTTTTTCATGAATTTTTTTTGGTCCAACATAACCTTAGAAGCATTAATGCTGATACTGACACTTACATTTTTTAGTTTATAAACCTAAATATAATTGTTAGCTATACCTATTAACTTTTTAACTTTTCAATTAGTTTTTTACCCCTTTTTTCCATGTAACTTTTTTTTTTATCAATAATTAATGATGATTAATTGACAGTAAGTAATATATATCATTCAAGGGCTCATCTAATTGGTCATGCCAAAATAAGATGTACAGCCAAGTAGCAGGATCTTTGCTGAATGGCTAGATATAGATTTTGTGCTTCCAGATCTCACCGAGTTATCCAAAATGCTAACTTGCGCTATAAAGGGTTAACATAAAATTTGTAAGCTTTGTCCTCCTAGAACCCCAAGTAATGAATATGTTTCTCATCCAGGCTTTATTAAAAGGGTTGGTCAAAATTCAAATAATTTCAATCGATTTATTTTGGTTGTAAATTCCTCTTTTATAGTATTGTATTCTGTTAAATCTTAGAACCAATGATATGTTTAAAACACTTTTTTTTTTTCTGTATTTCCATTACATCTTTTTCTTGCATGTGTCTTTTCTTATTTTGAACGGTGCAACGTTGGACTGGGACAAAGACTTTAAGCTTGGTGAAGTCTAAGACCACACATAATTTTGAAGTTAAATTGAGGCAATTCATCACCATGGAAAAAAATAGTTTTCACCTTAAAATGAGGTTTGGAAATGAGTGTAAGCAGTTCTTTGACTTCATCTCTCCAGCCTTGGTACAGCAGCTCTTCTGCCAACTAAAACAAAAAGAAAAGAATTATGGTTTAAACTTATGGGATTAACATCAAGCCAGCAAAAAAGGGCATTAAACTGAGATGCAAGGAAAGAGAGTAGAATAAAACTTGTAGTTGCAAATAGTTGTGTCATTCTTACAGATAATCTCATGTAGTTTCATATAGTATGGTTTTAAAACTTTGAATATGATACCCATGCTTTCTGATGCAGGATTATTAGAAGATTTAGCGAGAAATGTAAGCACCAAGTAGAGAAAAAGCAAGCAACATCATTTGCTTATCTTGTCAAGCCAATTATTATAATGATTTTTTTTTTTTTTGGCATTCTCCGGAGACACTGTGGATGAAGGCCATTAGTTTCCACTCTGAGCGAACAGAAGCCTCCGAGAGAGGAAACAGAACCACGGTTTGGCCGTTCAAACATGTCTTCATAACTTAATCCAGGCACAGAGTGCCTGTCGAATCAAATCAAAAACAAAGCGACTAAAGGAAAGGAGACAAACACAGGGGAGAGAAATGGAAACATGGCAGAAAGTACTGTGTATTCAGTTAAAAAGTGAGGATAGTGGAGAGCAAATGTTAAAATAAAGGGGTTAGATAAAGATAGTACAAAGCCTTGCAAAAAGATTGATACCTCTTGAGGCTTTCAACCTTCTGTCAGGTTACAATCACAAACAATAATTTACTTTGCTTGGTTTTCAAGCAATACACCAAAAAGTGATGTATAATTATGGGAGGAAAAACATCTATCATCGTCTATGCTGTCTTATCCATGCAGGGTTGTGGGGGTTGGGCTTGTGCCAAAGACCGCTGAAGGAAAAATTGGCTTTTCATCTGTTTATTTTTTTGTTTCACCTTTTACAAATAAAAATCTGAAAGTTGTGACAGGCATATGTATTCAGTCCCTTTTTATTTTAACTTTGATGATAAACAGATTTAAATTGAATGTTGATGTAAATTAGTAAATGCTAGCAAACAAAGCAGCATGTTTAGACCAAGAACAGCACATTGGTCAAGTTGGAAGTTTTAGAAACGTTATAGCTGGGTTGGGTTATTAAACATGGCAATCTGTCAGAGCACTACTTAATCTAAAAATGGAAAGAGTTTAAAGCAAGTGGAAATGTTCACCCAGCAGTCATGGCTGCCTATTTAAGCTTGAGCAAGGAAACCCTTAATCAGGAAAGCAGCAAGATTTCTATGAAAGCTGTGGAAGAACTGCAGAAATCAACAGCTCAGGTGGAAAGAATCCTTAAGAAATGTAACTGTTCTATGTGAAAATTCTGTGGAAACATTGCTTTTAAATGAGATTTCTAAAAAGAAATATTTAGTTGAAATAATATATGAAGTCCAGTTTAAAGCCCTAATCAAACATGTGGACAAACTTGCTTTGTTAAACCAAAATCAAACTGTTTTTGTCTACATTTAAAATACACGATGCAGTGCATTGTACATCATCCTGGTGAAACTTGATGATGGCAGCTTTACGCTGGGCATGCAAACTGGGAAACTACTCAGAGTTGGTCGCTGAGTGATGAAAGGTTCACGGGGTGCAAATACCTCTGCAGTGCAACATAGCAAGAAATCAATGTTTGATGGTGGACGGAAAATTATTTTAGAGTTGTAGTAAGCAAAGTATGTGTGTAAAAAACATTATCGCTTTGATATGTATGCTGTAAGTAGAGGTGGGAGTTAGAAAGATGGATGATGGATGAAGAATAAAAAGAGCATTTAACAGTAAGGACATTCTTAGCATAAGACAGACTGGATTATAAAGAGAGACATGGGAATCAGAACCTGGAATTTCGGTTTTCAGTGGGGAAAGTGCTTTGTCATTTTATCTGGAATCTAAAGTTTCTTATGTTTCAACAACCTGAAATTATAACTCCAGACTGAATAGTTCAACCATCCCATTTTTCAGTCTCACCCCACATGACCTACTATTCTAGATCATGACATACAGACTCAAAGGTATTTCTTTATCTTTAAAGCAGCCTTCCAAGTGCGAATCAAATGGAATATTTTGAAATATTTCCAAATAAGTACATGGGAAAACAAATTCCATTTGTGCATGTGGCTGACAGGGAAGTCTATTATATAACAGAGGGGAGAAAAACTACTTTATCTCTCTGCTGTCAAACTGTCGCCCACAGCAGTGTGTCTGTCTGCAAAAGCCGTTTGGAATGAGTCACACACTTCTGAGGCCAGACTCGCTGCGTGCTCCTGGATGGGAAGGGGGCTTCGCTTCTCAAAATGCTTCAGTCGTTCGTGAATCTGTCAAGACAGGGAAAAGTTAGAAGAATGACTTTCATTAGAACAGAAAAGGAGGCATAACAACCACAGCTCTGTTGGTATTTCTAAGTATCCATTCTTGACTTACAGCTAGAGCTACTGGCAGAGCATGTGTCAGCAATATGTCTCCGTAATTTACTATTTTCTTTAACTTCAGAAAATGACTAATTGATTAGACGTGTCCATCCTTTACCTTAAACAGCAGATGGAGCTTTTTTTCCATCAACATGCTGTGAAGGAACCTGTAATCCTCCTCTCTGTCCGTATGGAAGTCTGTTCCAGACATAACTGAAGATAACAGCTGACATACGCCTAGAAAACCAGAGAATACGGCAATTACTATTTACTTCGGTTCAGTTTCATTTAATTTATTTAAGCTATGCTCAGTTTAAATTATTTAAATTCAATTATAAAGGTTATTCTTATCAGTTCAGTGACATATAATTCAGAGTAACTCAGTATATATGAAATCCATAAAATTTATTTACATATGATTTGATTAATTGCAGATAAATTTGATTAAACATTATTTAATACAGTTTTGTCATTATGTTCAATTCCTTTAACCTCCGTTTAGTTAATAAAAATCCAATGTGTCCTCAATTCCGTACTATTTAGTTCAGCACACTTCTGTTTAGATTTGATCTGGTTGATTCCCTTCAGTACAAAAGGATTCAGTTCTGTTCAAATTTAATTCAGATCAATTCACTATGATCAAGTTGGTTTTAATTTCATTTTGTAACAAAGAATTTAACTCAACCCCGCTAAATTCAGTTAAACACAGTTCAAGTGCATTCTTCATGATTGTTCAGTAAATATTCTAATTTAAATTCCATTTTCAGTTCACTTTAGTTAAATAAAACACACTCCACTTTACATATTTCTGAGTGAACTCCTCCTTTTTTTGTTTTATTTGAAGTTTAAATTCAAAATTGTATTTAAAAGTATACTTATACTTTTTAGCATAAGGTGGAAAAAAATATTAGAGAAAAAGAACAGATCTCAATTGATCACAGATTGAATGTATGACAGGAAAATGTGCTTTGCTTAGATTTCTTGATATTTTTCATTGAAGATTAAAAAAACTATAAAAACCTGAACATACCTTTGTGCTCAGCTCTGCTCAGCATCATCAGCCTAAGAACAGAACAAAAAATTAATCTGAATCTTGTTTTTACAAGGGAAGGTTTACATCTTTCGACTAAATGCTGCCCCCTATCGGTGGTAATGAGTTTTTCCAACTTTAACAATATGAAATAAAACAGAACAAGAAATGTTTCGAATAAAGTAGGTTAACAATTGAATATAATAACTGCTGCTTGTTAAGTAAGTTTGAAGATTATCTTTGTTTTTATTACTTTAGAAAATAAAGCAAACGGGAAAAAGGTTTTCTTTTCTTTTCAAATTAAAGGAGAGGACATAGGGAAATAGTTGATGATACTAGTAGCACTCTAAATCTAATATGCAAAGAATTTCTACCCTTTATTCAAACTCCAACATGACATATTTATTGCATTAGTGCTAATAACAATAAAATCTTCACTTACCATGCATTATATGCATCCCATTAGTCCTTATGTAGGCAAATCCTACCACCTATCATCCTGAAAGAAGCATCATTTGAACAGTAACTTTACAGAGTGAGGATCTGAGCACTTTGACTGAATAGACTGGAAAAAAGGCTGTCTCTCATTTAGTCAATACTTATCAGAACTGACCTAAATTAAGTGGTCAATCAATACAAAAGACCGAAATAGGTTTTGCAAAGACTGTAAAAAAACACTATGGTTAAAGTCAGATATTTACATCATGTGCATAAAAAACAGGACACATTTTACCATCACTATTTGGGTTTAAAGGTCTTTTGTTGTTTTAAATCAGTTCAGATTACCAAAAGTATTTGCTAGATCTTTAAATAACTAGGGAGAGGTTTTTAGATTTTGTTTACTTATTTAGATAAAGTAAGAACATTAATTACTCTCACATTACCATAATTCATAATCAGGCCTGGTTTCGGTAGGGTTTTTAAAGGTATCAAAGGTTTTTCCTTTGTTACAGCTTTCAGAAGCCAAGCATTGTTGTGTTATTCTGTCCAACAGTTATATGCCAGTAATAAACTCATCATTTTGCCTTAACTTCATAGATTGAGTCAATTAAGTCAAGTAATTGTTTCAATTCTGATTAGAATGTCCATTTCATTAAGGAAGGAGACCGAATCTACTGTATGTATGCAACTCAAGCCTAGAACAAAAGAACCAGATGATTTTTTTATATCTTTTAAAATCTCATAACCCACATTGAAATGAGTATTGTACTGACATGTAGCAAAGCGCCACTTTGCCAGGGACAAAGTGACTTTGCTTAAAAAGGGAGACTAGCTCACAATAAAGTTGTTAGGATTGAGTTATTCACAGATGATGTGGTTCTATTAGCTTCATCAGGGCATGATCTACAGCTCTCATTGGAGCGGTTCACAGACGAGTGTGAAGCGGCCAGGATGAGGATCAGTGTCTCCAAATCCGTGACCATGGTCTTGAGCCAGAAAAGGGTAGAGTGCCTTCTCTAGGTTAGGGAGGATGCACTGCCCCTTCTGGAGGAGTTTAAGCATCTTGGATCTTGTTCACGAATGAAGGGAAGATGGTGCGGGAGATCGATACTCGGATTGGTGCGGTGTCTGCCGTGAAGTGTGCACTGTAACGGTCTGTTGTGGTGAAGAGAGAGCTGAGCCAAAAAGCAAAGCTCTCAATTTACTGGTCTTATCTACGTTCCTACCCTCATCTATGGTCATGAGCTTTGGGTCATGACCGAAAGAATGAGATCCCGGATACAAGCGGCTGAAATGAGTTTTCTGCGTAGTGTTTCTGGGCTCTCCCTTAGAGATAGGGTGAGGAGCTCAGTCATCCGGGGAGGACTCAGAGTAGAGCCGCTGCTCCTCCACATTGAGAGGAGCCAGTTGAGGTGGCTCCGGCATCTGGTCAGGATGCCTCCTGGATGTCTCCCTGGTGAGGTGTTCAAGGCACATCCCACCGAGAGGAGGCCCAGTGGGAGAACCAGGACACGCTGGAGGGACTATGTTTCCCGGCTGGCCTGGGAGCACCTTGAGATTCCCCCGGAAGAGCTGGACCAAGTGGCTGGGGAGAGGGACGTCTGGGCCTCCCTACTAAAGCTGCTACCCCCGCGACCCGACCCCGGATAAGCAGAAGAAGATGGATGGATTTTTTTTAAAGGAGTTCATCCAAACAGAAAATGAAATGTATGAAAACATCTTAATTTGAATAAAGTATTGCTTTTTTTATCTCTTTCATCATTCTAACATATATAAATTAATTTAATAATCCTAACAGGAAAAGAACACATTTCAATCAGTGTCAGAGAGGAAAAAAAAAAAAAAAAAACATGTCTGGTTAAAGTTGTCTATCTGAGAGGATATGTTATAACTTAAGATATTTACAGATACTGTTTGTAATTTTCATTGACATCTATGTAGAGACTGCAGACTGCAGTGACATGAATATTGAGATTTTTAAGTACATACGTAATAATAAATATCATGCTTTGTATATTTTATTTTTGTCAGTAAATCTCTGTAATTGTAACACATTGTACTTTTATTTAAAAAAAGAAATTTTCTTAAACCATTTATTCTTAGCCTTGGAAAACAATGAAGTCCCTAAAAATATTATTTTTAGTTGCACTCAATTTAACAAAGAGTAAAATAACACGTGTTTTATTTAAAAATTCTCTGGAAGCTGAGGAGGTTATAACGATTTCGACATTTTCGCACTAACATCCTCTTTTATTTTGACAGGTCAGGCGGAAGTAGTTCCTCCCCAGCCAAAGATTAAACATAAGTGGCTCTCCTCTGCTTCCGGCTGCCTGCCTCTGCTGCTCTTCGCTGAGCTACATCGGCCGACTCCACTGCATATCGTACTCCGTATACCAGATGATGCATTGAGGGTGGGTTTTAATTGCACCACCCGATATGCAGTGCTGGTGCTCGGCGCTCCACTTGTAGCCGTTTTTCTGGTGAGAAAGGCCGAAAAAAGACACCAGGAAACTGTAGTGGAGAGGAAAAAAAAAGAAAAAAAAAAAAAGAACTGTGAGAGCAGACAGACAGGAGGCCACGGTTTCCCCCTCAACCACACACACACATCACCGGGGCCTTGATGGTGATGTATGCAAGGAAACCAGCAAGAGTCAGCGATGGGTAAATCAATCACCGGTTATAGTGTTGTCATATTTCTTCTAGGGGAATATATGTTTAACTATCTTAGTCTAGCGGTTGCTAACGTTCGATTAGCTGTTAGCTGTCACAGCTAGCAGTTAACTGTAGTCGCTTAGCTAGAGGTTCCGGTTTTAAGCTAGCTCAAATGTTAGCATGACGTTTGCTAACAAATTAGTACTTGAGAATATATTTGGTTTCATATAAAGGTTAGGAAAAGGCTTGAGCTTTCTTTTTCATGGAACAACATTGACAGACTGCTGGGGGCAAGATTAAAATCGTGCTAACTTCGCTAACGTTAGCTAACTTATAGTCATCTACAAAGTGTTATTCAGGAAAACCAATCTAGTTGACGTGGGAAAAATGACATTATTTGTTGTGTTTTCACAGGTGCAACGACAGAAAGGATCCCCAGTCCTATCAGGTACAGTTTCACCAGGTTATAATGGGGCATCAACTATCGGTGATTTGAAAAAGTATTTACATCTCATGAACCTACATATTCAAATTTTTCACCTTGTAGTAAACGTTAGTTTATTTCGATGTAATTTATGCAGGTAATGCAAACAAAGTAGTATATGGTTGGGAATAGTGACAAGGAATGGTTTGTTTTTAAATGTCAGCCAGTGTGGCATGCATTTGCATGCTGTCTCCCAATATTTATACAGCTGCTTGACTTTGAGTTTGTCATCATCCTGCTGTAATATCTAGTAGATCCTCTTCCAGAATTGCCTTCTTGGAAAAAAATCTGTGTTTATGTCACTGTTGAAGAAAATTTACCTGGAACTGCAACTCCACAATAACTTTTCCAAGTTTAAGCCCCACCAGCTTCAATTATTGTCTATTCTTTATTTTCTAGACCCATAAATCTCAGCCAAAGAGCCAATCCAGCAGCGTACACCGCTACAACAAAGTGCGTGATGTTTCATCAGATCCCATACCCCCTTACAAGGTGCTGCGACGCTCTGATGAAAGTCCTGTCAGCCGACAAGGAGATATTATGGGGCAACATGGGAAGGCCAAAAGCTCTTTCACTGTTCGAGGAAAAAATGGTAAGCCTTGGTGTAATGGCTTGGTAGAAACGGTGCTTATTTTGGGTTCAGAAAAAGCTTTAAATGAGGTAAATGATAAACATTTGTTTTGGATGGATAGTTATGAGATACTTAGGCAAATTATTATTAATTTAAAATGAGTTCAACCTATCATATTTTCAAGATAAGTAAAATTAGCATTCTAATCCTCTCCTCTGGCATTATTTGCCTTAAAATGGGACATGTTACATATGCATATTCACTTGTATCTACAGTTGTGGTCAAACGTTTATGTTTTAGGTTAAAATTAACAACTGAATGTAGGGACAAAAAATAACACATTTAATGGTTTTGGCATCGTCAAAATTTGCTTTCCAGAAGGTCCTTTGAGTAAAGCCTGCTAACTTCTCATTGTTGATCATTTCTGGTATTTATCCTGTGTAACAATGGGTCATTAAAATGTCTGTAAGGAGACTATTGGTACTTTTAGTTCTTGGGGAATTGCTTGATTTTCACAGAAACAAGCTATTAATAGGTGTCTCTTAGCAGTGCCATTGTCCAATGTTAAACAGGTATGTTGCTGTGGACTAAGAAATTGTCCTCTTAATAATCTGACCTTACTCTAAATATACACTTTAAGTATAAGCACATGTGCTGCCCTCTTCCTTTTAAATGTGTTGCTGACTTCATGACCAACCCTTCTGGAGAACAGTTTTATGATCAGATGAGAAAAAGTCTGAGATATTTTAGCCATAGTGACAACAATATTTTTTTAGAACCCTCTGTGAGGGTGTCAAGCATGGTAGTGGCAGATTGCTTTAGTTGCCAGTGCTTAGTTGGTCCTTCAAATGCTTTAACTTTCCGTCAAGTCATCAGCTAAATAGTTTCTAAATAAACTTAACTAAGCTTTTCTTTTTCCTAATCATAGCAAATATGTATTTGAAATGGATAAAATATGCAATTTATGAACTACCTTTGCAAAGTTCCTCCTTGGATAAAAAAAAAAATAAAAAATTAGTGGCCTGTGCCATAATTGAGGCATGTGCCAGGAAACAATTACCGTATTTTCAGAACCATAAGGCGCACCGTACTAAAAGGCGCACTCTCAGTTATGTGTGCCATTTCTGTATTTAACACACACATAAGGCGCACCGGACTATAGGGCGCGTTTTTTATATACCGGTACATGTCCTCTACTACCTTTAAATACCTCTACTGCGTATTTAAAAATACAGCGGGGGCAAAACTGAGTATGATTGTGCTTTATTCATGTATTTATTACAAAGTATTAATCAAACCTGGCAGCTGGCCGTGAGACAGACACATCGCAGATGACAGAGCGCTGTGATCACTCCTAAATTAACTTAAAATCCTGAAACCTGCCGACGGAATATGTTCGCTTTTATTACCGGTATCCTGGTGCCTGCAGTTTAAATTATTTAGATGAAAAACACCTGCCAGCAGCCGCGGTGAACCGGGAGGCGACCAGGCCCAGTGGCTGCTGATGAAGGGATTTCTACTGTCGGTGCACCGCTGGTATGTCGGGGTCTGAGCGCCTCCGACAGAAATAGATAATCTGGATGAACTGATTGCAATTATTAAGTTTTCAGGTGGACTTTCTCACTTAAAAACATATTAAAACTACTTTATTCCCACTGATCACAGCAAATATAGCTGCAATATTTAGATTATTTAGATGAAAAACACCTGCCAGCCGCCGCGGTGAACCCGGAGGAGACCCGCCCAGAGGCTGCTGTTGAATTAAGTTTTCAGGTAGAAAAATAGAGCGGGAGCAAAACTGAGTATGTTTGTGCTTTATTCATGTATTTATTACAAAGTATTAATCAAACCCATCAAAGTCATCATCCTCTGTTTCTGAATTAAACAGCTGCGCTAAATCAGACATGCCAATTTCCCCTTCTTCGCTGTCAGAGTCACTTTCCGTGCCGTGCGGCTCCTCAGAAATAATGCCGGCTTTTGCGAAAGCTCGAACAACAGAGCCAGCAGACACGTTAGTCCAAGCATCAACAATCCATCCGCTAACGGTGGCGTAACTTGCCCGGCGCTGCCTTCCACTTATCGTGAAACTGTGGTCTCCGTCGGTCATCCATCGCTCGCAGCCTTACTTTGAACGGCCGGTTCACACCGATGTCGAGCGGTGGAAGTTCCTTTGTCAGACCCCCGACATAACGGCGAGCACAGCGTTTATTTTTTTCCACCATGTTTTTCACATCAGCTGTGAGATGGGCACGCATGGAGTCACATATTAAAAGCGATGGTGATGCGTGGAAAAAACCACCTGGTCTCCTCACATACACCTCCCTCAGCCAAGCTTTCATCATCTCCTCATCCATCCAGCCCTTTCATTTTCTTTAATATCATATGTCATCAGAGCGATGTGTCTGTCTCGCTGTCAGCTCCCAGATCAGCTTCTCTGATTCATTGATGCGGCGCTTCCAGCAGCAAAACTTCAATTTTTCCATCTCGAGCAGCAGCAGTGCGTTGGCGGCGCGCTCCCGACGCGCTGCGCCTGCTGCTCAAAACGTGCTGCGGGACCTTTTGCTATGTCTATACGCTCGTCAACCGTTGACTTTGCATGTAAACTTGCTGCACCTGCTGCGTCCGGTTCACAGCGAGCACAGCATTAATTTGTTTTACCATGTTTTTCACATCAGCTGTGAGATGGGCACGCATGGAGTCAGATTAACAGCGATGGTTTGGTGATGAGTGGAAAAAAAAACACCTGGTCTCCTTACATTCAGCCACTCTTTCATCATCTCCTCAATGAGGTGGTCTAAAAAGTCGCAGTTGCAACACACATATGGCGCACCGCACCAAAGGGCGCACCGCACATTTTGAGGGAAAAAAAAGACGTTATAGCCTTATAGTCGTGAAAATACAGTACTTCAAAACAACTGCGTTGACATTAAGCTTGTATGGATTAGAAAAAATCCTCAGTAGACCGGCCTATATTTTTGTCCAATGCCAGCGTTTTGTCTCATTGGCTGAAAAATTAATTTTTTGGCTGATAAATTAGTGCATTTTAGTGGCTATGCCTTGGATCACATAAAGCACATTCCTTTCAGCTTCCTATCGTTGCTGTCAGTTAATTTTTTGTTCGACTTGTACATCTGTTGTTGTTTTTCCTTACATTGTGACTTGTGGAACATTTGTGGTCATAGTGTCAGTTGTGTCATGTAAACGGACGAAGAAAAAGTTGCATTGACTTAAAGAATAGGCCTAAAAAATTGGCAGTACTTATAAATCATTTTGATTGATCTCAAAAGGATCAGCGTCATCATCAGCCTCAGGAAGCCTACCCTGGTCAATCTCTAGTTGGCAATAAACAAACGTATGCAAGCAAAGGTTGTTCATAAATCTAACTAAAGATGTTTTGAAATATTACACTCTGGAAGAGGGTGGTCAATTGATTTAGAGCAGGGGTCTTTAATGTTTTCCAGGCCAAGGACCCCCAAACTGATGGCGAGATGGAGCGGGGACGCCCTAATTATATATATTCTATGAAATTCTGTTATATACAACTGGTCCTATAGTCACTCTATTGCAGATGGAGTAATGTAACAAAAGTAATTTCTCCCTGGGATTATTAAGGTATTTCTGATTCTGATTCCTAGTTGATGGGACAGGTGTTGTGAATGAAATGGTGCCCAGCTTGAAAGAGTTCCTGTGTGTCGCTGAATGTGTGCATTGATTACTGATTTCTCATCTTCATTTATCTGTTTAGTACAGTGTGTTGAATTCATGTTAATGTGGATTTAAATACATTTCAATTAGTGGAGAAAAAAATTGCAGGGGGGAATATAAAAAAAAAGTCTAATCAACCAAACCTTTCATGACCCCCATGCAGTACCTCTGTGGACCCCCTGTTGAAGACCTCCGATTTAGAGCCCAAAATTTATGACAAGCATGGTTTTGAATAGATATAAGCTGCTGGCCACAGCTGTCTTTTGAAATTAATATGGAGTTAATGCTTTCTGATTAAGGGTGAAGATCAGTCTTTCCAGAATGAAAAGAAAAAGCTTTAAAGAATGCTTACAATGAACTATCCGTCTCATCACAACCGTTTCCCTCAAATGCAACACAATGGAGTCCTTAGGTCTGGGTGCAGCATGTTTATTTGACTAAAGAAAGAATTTGTTTCAGGGACCAGCAGCTCTCCTCAGGAGGCCTCTCACAACAACAGCTCCCACCAAGGCAGTGAAACTCATGCCAGCCAGAGCAAGCCTGCAGAAAGAGTGAGTTGCTGTTATCTGATTGTGTACGCTCGTTGCCTTTCCTGTTGTAAGTTTCATAATTTTGCTTCAAAGCATCACACCAGCTGTTTTCTTTAGACTTTCATGGGTAAATGTTTCTTTAAAAAAAAGAAAAAAATCAGTGCTTGATGGATAATGTTTTAAAATCTTCCTCCATGCAAGTTAATGGCAGAGGTTAGCACGTGTAGATTTGTTGTAGGTCTTTTTATAATTCTATTTTTGTTGATCTGGTGTTTTTGCTTGTAGTCATGAATATGAAAATAAACTTGAGATTGTTTAAATAATATTGGGCTATATTGAAATAAACATAAAAAAAAAAAGTTAGAACTGTAAATTTACAGTCATTTTAACTATTTTTCAATGCTGCAATTTTAAAAAAGAGGAAATTGTCCAGAGAGCTGTTCCAAATGATATTTCTTTTTGTGTTTAACTGTGTAAACAAAACGACAAAATAAAATCTAAGTCTCTTAATATTGGCAGCTTAGAATGCTGCCTCCACGACCTGGCCCCGGATAAAGCGGAAGAAAATGGAATGGGATATTGGATTAAAAAATGTAAGATGTTCCACTGGAAATAACTAGCCTGTATTTAGTTCCATCAATTTTACCATGAACTTAGACATATTTTCCTGTCCCTGTTTAACTAAAGCATCCCCACACTAAAAAACCCTCCCAAAAACTGTCACCACTATGCCTTCAGGGTGATTTAGCATTTATTTTATGCAGTTCCATGACGATAATATTTAAGAAATAATTGTAAAAAAAAAAAAAGTGGTTTGTTTTCAAAAGAAGCAAGCTCAACAGATTAAATGTACACATAACCAGGTGACAATGTGTCCATTGTTTTATTTCAGTCTAAGGGTTCTTTCAACTTTATGGTTTCTATCATTGCTTAACATTGACCTTCAATAATAGGAATGCCCGGATCCATTATTAATATCGAAAATTGGTCCAAAAGACTAATAATGGGTTTTATCAGCTGGCATCTAAAATCTCCAACAGTTTCATGCCAATAGAATCTCTCTTTCTGTTAAATGTCTCATATTGTACTACATTTAAATATGAACAGTTAGCCCTTTCAGAGCATTTATTTGCTGTTTTAGCAGAAAAAGTCGTCTGGCATTAGGCAGATGCCGTTTACTAATAAACTCCTTGTTCAGCCCTCTTCTAAACGAGCTGTTTTGGCTTTCCACGTCCTCACCCTCCCGAAGGCCACACCCCCACTCCCCGCAACTATGACAACTAGTCATAGATCGTAATGATGGCAGCTAGAACGAAATAATACAGAAGACAACAGAGTGTATTCATTCAGCAAGAGGCTTCTCCAGATCTGGTGCAAGACAGAGCACTACATGAGATCCTTCTTGCCTACAGCTATCAACACCTGTTTAAAAGAAACAACATATGGCTTACTGCAATATTTAACTTCCCAGTGGGATTTCTAAAGGATTTTTGATTTAAATTGAAGACAAAAGTAGACCTTAACCGATTGGCTGCTACAGACTGCTCTGAGCAGCTTATATGCAAGAACAACATATAGCAGGAGCAGCTTGACCGTATAACAGCCCAGTAGCCAGTTAGCCTGAGTTAATAAGGCCTCTATCTGTTGTAATGGGCTAACCAAGCTCCTGCTAAGAAAACTAATTTAACACAAGCACACAATCACAATTACTGATGTTAGGAAAAGACTGTTGTGATGTACAGATAAGATCATCGATTATTGAAACCACCTGCTCAAATGTTAGCTGCAGTGCTAATGAGTTTACAGACTTTCAGACACAAATGTTAGCTGCAGTGCTATAAAATGTTTATAAAGTGAATTTTGAATAATATGAGACCTATAAAGTTTCTGTAAATAATTGGTTAATTTTACATGGGTCAGTTGTATTCAACCCTTTTGTTGTTGGCTTCGGTTACCTGTTTAAATATGTTAATTGATCAAGCCTTTTCTAACATTCTACTGCATAAGAAAGCAATAAAAGCCGTTATGATTTGCCAATATCAGTATTGGTAAATTCGCAGGGTATCGGAAAGGAAAAAGCTTTATCAGGACACCCCTACTTAATAGTATTACATACATTTTAACGCCCATTTCTGTTATAGTTAAACACAATATGAAATTTGTTAAATTACAGAGGCTTATGTAACATTTCAAATCTTGAATTGGCTCATATATTCTGTCATAGTTGGTCCTTCTGATGTTCATTTATTCATTGCTGCAAAGGAAAGTATTCTCAGCTTCTTAAAGACGTTTTACTTACTTTAACTTTAAAGATGTTTTATTTTTTAAGTTTTGTTTAAGGTTAAAAATAAGCTCCAGTGCTGTGTGGTTAAAAAAAAAAAAGATTTTTTTTTTTCTATGTGCAATTATCAAAATACTTAATATTTTTTGGTACATTTGTGAATACAAAATGATTTCTTGTTGAAGTTTAAAAATCTATGACGTCTAATGACATTTATCCAGGTGGATCCCTCATTGAGAGGCCCAAGATTTAGTGTGAATATTTAGGCAGGGTGTCTGACCGTATCTTTAAGTTGCATGACTAGCTGTTGCTTTTGCTTATGAGCCTCATGCTACATGATCTACACTTCATTCATCAAATGCTAAAATTGAAGACATTTTCAGGGGCTGCTTTTCCAGGTATACGTCCAAAACAATTAGGTCACCTCCTTATGCGCATTCGTTCTGCAGCTAAAACTTAACCTGTTGGAGCTTAGCCTAAAGCTGAAGCCACAGGCTCTGTGTCATATAATAGTTATTGAATAAATGTATGTATTGATGTTGAATTATTGTCCAAATCTATGTATTCCAAAAAGTTTTGTTTGTTTTTGCGACCTGAATCTGATCTTTTCATGGCTGTCTGAACAACACGGATCCGATTTTTTTCCAATGCGACCCAGGCCACTTGGCTATGTGGTCCTAAATCCAATACAAATCTGATCTTTTCAAATGCGACCTGTGTCTGAACGGACAGGTCACATTAATCCGACCTGAACGCCATTAATACCACACAAAGGTCACTATTCTGGGTCTTGCTATTTAGAAGCGTCAAGAAAAACTACAACCATGGCAGACGATGATGCGGAAAGCAGTATTTATGTTTAACCATCTTGAAAAGATTGTGTTTTTATGGTTGGGAAAGATCGCTAGATGCGCTCCGGCACTACCATCCATGTTTACTTCCGTAAACGCAGAGCAAGCTGGCCTGTGTTGTCATTGCGTCCTCTACTGCGCATGTAGGACACTTGTGTTGTATGACTGCAGTTCACACAGGAGGTAACATTCAAGTCGCATATATTTGGAAATGTGAACGGCAACGCAAAAAAAATCGGAATTGAGTATCAAGGCCTGCAGTGTGAATGTAGCCTTAGTCTTCTTTTTGCCATATTATCTTCCTTTAGGGCCAGAGTCGTGGCCTTTAAAACAACACACTGCTATCTGAAGCTACTCGAGCTGCAGTTCTCTTTGCCGTTGTGATTACTACTTTCTTAGCTTTTCCTGACAGTGTAGAGAAAAACCCTTGTCTTGGTAGGCCTGCAGTTTTAAAATCCCCTTTCCGTTTCGGATGATTGGTTGAACTGGAACTGCACCCTGTTTCAAAATCCTGTAATGGCACAGCAAAAGTGAATACTGCAGTAATGATAGCAGTGCCTCCTTTCTTTTCTCATCTGTGCCTCCTTTACTGTGGCCATTAGCATCTTGGGCAATTTGTCTCTTGTGTCCAAGGTGAGCATCTGCTGCATCTAGACTCTTAACTGGATAAGTATTACATTAGCATGGAACAAGTTCATAGCATTTGAAATGTATAAGCTAAAAGTTATTGCACTCTAAACAGTCCTTTGCTATAAATGTGAAACACACACGAGCTGTTATTATGGAAGTTTGGATTTAGTGCAGCCTTAGGTTTAACTATGCTAAATACAAAGATTTAGATATAAACATGGAAAGAAATTCATATTTTTAGGAGGCTTCTAAAGTTAATTGGTTGTAGCTGTGATGTTTGTTTTTTTTTATTTTATTTTTTTTCCATTAAAGGGATTGAATTAAAAATTCAAGACACACCGTTCAGATTTTAATTTGTAGTGTGGAACATTTTAAATTTTATTTCAAAATTTTGCGCAACTTTGTGTATGTCTTTCACATACGATCCTTATGAATTAACAATTGTAACGTGACTAAATTTAAGAACTGTAAATACCTTTGCATGGTCCTGTAGTAGAGGACAATATATTTTAGTATATGCAAATATAATTTGGACAACCAATAATTTTGTTGCACTGCAGGAAAACATCTAGCATTTGTTTAGAGTTTTAAACGTCTGGTTTGACAGTGGTCTTTGAACTCCAGCCCAATAAATTACAGCTGATCCTATTCACAGTTTACAGTATCCATAGAGATTCAAATTGTATCTGCTTTTAAAAAAGTTCAGAGAATCATTTGCCGTTTATGATTAGATCATATATTCAGACTAAAAATTAGTGTGATAATTATTTAATAATGGTCTTTAAATATAGACTTCAACTTCATATGTTGTTCCTTATGTTTAATGGATGTTTGTCTGCTTCCTGCAAAAGTGGAACTAAGAAAAGGTTTAGTGATTTGACTTCTAGATTTATTTATTCTTATGCATTTTTTCCAGCATACATTTGGCAGAAAAAAAATGCATAACTTTCTTACAACTTACAACACATTCTATAGAAAATGAGCCTGGAAGAAAGGCATTATGAGGAGTTGAAATCAGTTGTAATGCCATCTATCAGCCAGAAGATGGCATGAAATACATCCAGCTGAGTATACATGAACCTTGTATTCTCTGTTTTGTTGAACAACCAGAAGAAGTGTGAAGCTCCAGCTTGGAGAAACTTTTTGTCTTTATTTTCTTTAACACTTTGTCCTATTCAGTGTCTTCATGTTTATCCTTTGGCACCTGTCTCAACACTAGGACCCTGCTGATGACTGGACAGAACACATTAGCTCCTCCGGCAAGAAGTACTACTATAACTGTAGAACTGAAGTTTCCCAGTGGGAGAAGCCCAAGGACCTGCTGGAGAGGCAAGTGAAGTGCTTTTATTTCAGATTTATTTTTAATGTTTTTACCAGAAATATGTCTATGATCAGGAAGCACAGCAGTGCTTGGTCCACCATTTACTTAAAAAAAAATAAAATAATAAAGATTCATCATCTCCATCATATATTCTGATCATACTCAGATTGGATTAATGGATTGTGCTTGCTTTACTTCAGGGAACAGCGACAGAAAGACTCAGCCAAGATGGCAGCAAACAGTTTCCCCAAAGACATGGACTATAGACAAGAGGCCTTGCAGGACAAAGCCACAACTAGTAAGAAAAAACTGTGCAACACCATAATTGTTTATTGATCTACATAACCAGTGAGTCATTGTTGTGTACTTTCTGCATCATTTACAGAGGCAGCACCAGGGGACCAATCCACGTCATCAAACAGCGGCCATTCCTCTTCTTTGTCTTCTTCTCAGAGCCTAAACTCTGCAGCTGGTTCTTTAGGGTCCACCCCTTCCAACATGTCATCATCCTCATCATCTACGGCGCAGGGGACTCCATCTGCGCAGTCGCAATCATCTGCGCTGCTTCAGGACCCGGCCATCCTGCATCAGCTCCTTCCAGCTCTGCAGGCGACTCTGCAGATGAACAACGGCAGCATGGACATGGCCAAACTCAATGAAGGTATGCACCGTGTGGAGTGGTAACATTTAAAGTCTGAACACTTCTTTGTATTTAACTAAAATTGATCGCATCAGATAAAACCTGAACATTTATATCTCGGTTAGAATTCCAAATATCATTTTTCAGCATATTCTTCATTTATCCTCCTTATCCTCGCAGCTAGTACAGAAATTACTGTTTAGAAATCAGACGGCACTTGGCTTTTCACCTACAGTCTAATGATAGAAGGGATAAAACAAGTTCTAATTTTTTTAACTTCAATTGTGGGAACCTGTCAGTGTTGTTGCTGCTTATCTTGTCTCTAAAACAACCTTAAGCTCACGTAAATGATAGTTTCTATGATAATTCTTCATCATGACTGAACTGATTCTTGATCTTAATTAGCAGGACGCTGCTAAATCATTAAGGTTTAGGTATCTTAATGGTTTTGTTTTTTGAATATCTATATCTGTCACTTCGATTCTTCATGTGCAGCTTTTCCATACATGTGACAACCGCCACAACACAGCTGCAGACTGGCTGAAACTACGGGCTGTTCTTGTTGACCAAGTTTCCCTCCTGATTTATTAACTTACAGAAAATTATTCTGGTCTGTCTCTTAATCCCACTTATTTTAAACAATCACTTATGGAGTCCTTAACTAATGACAATTCCTAATTTCTGCTGTTTGGCCACAGTCTGGAGATTTATGTCATCTGATCGAGCTGGTAGATTGAAAAACGGTAAATAAGAAAGACAAGTGAATGGGATTTAAGACATTCAGAAGACGGCTCCGACTTTAAGTAGAATTTTTTTATGACTGTTTTGTTTGCACATGGATAGGGCTGGGTATTGTCCAAAAATTTTAGGTTCCGGTACCAATACCGATACTTCACTTCGATACTGGTTCCTGAACGATACTTTTTTCGATACCAGTTTTATAATATGAATTCGAAGAAACAGAAAATTGCACAAAATAAAAAAGTACAAATCTTGAGTTTTATTTTAAAGGGGTTCCATGACGCTCACAACCAGTTCACAACAGATACATATGAACCCTGGCTGTAGGCGTGACCACCTGTGTATTTTTCCTGGATGACACAATCACGTTAAGTGTTACAGCCAATCGCCGAAACTTGGTACCGAAAGACGAGGCATGTTTCGATACTCTGTAGAACCGAAGTATTTCGGTCGGTACCATAAAATAACCGATGTTCGGTACCCAGCCCTACACATGGATAACTTAAACAGTGATTTAAAATGCTCTGATTTAAATGTCCCAGACGCTTACCAAAATATACTAGCATTGGCTTAGTTCACTCTATTAAAACATGGCAAAACTAGCAACATTTGGTAGGCTAATGTATGAAAAATATATCTAAATTTACATTTTGCATAGTGCTGATGACTGTAAGATTTTGTACCTTCTATGGTACATAGATTTATATACCTTGCGAGCATCTTTGTGTCTCAGTAATGCACCTCTTGATGCAAACATCATTCATAGCCAAACACCACCTTCTTTAATGGTGTCTTTGTGGAATCAGAGCCTAATCCTGATGAGCAAAGTCATTCAGCTCATTAATATTCTTGGGCTTTTATGTGACAACTAGGGCTGCATTTACATTATAATCGCATTATAGAAAACGCAATTTTCGAATCGCAGAGGCCCTCAGGCATTTAGCTACACTACCTTGAACGAGTAAGACCCTGACTTTTTCATTCCAGCCCTTTGGTTGGCAATAATTCGCTTAAAGGAGTTTTGCCAGCACCAATAAGGCAACAGAGAGTTGAAGTTGCTGCACAGATCCATGCAGGCCAGTGGAAGTCATCAACGATGGACTCTGAACAAGCAAGCTTACGTGGTCATGAAAACACCGAAACCCTGGAATGAAACGTCTACATCAGCTGGTTGATGCAAAGGAAAAATCACAATACTGGATGAAATTTGAATTTGGTCAAAAATTATTTAGCCCTAGTCACAACTGTATTTTCAAATCCCAGCTAAAATTTCTGATTTGTCGGCTATTATGGCTTCTAGAGTCTTCCAGGATTTACATTAAAACTCTTGAATAGTTTTATATACGACTAGTTAAACCATCTTCCTCTGCATGCTGCAGGTTTCGGTGTCACAGGAAGCAGCATGGCTCTCTAGCCTCCCCATGCAGTACTGTAGGCAGGGTGTTTTCAGCATATTCTCCATTCATCCTCCTCTTAGAACACAACTGATGAAATTGTGCTCAAATTTTAATCCCTCATTGTCCTGGACAGAATTTCCCAAACTCTGTGACACTGAATTTTCTGGTCCTTTAGAATCAGTGGTGTAGAATTTAAAGGAGTACATTAGGACTGAAGTAATTAATCATGATTAACCGACTATAGAAATAATTGTCAACTAATTTAATCATTGATGAATTGTTAGCTGGAGTATAGAGACTCCAAACATGCCTTCAGATGACAGAGTGAGATTCTATCAAAATTGTAGGAAAAATATTTAAACATTTGGCATTTAAGATAAAAAATATTTGTCTGTCAATATGCTCTATCCAGAACTGCTTAAGTTGAAAAGTTTTGGTTTCATTTGGTTTAATTTTGCAAAAAAAATCTTCTTTAAAGAACCTTTAGCGATCTTATTAGTAATCAAAAAAATAATAGACAGAATAACAGATTTGCAAAATAATCCTTAATTGCAGCCCTAGAATACATAAATGCAGTCAAAGTGTTTTTTGCCACCATTACTTAAAATTTAAAATAACTAATTATGCTTCTAGATACGTCTTGGGTACATTCAGGCCATTCTTTTTCGTTTTGTTTTCGTTCCTATCTCCTGTCCTTAAATTCACAGTAATTACTCACGACTTAACAATATTTCTTCAATATTTTTTCCACCCCATTCAGTTTTAATTTGGCGAATGTCTGTTTTTCATGCTGTATAGTGACGGTGTTCAGCAGTTGATGGTCAACTTGCAGTAATACTTGGTCACATCTTTATCCAGGCATATCAGGAGGTCATCCTGATACACAGTAATCTGTAATATCCAACCAATTTCCCATTGCAGCACATTAAAAACCTTCATTTCTGTTTTCGTTTTCTGTAATGCCTGGATTCTATATGACCTATTTCTGTTCCTGTTAATTTCATCCCTTCATATTGTTTCTGAGAAACAATATGAAGGGATGAAATTGAAATTAGAAATTAATTTCTGTCTCCAGTTTTATTGGTAAATCACATGTATGGTTAAAAAAATAGGTAAACAATAATATGAATTTTACCCCTTGTTATGCATGTCTATGCTCACATTTATATTTTTCTGTCTGTTCATTCCCTCTTCTCGTCCCTCCAGTCTTGGCAGCTGCTGTCACCCAAGCTTCCTTGCGGTCTGTGCTTCATAAGCTCCTTGCTGCTGGACCTGCTTTCAACATCTCTGCTCTGCTCTCAGCTGCTCAGCACTCCAACCAAGGTAGGGCTCCTTTGCATCTGATTTCCGTCACACATATACCCTCCTCTCCTATCTCTTCTGAAAACCCTGTTTCATAAAAGTAAAGCATACTTGACAAGATCCTCAATTCCTTAACACCCTTTTATGTATTTTTTATTTTTTGTTTCTGATTTCAGCCCAGCACTCCAGTCAGTCCCCGGTATCCGTGACGACAGATGCATCATCACCACGCCCATATGTCTCGCCACGGAACGGCACCCCCCAAAACAGCCAGAAATCCCTCCTGGGCATGCATATCGGCAGCGTCACACCATCACAATCGAGAGTATGCATTTTTTTCCCCCCCACCTCTTCCTCATCTACTGTTAGCTAATGCTCTCACTCTCTGGACTTTACCCTGTAGGGTGGCATGCCTCCAGGAAAGCAGGGGTCGGTGACTTTGGGTCAGACAGCCGATAAGCGTCCAGAGGACCCCAGAACTCTGCAGCATAGAAGGTATCTGTCAGAGCACAAGGTGTAGCAGCTGCTCAGGACTTCAGTTGTAATCTTGTCACCAAACATGTCAAATTGAAGATTAATAGCTGTTTTGAAATTTTACCTGAATTAATTTTTTTTTAGAAACCACTCTCTAATTCTACCTCACTTTGTGGTCGCCTTGCACATTAAATAAGTTGACAAAATGTGAAAATGTTCAGGGTTTGTTGGCTTTTAGAAGTGGAACTTTACCAGCTGTCTCCCTCCAGCAGCCAAGATATTATCTGCACGGGACCAAACATGTCTGCCTTGCCTCATGCACCATCCAGCAGCAGCACCACCGCCCAAAACCAGTCGGACCCCCCCGGCTCCTTCACTCCCACCCTGGCAACTCATTTCGATGAAAACCTCATCCGACACATCCAAGGGTGGCCTTCAGAGAATACTGAGAAACAGGTATCTTTCATCAGACCCAGAACCCACCTTAGGTCAGGTTATCGGGCCTTTGAGTTGAGATGTGCTACTGCTGTCTAAAAATCTGTGGTGACTCACTGTGTTTCCCGTTCCAACAGGCGGCTCGGTTGCGGGAGGACCTCCATAACATGGGCAGCCTGTACATGTCTGAAATCTGCACAGAAATGAAAAACCTTCGCTCTCTGGTCAGAGTATGTGAAATCCAGGCTACACTGAGGGAGCAAAGGTAAAAGATGTAAGGTTGTCACTAGGGATGGGAATCGAAAACCGCTCCCTGTTCAGAACCGGTTCAGTGTATTCCACTTCCATGGTACCGTTTGGCAGCTCGCTTAACGATTCTCTTAACGATTCCAGGCAGCACCAGAGCCTAGCGCTGGGCAGCACGACTTGCATCACGTTTTTTTATGCAAGTTACGCACACAGTATTCAGTAAGCAAGTACGATGTGACCAGGCGTAAGTCTAGAAAAGCAAGAAAAAAAAAGTGGCGCCCCATTAGGTAAACTCTATCGAAAGTTTGGTTTCATTTTAAGGAAGAGAAAGATGGCAACAAGGCGCTTTGCAATCATTGCAAAGTGGCAATTACATCCGCGGGAGGAAATGCATCCAACATGCAGAAAAACCTGCGCACACAACATGGCATACATTTTAACAAATGTCATTTTTTCATGCTTCTGGACAGAAGCTAAAGTTACGACCAGCATGGAAGGCAACTATGGTGGAAAGTAGCTAGTTTTATATCACTGGCTGTGCTTAATGTGGTTCCTAGTAAATCATATTCCATTTCTGGAAATAAACCAATTTTCTACCCCTCTTTGGGGTTAAGGGAGTCTGCCTTTCTTGTTAATCTAGCCCTTCATTGCTAGCATGTTTAATTAGAACCACTGGTAGCTGGAATTCTTACATGATTCTTGCTGTTGCAATGGATGTAACGAAACATGTTATGAAGTTGCTCTGCAGTTCAAGGAGAGGGAGAAAGGTGACACTCCTTTATTTGAATCAGGGGGAGATGAGTTTATTTCCCAAAATTGTACAGTAATGCTTTTTCATTAAATGGATGCCTTCTCCATTAGATTTAGATGACTGTGACGAGACGGGTAGCCTGACTGGCTCAGAGGCTGGCAGCTCCTGTTCACTGCCTTCTGTTTTCTCCGAGGCAGGCAGTTTCACAGAATCGATAAGGAATGAAATTGTTTTGCAGAATCGATAAGGGAATCGGAAACATAAAAAAATCCTATCAATTCCCAACCCTAGTTGGTACGAACATGCATGCCTACTGTACAAACACTGATTCAGGCTTGTCTGTTTCTTCTTTTGCAGAGTTCTGTTTTTGAGGCAGCAGAGCAAAGAGCTGGACAAACTGAAGAACCAGAACTCCTACATGGTGTGAGGACATAAGAAAGGCTGGAAAATGGACAGCAAGCTGCTGCAGCCTCTCCCTGCTGTTTTAAACGGCTACAGACGAGTCTTTTTTCTTTTCCTCTTTTCATTTTAACTTTTTATTTTTTTTTGTCCACCACACGACTTGTTTCTCTGAAAAGCCAGACTCGTGGTTCAGACACCTTAACCGAGTGGACAGAGGACCTGTGACTATTTGCAGACAGCACCTTCTTGGACCATGAAGCTTGGATTGTGTGTGTCATATTGGTTAAACTTGTTTTTCCGGCGTGTTTTAATGTGTAGTGTTGAGGACGAGATTCAAAACAAACTAAAACATATTCGCGTTTGTGCAAAAGCTCTTCGGATTGATGAACATGGCTGTTCGTTGCACTTCTGAACCGGACATTCTCGTACATTAAAATCCTTACAGATGGATTCTCGTTTTTCTAGGTTTTTGCTTTTTATTCACTATACTTGGACATTGCTTTACCATCTCGTTGTGTTTCAGAGGAGCTGAAATCTTCCTGGCATTACTTATTCCATCTGTTTTCTCAGTCCCTCGGTCGAGGTCTGTGTGGTTCCAGTTGGACAAAGTCAGTTCTGTTCGCTCACTGAAGATGTTTTAAGAATCTTTCTGACTAAAGCATACATCTGCTAGACCTACAGTAGCTGCTTGTAAAACTGAGCTTCTGTACATTAGTCTCTGCTGCCAACTTTCTCATTCCTTCTGTAGTTTATACCCAATCAGCCATGTTCTGTTGTATCCCGGGAACTACTGCATTCCTTTTGATTTACCTTGGAAAGAGATTTTGTGAGTCATTACAAAAGTGATTAAATAAACAGTCACGCAAAGTTAAATTATTTGTTGCACTTGATGATTACCGTCCTTGTAATGAAAAGGCAAAGTGGGATGGCATGTGTTCCTTTTTGATTCCATAAGGATTCATTTTAAAGCATCGGGTGAGGCTGTGCACACATTTCTGTCCCCTGACTGTGATCTGATCTCATTACCTTGTTTTTTTTATTATTTTTAAGAATCAACTCTTTACAATAAGGAAAACTTTTTATACAAAGATCACATTTAGCTCCTGTTATCCACTTTTATTGCCTATTAATTTCATCTTCCGATAGATGCTGTCAGGGTCTGATGTGCACATGGGGGGGAGGGGGTAGGGGGTTAGGGTATTTGTATTTCCATAAAATATGTGAATAAATACTATACTGCACCTAATGCTAGACTTCTTATTCCCTTCTCGTTTTGCTTCAAAGATATAGCTCAATAAAAATTAAATGTAGTTGAAAAACTGTATTTCAATAAGTTGATTAACTGCCGGTGGCCTATGGATCTGTTGTTTTGGTGTGAATGACTGTTTGATTGTGTAAATGTGGCTCTAATGTGAAGATTTTAGTGGGTGTTTTAAATAAAAGCGCTTAATAAATTATGTCCATTTCCAATGGTTACCAATTGGATATAACTTTTTTTTTTTTAAAGAACTGAAAAATGGGGAAAGGAAACGAGGAACGATGGAAAAATGGAGCAGAGAATGAAAGTTGAAAACAAGACAAATGAATATAGGACAATATGGAGGAAAAGCAAAAGACTTAACATAAAATTAACAAATGGTGAATAAAAAAAAAAAAAAACCTGACCAAAACATAAATGGAGAAACATGGTTTGCCTTCCTCTGTGCCAAATTGCATTGATGCTGTAATTCATATCGAAGGAATAAGCCAATTGAGTGCATAGAAATAAACATGGATGACACGTGGCAACAGAGCAGTAGGATGCAGAAGTTCAAATCCCAGCTCTCTCCGTCTCAGTTGTCCCTCAAGACTCTCCACCTGCTTTCCCTACTAATGGTGGTTAGAGGGTCCACACTGGAAAAACAATCTAGAAATAAGTAAAAATGTCCTAAATTTAGAGTGTATATACCCCTAATTTGAGTAGGTAAATTAGATAGTTTGCCAATGGAATGAGTATTTTATTCTTAAAATAAGCTAATTAGATAATATGCACTTGAAATAAGAGTGCAATTGCGTTTTCTTATTTTAAATGTAAACTGTCTCGTTCCATTGGCAAAATGACTCTCTTACCTCCTCAATCCAAGAACAAATTCACTTATTTTAAGAAAAAAATAACTTCTCTAGATTTCAATTTTTTCCAGTGCAGTAATGGCTGTGTATGGTTTCCCTGCTTCCTCTCTTCCCTCAGCGTGCCCCAGCACGTCTGTGGCTACAGTAAAGTTTTCGACAAATGTGTGAATGAATTTACTGTCTGCCATTTTTGTGCAAAATATCCTTGATTATTGGCCTGATTTTTTTTTTTAATCAAAGTTATAATCGTATGAAAAGAAATAAAGGGTAGAAATATTTCCATGTTTCATTAATATATGTATGCATGCAAAGGAATTTATATCAGACAATTTTGACAAACAAATTAATCAACCAAAAAAACACAAAAGAGACTGGTTAACACCACCAAACACCAATTTCCAAACTAAATTGACCTGAACATAAATGGAAACAAAACCCTCCACCAAATAAACCTGTCAGTATATACAGCCTCATAACTGGCATCAATCAATTTAAGTAAATTGTGTGAAAAGGGGTATAAAGAAGTAAAACTTATTTTCATACCGTCTCTCCCTCTAATTGCACTAAAATTAACTTAAAGTAGATGATAAATCATGTCACCTTTTGAAATGAGTGAGAAAAAAATCTACTTTTCACAATAAAAAAAAAAAGCTTGACTTTCCATTTATAAGCAGAGGAAGTAAAAATAAAATGTGTGCCACCAGATAGCAGCATCGAGCACTGTTATCTTGAACCTTGTGCTTATCTGAGTGCCTGTTCAGTTTACTTCCATCAGATAAAAAAAAAAAACCTATTACCTCATGTCACATCTGAAATGTGGCTGAAACTGCAGCCAGGCTGTTGGATAAAATCAAATTGAGCGGAGCACTGTTACGATGCAGCTCCGAGGCGCTGTACAGATGATAAATGATAATATAGAACTGGTGCCGCATTGACAAAAAAACAAAGTTCCTAGAAATATAAAAACTGTGAGCTCAGAAACATTTTGTAAATCAAAGTTTTTCCTAGTTTCTATGCAGTGATCTCAGAAAATATCTCAGAAATATCAGGGTCAAATTTTTTTTTTTTTTTTATCTAATGGTGCACTTTTACACCACTTATACTTTTACTTATTTTACAAAACATGAATAATAGGAGGAGGAAAAAAGAAAACTCTACAGATTCCAGGACTTAAGAGGAAAAGTAGAAGTCTGATATTGACTGTGAATTGCTGGTTGGAGGTTGACAAGGCAGTTAAAGAGTTAAACTGATCTTATGCAACTGTGAGCCCCTCTGCAGAAGCTGCAGTTCTGGTTTGCAGGTAGCAATTCTGCCTTTTATAAAAAAAATTTTTTTAATGTGTTTTAGTGCTTATGTGGCAATTTACCCAGAGTTTAAAAAAATATGAAAGCTTTATTAAACAGTAGCTCAGAATTGCCAGATACATCTGTGTTTCTGTGTATTTTTATGCAAATGTGTCCACCATTCCACAATATAGACTCAATTTTAGGATGTTTTCATTTCCTTTATTAATAGAATATGTGAGATGTTAACTTTTTGTCTGTCTTAAACTTTTGCAATTAGCATTAGTTTCCTTAGGCGGAAAAACATTCAGCCAATCCTTCTGTATGATTAGATTGAATCGTTTCTGTAAGGTGCTTCCAGATGACTTGTTGTGAATTGGTACTATATGAATGAACTGAATTTAACAAAATTGAAAAATTTTAATTGTCCTCAAATGATCTGTTCTTGCTTTAGGCTGCCAGGGGTCTCAGGGGTCCATTTGCCTTTTACCTTCCATGAATAAAAAAAAATGGTCCAATTTTGTTTTTATCTCCATAAAAGAAGCACCTTAGTTTAGAAACCTGCTTTGCAAATTTTTCAGTAGATTGAACACCTAACAGTGATATTAACGCTGACATTTCCATAAACTGTACATGTGACATCCTGATTCCAGAATCGGGTATGTTCATAATTATTTATGAAGGTGAACCAGTAAGGAAACATTTTTAAGATTTATTTTCTATTGAGTGCCACCAGAGGGAGATTTTATCAAATAAAGCTGAGTGTAGCACAGTACAGCTGGGAAGGGCAGGAGACAAAACCAGCATTTCAGCTGCTCTGCTTTTCAGAACCAAGGCCAATCAAACGACGCTCCATCTTTGCAGACCTTCGGTAAACCAGTTTTAATTTCATGTTTGGTTAAATCTAGTTTCTACAGCTTGCACAGACTACCAGCCAGGGAACAAGGCAAAATAAAGTTACATCTTTATTATTCAAAGGTTTACTTGCTGATTGTTTCGTTTTTTAAACATCACAATGAGGAAAGGCTTCACTATAACCACTCTTACATCTTGCAATCGATTTGTGCATGATTTGAACTTATTGTTTGCAATATATTTGATATTGTTTCTTGTGTTTAGATATGGATTTTTTTATGTCCTTGCTGTGAGGCTGCTTGCTGGCTGTGTGGATTTTTTTTTAAACCTCATTATTAAAATGCCTTTATCAATACAATGATGCACAAGCACAAATTACCACAAGGTAAAATTAATCTACTGTTTTTCTTGACTGACAGACAAAATATGAGCATAAGTACTAAGAATTCATTGGTTTATATAGAAAATGTGAAGTTTATCTTTTTTATTTCTCCCGACCCGATCGTCTATGCCACATTCTTTCGTTTGTTAACCAGCTGTTAGTATTGGACGTGGCAAACATAGGCTTTTCCTTGGCATTATCAAAAGGACACGTGTTTTATATCTAAGGAACTTGTAGAAATGGACCTAATCCCTTTTCTCATTGTGTATTTTATTGATCTGCAAAACACTTTGCTGCTCTGCTGCAGAAAATGGTTGGTCCTACTACCCCACAGAGAAATAAACAGCTGCACCTCTACAGCCATGAGCGGAGGTACCTCAGGTTTGGAACCATTTTATCTCAATCTCCTATATCGTGACCCAAGAGCAGCACCGCAGGCATATAGTTTATACATTGATTTCCTAAAGCTACAGCTGTTTAGCACCTATGACAGACAAAAAAACATTACACGCTCAAATGGATTTGTGTATCGCTATGAAATTCTAAGGTTTATCACTGAAGATATAGGATTACTTTAGGAGTGCCCATAGAGATAGTTCTGTAAAAGGATGAACAGATTTCAGACTCATCTTCCAATACAATTCCAGCTGTAAGCCTTCGGGCGTATGTGAGGACATAGTATGGGGAAGTCTAACACATGATCAAGTTTTGATCTTTGCAGCAGCTGTATGTGTAGAATGAACAGGTCCTCCACCACAAACTCAGCACTCTTGCATTCTCTTGCAATTTGTCCCTGAGGATTTCCCTGTTTTTGAAATCTATCAAATTCTCTAGGGATAATGGCCAGCTTCCCCTCAGTATGATGCTGCCAACAGCATACTTCACAATAGGCATTGTGTGTCCGAGGGTGACATACAGCATTAGTTTTTCTCCACTTATACCATTTGGTTCAGAAAGTTTAGTTTTGGAATAACATGTAGAAACACTTTTTTGGTCCTCAGCTGGGAAATTCAGGTTTTCCAGGAGATTGAACTAGTTAGGCGAGTGGCGGCCTAGTGGTTAGGGCATAGAGCTTGGAATCCTGAGGTTCTGACTTCAAGCCCCACTCCCATAGACTGCCACTCTGGCTTTCTGAGCAAAATACCCTTAACCCCACACTGCTCCATGGGCGCCCCATGATGGCAGCCCACTGATCCCCAAGGGGACGGGTTAAATTCAGAGGTAAATTCTCCAATGTGAGATCAATACAAAAAGTTAAATTCAATTTGAAAAAAAGGAAGCAAATAGGATCACAGAACAGTATAAAAACAAAAGAAATGGCTAAGAGACTATACAGTTATTATATATATAATAATATTTCAACCATACTTAGCAGAGCATCTTCTTCCATATATATGGAGTAGTGGTAGTAGTGAGGCAGTGATGGCCTAGTGGGGCAGAGCACTTGAGCTTTGAGAAGGTTGCAAGCACAGGGTTCGATCTCCACAGCCTGCATACTGGATCTTTGAGCACTTTGAGCAAGACCCTTAACTGCTCCCTGGGGGCCACACAATGGCAGCCCACTGCTCCTCAAGGAAATGGGATTGTGGGGACAATAAAGTGATTTACATTTGCTTGATCACTGCTGCACTTCAGGAGTGTAGCAGCATTTTATGATCCAGCATCCAGGTTTTTATGAAGACATAAAAACCTGGATGACTCTTAATTTTCTGCTTCTGAATGCAGACAAAACAGAAGTTATAGTCTTTGGACCAGAGTCTCTGAAAAAGAAACTGATTAGCCAGTCACTTCATTTGGATGGGATTAAACTGATTTCAGATAATAAAGTAAAAAATCTTGGTGTTATTTTTGATCAGGACCTGTCATTTAAATCCCATATCAAAGAGGTTTCTAGAATTTCCTTCTTTCATCTGAGGAACATTGCAAAAATTAGAAATATCCTGTCCAGGGGTGATGCTGAGAAACTAGTCCATGCATTTGTTACTTCAAGGCTGGACTATTGTAATTCTTTACTATCAGGAAGTCCACAAACTGTAGTTAAAAGCCTTCAGCTGATCCAAAATGCTGCAGCCAGAGTTCTAATGAAAATGAAAAAGAGAGATCATATCTCTCCTATCCTGGCTTCTCTTCATTGGCTTCCTGTTAAATCAAGAATAGAATTTAAAATCCTCCTTCTCACATATAAAGCCTTAAATGGCCAAGCTCCATCTTATATCAGAGATCTGATTGTTCCTTATGTTCCTAACAGAGCACTTCGCTCTCAATCTGCAGGTTTACTAGTGGTTCCTAGAATTTCTAAAAGTAGAATGGGAGGCAGATCTTTTAGTTATCAGGCTCCTCTCCTGTGGAACCAACTACCAGTTTTAGTCCGTGAGGCAGACACCCTGTCTACTTTTAAGGCTAGGCTTAAAACTTTCCTTTTTGATAAAGCTTATAGTTAGGGTGGCTCAGGTTATCCTGAGCTATCTCTATAGTTATGCTGCTATAGGCTTAGACTTTTGGAGGACATAGGGACCCCCATTTCATCATTCTGCTTCATTCTCTCTCTGTTCTCCTATTCTGCAGAATCTGTTAGTTCAATCTCTAACCTTCTGCTCTCTCTGCTTTTCCTCAGAGTAGCTTTGCCTCGTCTGTTCCTGTTTGGCTGTGACGTCATCCTGGAAAAAACATCAGCTGTGCTGCTTCTATCAACACCCTTGTTAATAGATGTTGGAGATCGGCCTGTTTTCCAGTGTGGTCCTGTTTCTCTGACCGTGACTGAGTGGATGTGCTCTCTTCGTCCTCTGGCATGGGAGCTGCCTTGGAGCTCGTCTGCCTGGCTGTGTGTTTCCTGGACGGGGCCGCCTTTTACAGCTGCTTTTTGTATCTCTGCTTCTGTCTCCTTGAACCCCAGTCGGCCTCGGCAGATGGCCGCTCACACTGAGCCTGGTTCTGCTGGAGGTTTCTTCCTGTTAAAAGGGAGTTTTTCCTCTCCACTGTCGCTACAAGCATGCTTAGTGTGGGGGATTGTATTTGAGTCAATGAGTCAATGAGTCAATGCAATCAACTGGTTTTCCTTAGATAGAAAACTTTGTATCAATTTGACTGTATGATCTGGTTGAACTGTAAAGTGCCTTGAGATGACATGTGTTGTGAATTTGGCGCTATATAAATAAACTGAATTGAATTGAATTTAATGCAGGTCCAACAGATTCTAAAAAAGCTTTTTCCCCACTGCCAGACAGCTGAATATTGAAGAAAAAAAAAAACAAAAAAAAAAAGAAAAGAAAAAAATTGAAGAAAAAGCTGAGTGTTGAAAAAAACTGTAAATCATATCACCACCTGTGCATCAAACTGGCCATAAAAATGTGTTGTTTTTTTTTGCACCATGTTTTTCTCAACAATGTTTACATTTGATCACTGCTGCACTTTAAGAAATTGAAATATCATGAGAGCTGTGATACACTGTGTGTATACAAAATGACAATAAAGTTTGTCTAAGTCCCTTTAATTTTGCTCACTACTGCACTATATAAATGGAAATGGTCATTTCACTGCTAAGCTGCTCATTCACTGTTGAAAAGCTGGATGCATCAAAAGTTTATTTTGTATACACACTTTGTGTACAAAATGACAATAAAGCTTGTCTAATTCTAAACCTAAGTTGCTTGTCTCAATTATGTCACATGTAAAACTGTAAACTGGATTTCTTCTGTGTTTTCCTTTCCACCTGAGCTGCGGATTTCCTGCAGATTCATTGGTTGCTTCTCTTATTGAATCTCTGTTCAGAGGGTCAACCATGTCTTGGTAGGACTACAGTTGTGCCACACTCCTTCCAGTTTTGCAAGATGAGTTAAACGATTCACCATGAGCTGTATAAGTTCCTTGGTAATGAATACTAGTGCTGTTCCTAGGAATAACGCTGCATCCTTTTTCTCTCCACCACCCTCCTCTTCTTGTTCTTCCTCACCTGGTTCTCTGAAAAACTGTACGTCCTGCTTTCCTCTTATAGTATCTCACTTCTTTCAGCTTTCCTAAGAACAAAAATATCTCAAAGACACTCTTGAGGTTTAAAGTTGGAGTTTGTCTTTTTCTTTTTGTTTACTCTTTCTACATTGTGCTCCTTAACTATTTGAAATAAAAAACAAAAAACGTTTTTTGCATGATGCTGTTTTTTTAAGGCAGTGGGGAGGCGACAAATGCTAAAAAACTCTTCTCTCTCTATCACTTTTTTAAATCTGTGACAGACCTGAACTGTCTGTCCTCATGTCCTCAGCAGGTTATTTAGCCCTGTGATTTATAGATCCCATCACTGTAAGTGCTGGTGCCATGTGTCGAAGGTTAAAGGTGGTCTTCAGCATCTCTCTGCTGCTGTGCTTCAGTTTGATCTCTGTGGGGATTTTTGTAACATCTCCTCAAACTCTGAACGTCCGTCATCGGTCATCAGTCAGGGTGTGTGTTTGGGGACCATGGTAGTCCCTGATTCCTGCAGCCCTATTTTGCTAGAAACAGCCTTGAGGGACATAGGTTACTGTGCTGATTGCCTGTCATAATATATTTATAGCTATCACCCATTCATTAGGAAGCTTTGGGCTCAACCATTAGCTCTATTTCTCTATGCACTGCACTTGCCCCTTTCTCTACACTTCCATTAGCCCCTCTCCCATTCCATCCCACCTTTACTCCCACTTCTATTTAAAGCTTTGACTTTCCATCCCATTTTACCTGTTTGTATTCGTCTTTCTCCTCTTCTCTCCTTGTTCCCTGATGACTATTTACGCCTCTGATGGGGCTGACTCCTCAGTGCCCCTCTCTCATCGTCACAGCTAGAGGGGCTGCGTCGGAGTGACCGATCTCAGCTCAAACTCAGCCGAACACGTTGGCCCCGGTTGACTTTCTAAAACTTTTGATGAATGAGAGAGCCCATGGCCAGAGCCTTTAAAAGCTCCCGTCTTTAGAGTGTCACTGATGCGTGAGAGCTGAGACTGGGACATGTGTCATTACTTAGTCGTCTCTGAACGTGCCCGGGAGCGTTTCTGTACATGCTGCAGCTCTGTTTGACTAGGAGGCCCACATTAGCAGAAAAATGGTAATGAATTCATGACTGCAGGTGATGGATTTTGTGGATGCTGGTGCCAAAATTACAGGCTGGTAAGTTGTGATAAAGGGCCTTTATTTATACCTCTTGAACTTTCCACTTTTTATGCCAATTTTAAACCGAAGACTTAAATGCTGTTTTATGTGGTAGACCAAGACTAAGTGCTGCATAGTTGGAAGGAGGAATACAAACTATTCCATTTTTTTCCAAATAAAAAAAAATTAAAACATTTGTTTGACTTTTTTTTTCAATCAATCATCTTTAATCAGATACTCCTAAATAATACCAGTGCAGTGGAACCAGTCCCTTACAGAAGTCCTCCAAGTAGTCAGCAGCTGTTCTGTGAAGGCCTTAGACGTTGTTTGGCGAACATAGGTGAACCAAACAGTAAAGTCAAGGAACACAGAAAACAGATCAGAGAGAAAAAGCAACATCCTGAGGGTTAAATTAAATTAGAGGAGAAATAACCTGATATTTTACATACATTCAGTACTCAAGATGAGGCGGGATGGCATCCCCCTTTTTAAATAACCATCCCCCCGTACCATCCCCTGTGACTGTGTAAATTTCTATTATATATTAACAGTAATAATGTTGCCTTTTCACCATTTGGCAGGCTGTGCGCTTAAAGGAAGCATGACCAAATTATAGTGGCCCAGACGGCACATGTGGTTTCATTTTGACCTCAGTGGTTCAACCAGCTGATGGCGTTCTGAACAGCATCACGGCCAAGCTGCAAAGCGAATTTGAGGGAATGTTTGGCAGGTTCCAGGTTCTAAGTTTAACAAATAAAGTATCAGAAATGATCTAGAATGGTGCTGATAGCAAAATCAGGAATTGCCATCCACTGAGCAGATAATTTATTCATCGCACACTGACTGTAGCACATCGACTGAAAAGTGTCTCCATACAAGTAAAATCCTATTAATTTGAATTTGTCTTTCCACCAAAACTATCAATTATACAGCCTTCATGTATAAGATATATGAAAACATTAAGAATATGTTCAAAATTTCCCTTTTCGTTCATATTTCAATCCGTTTTCTCATCAATGGGTGTGAGTTTAGGGCGACGCACTCTCCCACGACAGGGGAGGTAATTTTCTGCACAACATCAGAGAAAATGTATTTTAATTAAGCAATTTAAGACACGTGTTAAGATTACAGGGCTGTCAACTCTCACCCATTGGGAGTGAGACTCACCCATCTCAGTGCCTTCACATACTCTCACTCCATATTCCCAATTTCTCACACTAAAAAAATCACATTAAAACTCAACTCAGTCTAGTTTAATAATCTCCCATTGGAATTTAGGAGTAATTAAACCAACACAAATATTTGAATTCTTAAAGCTTCCATGTTTGCCTCTCAAATGCTCCTCAAAAAAAAAAGAACCATTGCACCAAATAAAAGACCAACCAAATTCAGAGAGGATGTGCAGAACGTCTCAGTTATCCTGGATTCATTGAGGAGAAATTACTTATCATTTTCATTTATCTTTATTTTGGTCCATTGAATATGTTTAAAAACTTAACTTCCATCACACCTTCCAAACTGAAACATCCTTTTTTAAATAATTTTTATAAAATCTACAGCCTCCTAGAAAAACCTGAATTGTTTAGCCGTTTTGTTTACTTTAAGAAAAACTAATAACATAATGAAGGAAGCTTTTTAATCTTTAGCCTATTACCGAATATTCATACAGTGTAGTTTGCAGAGGTTTCGATTGCACTGGTTCCTGTATTAGTGTCAGTAATCCAGTCATAGCTTATTAGTTCTCGATTGTTTAATTTACTTTAACTGCAGAAAATAATTAATGAACAAAGCTGTGAAATTCTTAGTTTAAGTATATTTAGGATGCAAGTATTTTTATAGGGCTCATTCCGCTTTACTTAAATTCTCTAAAACATAATGTATATTCTGAGAAAAAGGTTCCACATAGCTTATTGTTACTCAGTAATGTTTACTGTTTTATAAAAATTCCACAATTTGCCACTTTATTTCAGTTAAATCCTCTGAAAACCTCCAACCTATAGCTGCACCTATCCTCATCTCACCCTGACAAGGTTTCCTGACAAAACTATTTCAAAATCTCACCCCAAGGTTTGGTGAAAAGTTGGCAGCCCTGAGATTATTATCTTGAAAAAACTGCCAAATGTGATGTTAATGTCTGGCCAATGGTCATAAATGAATTGAATGTTGACATCTGACTGCAAAGTCCCTGGTGTGACCTGCAGAATGCCTGTTGTCCGATCAATGGTAAATATAGTTTGACGGACCTCCTAAATAGTTTGAACTCATTCATTGCCAGCATGTAGCCTAGCTTACTCTAAATTAGCCAATAGAAGCAATAGTGATTTTCTGGTGAACAGTCAGATGCTATATAATACATTCTCTAAATGAATATTTGAAAGCAGATAGATTCGATTTTATATAGGCTTATTTCATTTTCAGGCTAATTCTAACATATTTGAATTTCTAAGCAGTTCTTTCAGATTTTGAAAATTATTTAATCTGTTTCAATTTAATTGATAGAATATGAATAAAAAAATACTTGACTTGAAAGGATTCAGATATTCATTTGCAATATTTTGTGAGGTTTTGTTCCAAATCTTAATAGATTAATTGCCAAAAGATTTTCCAAAGTAAAATCAAAGAAGTGTCCTACCATGACTATTAAGCTGAACCCAGTGGAAAATTTGTCCCTAACTATGTATAGGCAGTGATAGACATGCCAGTCTAGGGACTGACTGCAATTCTACTGTAAGGTGCCATGGTCAAGGTCAATGACCGGCGTACCTGACATGTAACAACCACACCATGCATATTGCTTTAGGTTAATAGAATATATTAATTAGGCTCAAAAAATATATGTAATCTTCCATAGAAAAAAAAATGACACCATCTCCCTTTTTTTTTTTTTTTTACAACCCGCCTACTACATACAATCCCCCTGATTATCTTAAAATTAATGCCTAATCATTTTTGGAGACACAAATATAAAAAAAATTGATTCCCTTTTAAAACCTTTTTGTTACTAGAAGATACTCACGTAAAGTTGAGTTATGTGTTCATGTGGATGTATTGTTAGCAACATTAGCAGTTTGCCATGGCTCTGTTTCATATCTTTTCCTGGTCTTTTACAAAAGATGTACACTGCAAAAACAACCTAAAAATAAGAAAAATCTATTAAAAAAATGTTTTTACCTTTAATTTGTGTATGTGAAGATGATCTGCCAAGACAACAAGTGTTTTAGTATACAGTTTAAATAAGAGACTGTAGTTGTTTTTTTTTCTTACTTTAAAGGCAAAGTGTCTCACTTACACACTCAATCCAAGAAAAAATGCACTTATTTTAAGAAAAATTGACTTACTTAGATGCAAGTTTTTTGCAGTGTAAGAGGTTAAACAAGTAGCAGCGTTTGCAGACAATTTTCAGGTTAGTGCCTGGTTGGCTAATGTTAGCGCCCTTCCATAGACAAGAAGCTCATTTTAAAAAACCAATCCACTTTTATGCTTTGGGTTTTCCAGCAGGTTCAAACACTAACACCTGGGCTTTAACATGAACAAGTTAGATTTCTGGTTTATGACTCCTTTAAGCATCTGTCCATTCCCTATTAGAAAATTGAAAGGTCTAAACTTACAGGACTTGCATTGATAAAAAAAAGTTTCAGAAACACCCTGTGGTAACTCCATAGGACCTGTGGAGTGCAGCTTAGGCTTTCACTTAAAAGATCATTATTTGTGCATAAAGAAAATGGTTCTTTCTTACTTCATATTTTTCTGTTGCTTGATGAATTAAACATTTTAAAGTTTGTGTTCATAACAAAAAAAAAAAACATTTTGTAAGGCATAGTTTTCACTCGTTAAAGTCAGAAAACATCTAACATCCCACAGCCTGACCTTAAAACAAAATATAGAGGCATGACAAAAGAAAGGATTTTTAGTGACTCTGTACATCATGTTTGATAAGAGTTGGTGAACTAACATGCAGTCCCTAACAGTTAATCTAAAAATAATTTATGAAAAGCACATGGTCAGTTTTTACCATGTATTTCTCTGCATTGTATAGATTGTGACTGTGAGTAAGTTGGGATGGAATGGGATACCTACAAACAAGTATTCATGAACCCACTGCTGTTCTGAGATAGCATCCGTTAACATGTCCTATTGCTGTAAAAAAAAAAACCAAACAAACAAAGAAATTCAAATTAAGCTATAAAAACATCTAAAAAAAGTATTATTTTATTCACTAAAGTCTTACACTCAAGAATGGAATAGAATAAACTTGATTTCCGACTTAGATAACTATTATTTTCATTTCTTACAAATTTCGTTTTGTACAGCTCTCATGACATTTCCATTTTCAGCTACAAAATGGTACACAACAAAGGTTCCCCCAGTCTGGTTAAACCGTATATAATTAAACATAGAGATATAATTAATAGAAGATTTCTCCACCATAACTTAGAGATAAGTACGCTTTTGAACTATTTAATTCATCTGTTAGCCAAAGACTTGCAAGCGAATGCTGCTTTGCTCTGAATCCACATAATGTATGACACTGTCTCTGTATATAGTGATACTGACATTAATTTAATTCAGTTTTGTAGCTGCTGAAACAGAAAAAAAAAATAAAGACGATAAGAAGGGTCTTTGTGGAATAGAGCAGGGATTTCCAAACTTTTCAGCCTGTGAACCCAAAAAAACAATTCAACAGACTCTTACCCTCTAAATTATACATCTAATGACTTCTTGTATTCATTTATACGTATACAGGGAAGTAATTATATCCCTTTTAAAATAAATTCAGTTTGCAAAATGCCATAGAATTATTACATTTATCACTTTAACTGCATTTTCATTTATTTAAATAAATGAAAATACATTTATTTAAATAAATAAATGTATTTATTTAAATAAATAATTTCGTTTTATTTACACCCTGTGTGTACAAATTGACAACAAAGTCTGTCTAAGTCTAAGTAAAGGCAAAAGATAGATATTAGCATGCAGATGAAATGGACTGGATCAAGACAATTATCAACAAACTATGAGGGGCCGTTTAGGACAGAAACTATTTTTCCTCTCACGTACACCAATAAAACCATGCACACACCTCAGTAGACACACACACACTCTCAAAAAAAACTATGTTTTCCTCTCAAACACACTACTATGACATGCACACATCACAGTAGAAACACTCACACACTCTCAAAAAAACTGTTTTCCTCTCAAACACACTACTATGACATGCACACATCACAGTAGAAACACTCACACACAATCACAAAACTAAAATTGAATACATGTCTTATGTGTGTGTGTGCACTAATACTAGACTGTATGAGAGGGCATAAGTGTGTGTGTGTGCACTAATACTAGACTGTATGAGAGGGCATAAGTGTGTGTGTGTGCACTAATACTAGACTGTATGAGAGGGCATAAGTCTGTGTGTGTGCACTAATACTAGACTAAATGAGAGGATATACATATGTTTGTGTGTGTGCGCATATGTGTGTGTGGGTGTGAACTAATACTAGACTGAATGAGAGGGCATAAGTCTGTGTGTGTGCACTAATACTAGACTAAATGAGAGGATATACATATGTTTGTGTGTGTGCGCATATGTGTGTGTGGGTGTGAACTAATACTAGACTGTATGAGAGGGCATAAGTCTGTGTGTGTGCACTAATACTAGACTGAATGAGAGGCTATACATATGTGTGTGTGTGTTTGTGCGCGCGCGCGCGTGTGTGTATGTGACTGATATCGTAGCAGACTGAATGAGAGGCTTGTACTTGTGTGTGAGAGTTCAACCTGTCACGGAAGAGGCGGGGCAAATTGGCTAGCGCATGCGTGGAACCCAAACTGAGCAATATTATGTAAAACGGGGTGGGCAATAGGGGGCAGCACACAAGCCAGTTACCTGCTGAGCCAACAATAATGAGCTTCCGAGAAGAAGACGTAGCATGGCTGATACAAAACCTGAAAATTATAGACCAATTGCATTATCCTCAAATATTTGTAAAATAATGGAGAAAATGAATTTTGAAAGCATGATTTATTATATAGAATCTAATGGATATTTATCAAAATATCAAAGTGGTTTTAGGAGGGGTAGGAATACTATGGATGCAGTTTTGAGTTTGGAATTTGAAATCAGAAAAGCTCAAATTAGTAAAGAAAGTATTGTAGCAGTGTTTTTTGATATTGAAAAGGCAAATGATATGTTGTGGAAAGAAGGTTTATCAATAAAAATGTTAAAGATGGAAATTACTGGTAGGATGTATTGGTGGATCAAAGATTTTCAAACTGAAAGACAAATATAAGTTCAAATAGGTAAATATCATTCTGAGAAATATATTGCTGAAAATGGTACTCCACAGGGAAGTATAATAAGTCCTTTATTATTTTCGGTAATGATAGATGATGTATTTCAAAATATAGATAATGGAATGGGTTTTTCTCTTTTTACTGATGATGGAGCAATGTGGAAGAGAGGTAGGAATTTGGAATTTATTACTAAAAAGATGCAACAAGCAATTGTTAAAGTTGAAGAATGGTCATTAAAATGGGGATTTAAATTCTCAGTGGATAAGACTAAAACAATGTTCTTTTCAAGGAAGAAAATTAATGATCGTAAATTAAAATTATATAATCAAGAAATAGAAAGAGTGAAGCAATTAAAATTTTTAGGGGTTTGGTTTGACGAAAGAATAACATGGAATATACACATTCAAAAAATTTTAGACAAATGCAAGAAAGTAATAAATATTATGAGATGCTTAATTGGTAGGGAGTGGGGAGCAGATAGAGTAGCACTAAAGAATATATATACAGGATTAATTCGATCGGTGATAGACTATAGTATTGTGTATAATTCAGCAGCAGAGACAAATCTTGAAAACTGGATCGGATTCAATATCAAGCATTGCGATTATGTACAGGAGCAATTAAAACTACTCCAACAGCAGCATTGTTAGTAGAAATGGGAGAAATGCCACTTGCATTTAGAAGAGAGCAATTAACATTAAACTATTGGGCTAATTTAAAAGGTCATAGAAATGATCACCCAACTCTGCAAGTAATAAAACCCTGTTGGGAAAAAGAAGTAAAAGATATTAGAAGTTTTGGTTGGACTGTGCAAGAAAAAATAACAGAATTCAAAATAGATCAGATTAGTATAAGCCAAACAGTTCCATTATCAGTTATACAACCATGGATAATTACAGATGCTAGGGTAGATTTTACTTTGTTGGAAAGAAGAAAGGATAAGGAATTCATATTAAACTCATATATAGTACAGGATTATATTAATCATTATTATTAGTATGTAAATTTATACAGATGCCTCTAAAAATATAACAAATCAAATAGGAGTAGCCTTTATCGTACCAGAATTTAATGTTAAAATTAGGAAAAGGATAAGTGATGGACTTTCAGTTTATACGGGAGAAATGATTGCAATATTATTAGCTATTCAATAGGTGGAAGAAGTTAAGCCATTAAGATCAGTCATATGTTCAGATTCTAGTTCATCTTTAATTAGTTTGCAGTATAGTCACTCAGAAAGCAGGCCAGATATTTTAATAGAAATTCAACAGACACTATATAGAATAAATATGATGGGTTTAGTTATAAATTTTGTATGGAAGCTCATTATTGTTAACCTGACAACAGCCAGATGCATGTCTCGCTCCGCCCAGCTCCACTCACATACATCTGGGAACCCGCTCATTGAAAGTGATTTCCCCAACCGAATTTATGGTCTGTCCAATCAGGACGCAGGGTGGGTGTGTCCTGGAGTGGAGAAGCGACCGTGAGATTCCAACAACAATGGCGGCTCGCATTGAGGAAGCAAGCGTTAGCATTGATGCTGCTATTTCTTCTGTGTTGTCCAATCTATCTGATATTGTTTCATTAAAAGAACATCAGAGAACGGCTTTGAAGGCTTTTGTTGGTGGAAACGATGTTTTCGCCCTTCTCCCGACCGGATTTGGCAAGAGCTTGATCTACCAAATGGCTCCTCCTCTCACAGCGTCACGGGTTAGCTTCGGTGTGAGTGGTTGAAATAACACGTCAATCAAGATGACAGACAAGTGGCTTATCCAATCATATGCAAGGAGTTTTGATAAGGCCCAGCCTTCAGTAAAGGCAATTCCTATGGCGGGATCCCAGCAGTGACGTGCGGTCAGGGGAGGCAGGTGAGGCAGTGCCTCACCAGCCATCATGGAAAGAAAGAAAATATATAATCATAAAGTAATTTAAATTGTTATATTCATCCGGTGGTTTGTACTAAAAAATATTCATTTTTCATGTAGCTTCACCAATTTCGATTTTTATTTGTTCAAAATCGCTGAATTTTCTTATTTTCCCATTCAAATGCTTGGAAGCGATGCCGGTGAGGCAGCAGCGAGCTCTGCCTCACCTTGGATTGCGCAACCCCTGGCTCTGCGCTGGCTGCAAAGCGGAGAGAGCATGTTGCTGTACGGCGTCAATAAAATGGTTTAAACAAATGTAATATGTGAACTTATTTCTAATAATTTGGCTTATGTATATAATGTACAGAGCTTTTTGTCACCAACTGTGTTTGTGTAACGTGTTTCGTGTAATGAGCGATTATAAACGGCAGAGAACAAGTTCGAGGTGAGGCAGGCAGTTCTCTTGCCTCATGGCAGGGGGTGCTCAAGAGACTGAAAACATAAGGCAGGAACAGGACGGATCAAGGAAGGCTTTCTTCCCTGGCAGTGATCTCCATTGAGACAGAGAGACTTTTAAAACTGAAGGAAGATAAGGAGGACTTCTATTCATTTATAAGTAAAGGTAAGACAGTAATAACATTTATTTTGTTTTGTTTTTTAAGGAAATGTGTGTTTTGTGAGCTACAGTTTGTATGTGTAAGGATGCAGAAGTGAAACATAACCTGTAAACTGCTGTCAATCTATGCATCTATTTGCAAATCTGATTCTGATGACGTCAGTGCCTCACCAGCTATGAACCTCACCGCACGTCACTGGTTCCCAGATGTATGTGAGCGGAGCTGGGCGGAGTGAGACATGCATCTGGCTGTTGTCAGGTTACATTATTGTTGGCTCAGCAGGTAACTGGCTTGTGTGCTGCCCCCTATTGCCCACCCCGTTTTACATAATATTGCTCAGTTTGGGTTCCACGCATGCGCTAGCCAATTTGCCCCGCCTCTTCCGTGACAGGTTGAACTCTCACACACAAGTACAAGCCTCTCATTCAGTCTGCTACGATATCAGTCACATACACACACGCGCGCGCACACACACACACACATGTATAGCCTCTCATTCAGTCTAGTATTAGTTCACACCCACACACACACACACACACACACATATGCGCACACGCACAAACATATGTATATCCTCTCATTTAGTCTAGTATTAGTTCACACACACACACTTATGCCCTCTCATACAGTCTAGTATTAGTGCGCACACACACACACTTATGCCCTCTCATACAGTCTAGTATTAGTGCACACACACACACTTATGCCCTCTCATACAGTCTAGTATTAGTTCACACACACACACTTATGCCCTCTCATACAGTCTAGTATTAGTGCACACACACACACTTATGCCCTCTCATACAGTCTAGTATTAGTGCACACACACACATAAGACATGTATTCAATTTTAGTTTTGTGATTGTGTGTGAGTGTTTCTACTGTGATGTGTGCATGTCATAGTAGTGTGTTTGAGAGGAAAACAGTTTTTTTGAGAGTGTGTGAGTGTTTCTACTGTGATGTGTGCATGTCATAGTAGTGTGTTTGAGAGGAAAACTGTTTTTTTGAGAGTGTGTGAGTGTTTCTACTGTGATGTGTGCATGTCATAGTAGTGTGTTTGAGAGGAAAACATAGTTTTTTTTGAGAGTGTGTGTGTGTCTACTGAGGTGTGTGCATGGTTTTATTGGTGTACGTGAGAGGAAAAATAGTTTCTGTCCTAAACGGCCCCTCATAACAAACAGCTGCCTAAGTGAAAAGGAAGGGCCACTTAGACTTAGACAAACTTTATTGTCATTATATATACACTGAGTGTATACAAAATGAAATTATGTTGCTTAAAGCTTCCAACAGTGAAATTAACATTATCATTTAAAGTGCAGCTGTGATCATCATGTTAACAGTATAAGAGAAAAGAAAAACAATAAAAAAAATAATAAAAAAAAATGGTGCAAAAGAGCATTATTATGGAAAGGCTCAGTGCAGTGCAAAATAAATATGATGCAAAATGCAGCTCAATATTGAGCTGTGAACTATTTAAAAGGATTATAAACATTGTAGCAACATTGCTGGTGCAAAATGAAGTTGCGAGTGTGACGCAGAGTCCAGTTTAGAGTTTAACAGTTTAACAGTCTGATCGCAACGTCCAATAAAAACAAGTTGCCCCTCTAAATCTCGCTTCCAGTTATTGCTTTTCTCTCATACTTTAAAAGGATGCACACCATGCAAAACCAGTACCAACTATATTCTCCCAAATGTTTTTGGGTTAATTGAGATGATTGTAGGACATTTTTTCAGTTTGTTCAAATGTTGTTGAGTCTACTTCATGCTGCCAGACAGGTACTATCATATGTCTATCAGCCATGGGTATGGCAGTAGAAACAAAAAATTAGCTCAAAATAATCTTTTCACAGCACTGCATGATGCATGGATACAGAAGGGAAAATACCTGCAGAGAGAGGATGGTGAAATGATTGTAAGAGGATTGTTAAATCTGGAGCTTCTGAGAGGGAGGGAAGGAGAAAAATAGCAAATTCGTTTATGGATGAGGTAAGGATGATTCTCTTAGGGCCAAACGTCAGCTTGAGAACAACTTTGTCCCTCAGACCATCAGGGTGTATAACTGCTAACTGGTTGGGAGCAGGTGATCCCTTCCATCTCACCATTCTGCATCCTGCATGATGATTGGTTGTCTTTTATTTTTTCTCTATTCTAAACATCATAATGCTTAACTGTGCAATAGCAAATTATTTATTTTTCAAGTTTCATCCATGTCAAATATTCCAGATCTGATCTAATTTAAAGTCACTGGTCACTTTTACTTCTACATTTTGCTAAGAGTTTTATTTGTTTAAATTTTAATTCTGATAAGTTAAGGTTAGTTTAGAGCAGGGGTCACCAACTTTTGGGTACTGAGTCATAGGACGGGCTACCAATACTGACCTATGAACTAGAGGAGTCGGCGTTCACCTGAACTTCATAGAAACATTTTTTTTCTATTGTTTCTTTTCATTTTTTATTTGCTTTTATATATTCTCATTATGAAATCCATATTAATCCTCAAATGTTCTAATTTATTGATATGATAAAATGCTTCATAAATGCTTCAAAATAAGAGCTTCAGTAAAAAATAACATTTCAGATTTAGTCCACTGGTGAATTGTTCTGTTTTCATAAGATGCTAAGGGCACCCCATGTTGTCCTTGAGGGCCCCTTGGTGCCCACGGGCACCATGTTGGTGACCCCTGGTTTAGAGTTATATATATTTATACATATTTTCCCTTTTTTCCCTCTTTATACCCTATGTGTGCTGCTTGTGTCCCATGCTAAGCTGATGAAATTTGAATTTCCATGAAGGAGTCATCACAAGGGATAAATAAAGTCTAAGTCTAGCGTGACTTAAGGAAAGGATAGGAATAGGGAGAGACGAAGGAAGCTACTGTGGCGACGCTTAAAGCTACCAGCTAAGAAGACCAAGTGGTATAAATGTTTTCATTCCACTCACAATCAGCTATAAAACACCTTACTGCTCTTTTAATTATTGTTTATTCCATCCAGAGTCCTCCCAGAAAACAGAAAGTAAAAATTTTACTTTATGTTATTGTACTGCATAAGGCAACAGGAAAATGTCTCCTGATGGACTAACATAACAGTGTGATCTAAGTTCAGTATTAAAGTGAAACTTTCTCCAACTTTTTTAAAAAGATTTAAATCTATTTTACAATTTGCAGAGCCATGATTTATCATTCAGCACTCAAAGCAGGCGTGAATTATTCAAATAATTGTGTACAAATCCATGAAGCCAGTGAACAAAGTCACAGTTAAAATTTCCTAAGCCAAAATTAGCATGTGCAGATGTTTTTTGTTTAAGTTTTTCCTCTTTAAACTAAATTATCTTTTTCTGCCTTTCTGAGCTTTGAAGTCTCATCTGTTCAAAACCTCAGATGAAATATGCAAAAAAAGGAAACATCTGGTTATTCATTCACCACAAACCAAAAATGCTTGGAATAATTTTATTGCATAATCTGACACATATTTCAATTGTAAGAACAGCAAAACTAATTTAAAAAGGCACCTTTAAATTAAATGTGAGTTACAGCAGACATAGTAGCATAAAAATAGTTTTAGTATCGTGCAAATGCCTCCTTTATTGAAGCAGATTTTTCCAGAGATCTGCTCATAAATTCAACAGCAAAGAAAATGTTCACAGTAAAGGAACATGTTGATAATGAGGGCAAATAACAGGGAAAGAGAATCATGGATAGTTACATCAGAGCTGTAACTACACAGTCTCACCACAGGAGGGTGCTGTTTGCCTCTCTGGTAATGTTCAAATAAATTTCTAATGCTTAGGCAACTTGATTCTATCATGGAAGTGGAAGATTAAAGCTTAAAACAGAAAATGAATATATCAAGGCACACCAAAACAGGGACTAGTCAACTTTTTGGGAGAAGTATTTTTTGTCTTGTTATTTGCAGTAAAAGAGAAGAAATATTCCTATGGCACAAGGTGGTGGAATTTATGTGAAATCGGACCAAATGAAAATATAACTTCTGATGTTCTCAGAAGAAGTTTGTGGGGTTATGAATCGGATCTATTAGCTCCTTGCTGACCCTGGAAGATGCACTATTTGGGCCTTTGGCAGCCAGCCTGAAAAAATTAAGACATAAAGTTTTAAAAGAAGCCAAATTCTAGTCAGAGGCTCTGACTAGATTTTTTTTTTGTTGCCTTTTTGGGTTTTAAACAGGCACCAACATGTTTTAATTTCCTTGATTATATGGTTGGTTCAGATCATGGTTCTGCTGCAGAGAGTCTTTGTAGCACTCCTTCTGCGTAATATTGGTTTAATAAAAGGCATTTGTCACCTTAATGCTGAGTCTGCACTGTGTAGGTGTACTGTATCAGCTTGGAGTTATTTTGGTTCCCTTCTGGTGGTCTCTGTGTGTTTCTAACACACACTGCTTAGACTGAGAGACTAAGGAGTGTTTTGAAATTTGAATAATTTTAAAACCTTCCCATGTTAATTTATCCAATAAACTCATTAAGTGGAGATCACTGAGGAGATGGAAAATATTTTGACCCTGACCATGCCTACAGCAATGGTCAACAGTTAAAACACTCCTACCATGACATGTCATATCTTTTTGGCTTTCAATGTTTTTGTAAGAATAAGAATTTGGTCCCTTGGCAAACAAAGGTTTTTGTAGCTAAATACAAAATCCCGTGGAGGATTCTGGTTTTTATTCCTTGGAATGTTTCTATGAGTTCTGTTCTGTCATTTTAGTATAAAGTTGAGTGTGATTAATTAATGCCAAGGTATGCAGCACATTCCTAATATACCAGACCTGGCTGTTAGGAAGCTGTTTCCTTCTCTCTGTGTAGGACATATGCTGCATGTTTCTATACAAAAGATGCTTTTTTCTTTGCATGTTTAGTCTAGCAAAGTTTTAATTCCAATTCACACAGCTTAGTACTAGGAAGGAAATGTAAGGTGTAGTACAAAACCTGTTTAAAATAAGCAAATAACACCCTGTTAGGAGGGATGACCCAACAACCCAAAATATTCTCTTAAAATCATTTAAAAACATCTGGATGGGAAATTAAAATAAATAAATAAAATAAATGTTTAAAAAAATGAAATTTATGCAATTCTGTAACTTTCCATTGAACTTTAAATGCTAATTCATTGTTAAAAATAAACAGGAAATCTTTACATAGACTGAAGTACTCTTGGATCAAATCATTTAGTTCCCTGAACACAACTGCAAGCCATGCAAACCTTGTAGCCTTTTTGTAAAGGTAATGAGGCTTAGAGGTTTAAATATCAAAGTGGGATCAACTAAATGAGCAGCCTGTTCTACTTTAACTGGGGAGACGGGACCAGAGGCGCAACAAACACAACGTATTATTAAAACAATACACAGGGAACCAAAGAGTTCATAAAAAGGCCACACGGAGTGAGTTTGAGGAGTCATTAAAGTCAGCCAAATTTTAATTTTCCCCGAAGAATATTGTCTTAGTACTCTATAAAATAGATTTTTATACTAAAGGAATTTCTATTCCCACTAGGGAAGTCAGTATATATTAATGTCTTTAGATAAATGAAAATCAGCAAGATACACCATCTTTATACCCCCCTCCCCCCAGCCCATTCAACATTGTTTACAAGTATATGCTTATATGACCATAATTGCTTCATATATTTAAATCGAAGTCCTTGATCCAGTTCAGCATATCCACTGGTTATTCCAAAAACAAGAGATTGTCTTGGAGGTTGCATAAAACATGTATCTTTCCTTGTGGCTTGATTAAAATTTTGATTGATTTAAAATTCTTTGAGGCTTTTGTGACAGCTGTTCTCTTGGTTTTATGCATCCCTAAAAGCTTCTGTATGCTCCCTTTTACATCCGGTGCAAAGATGACATTTCAGTTCTCAAAAAAAATAAAAAATGTATCAAGATGGCAAACCATTTTGCCAGATTTTTCAGGAATCCTTCTTTGAAATACCCTACTGCAGGTTTTTCACTAATGGAAAAAAAAAAAAGTTATTTAGCTTGAGTACCTTAGATAGCATGGTTTGCATGCCTAGTTCAATCTGTGGTCTGAATCCGAATAACAAAGTGATAAGGTTTTTTTTTTGTAGTAATGACAGAAGTTTCTTTACTGCACATGTAGTTTTAAGTTAATTCTTCAATTAAATTAGATTTTAATGTCAATTGAGTTTTTTTTATATAGCACCAATTCACAACACATGTCATCACAAGACACTTTATGTTATGGTTCTCCCCTTGTTTTTAGTTTCTTTTTAAAGTTTTTAGTTCCACTGTGATTTATGTTATTCTATGTTTTCTTGTTCATTGGTTTCTTTTCCTTTTTGTGTAATTTTTATGTAGTTTTGTATTTCTTGAGTCACTCTCTGTTGCCCTTTTGCGCTTGTTTTCTTTCCCCTTTGCCCCTTTCTAGTTAGTTCTATTCACACCTGCTCCATATCAGCTCATTAGCCCATTCTTTGGTCTCCTTCCCATATATACACCGCCTCTGCAGTTCCTCAATTCTGGTTTCTTGTGGTTTTGTTACTCTCTCTGCTCCCCATGTGTGCTTTTCCCTGAGGTTTACTAGGTTTTTGTTCTCTGCATTCGGGACCTCTTCAAACCTCCACTCAACCTGACACATATAGATTAAACATTATACGTGATTAAGCTGGTGCTTTACACCATTTCTAAATAGAGCTGAAATTTCTACAGAATGAGGGATTTAAATCCTTTTCTTGTTATAGTTTTGGTTCTGTTAAACTTTCTTTGAGTTTTCAGTTTCATGTTGATTCATGTTTTTCTCTGTTTTCTAGTTTTATTAGTTTAATTCCTATTTTGTTGTGTTTTTGGGTGTATTTGAGTTCTTAGGCTTTTCTTTGTTGCCCTCTTGTGTTCAAGAGTCAACCATAAATACTCGTTCTGTGCAGTTCCTCAGTGCTGGTCCCTTATCTCAACTTGTCTTTCCCTTGCTCCTCGTCCTTAGTTTCCCCTGATGTCTCCATGGTTCTGGTTTGTTTATCATCTTAAGTTGGATTTTTGGATTCCTGCCTCTGTTACCTGTGTTCATTAATTAAAACTGCAAGAACTCACCTCTGCCTCTCTGGATTTGGGTCCAAAAACTGATTTTTCTATTCTCTGACAATTTGCGAGAAAGTAAAGATGAATCGACACCAATATAAGGCTATTGAGGTAAACCTACAACAGCCTTTTGTGTTTTGGAAATAAAATAATGTACATATCTCTATCTCTCAAAGATAGGGCAAATGTCACAAGGTGTATTTTTTTAATGGATAGATAATTCAATTCAGTTTATTCATATAGCGCCAATTCACAACACCAGTCAAAAGAAGAATAACAAAAAGCAAAACAAAAGTTCTTATGGACCTGAGGAAAAAAATTGGTTTACGTAACAAATGTTTAATAATGAAAGATGTTTTGTACTCAGTCTCTGGTAATGAGTTGCGGACGAACAAAACATTGATCACAGCAGGGAGCTACTTCAGCTTTTTATTCACCAAGGCAAACCTGGATGGACAAAATGAAATATTACAGACTGAATAAAACAGGAGCATCTAATAGATGATGAATCACAGCAGCTTTTGTAGAAACATTTGGAGATAAGCAGCAGGTGAAATTGCGCTTTGTCACCACTCATTCATGTCTGTGCACAGAAATGTTATTAATAAGCTCCAAGTGGTGTGCTGGTTTAGCAAAATTTTCTTTGTGCACTGCAAAGTAAAAACGGAAAATAGATAACTGGCCAGTATGGAATGTGGAAGAAAGCTACTACTTATTACTAGTCAGGATTTACTGTTTTTGCTTTGCAAACACAAAGCATGTGACCCTTCCATTGCTGCACAACTGCATCAGCAGCTTTCCTTAAAAGATACATCAAATATGCTCTGCAATTGTTTGGTGTACAGAGAGACAGAAAGAGTAGAGAGAGGGATGAACTGAGGACAGAATTTGTCCTCTGCTGCTGTTACCTTAAATTGAAGCAGTTGTATGGTTGACGTGATACATAGACTTATAGATTATCTGTTTTTCTTAAAGATGGCAATACACTGAATTCCACAGCATTGTTTCTCATCTGTGTAGAGGCAGTAGTACATCATTGTAATAAAGTAGACCACCCGACATATAAAATAGAAAATAGCTGCTACTTGCAATTGTCTCGCATGTCTTGAGTCCTTATATTGAAGAAACATCTACTGTACAAACCGCTTCTAAAAACCCAAGATAAGCCCCAAAGGTTTTGCCAGTACTTCTGACAGCAGGGCCAATATAGCTTCAAGGATTTTTTTTTTACACTCTGTCTTTCCATAAAGAGAAAGAGAAGTCCATCAAAAGCACAGCAAAAGATTAATTGATTTATTTCACAAGCTGCTGCTCTGCTCCTTCAAGTTGAAAAATGGTCTGAAGTCTTAAATCCATAGCTATCTTGACTCTGTAGTCTGCAGGGAGACATTATAGCATGTTCTTTGTAGTCCTCCTTCATATATAAGCAAAAGAGAATGATGCCCTCACTAGGAAAACATGCCTTACAATAAAACAAAATCTATATATATATTTTTTTAATGTAATCTAAAGGGCAATAAGTTATCTTTTTAACTACGTAACTGACTTCATTATATGCCTTGCGGCTGATGTCACAGATGTTCGGATCTAGCAGTGGCCATATTGAGTACCTGCTCTGGTCCAAAAATACCCTCTGTATATTGTGTCGTTGGGTATGACAATAAAAAAGGTGACCCACATATTTATTTTCACCGTTTACCAAAAGAGAATGAACGTTGTTAGGGATAGCTGGATGCTGACTGCAGGTAGCCATCTGTGCCGTGTCCATTTTAAAACAAGTCAGATGAGCTAGCTTAAGCTGTTGCCAACTGAATATATTTTCTTGTACAGTTTTATTTAATTTAATGAATCAATTTACTGGGTATTCTGGGAATTAATTACCTATAGATAGACAACAAATGGGTTTCTGCAGCCCCTTGATGGCTGCTGAGGAGGGAATGCAATCATCAAGTTTAGATTTTCTGGAGCAGAGACACATCAAAGACATGCATGACAGCAGTGCCAGAGGACCAGGTTTCCAATAAAAGCAAAGGATTAAAGGGTCATGCTATTTAACATGGCCCTGTTATAAGGCTTTGGGGTTTCAGTGATACAAAGTTGGAGAAAATATGGAACATACAACCCTTCCTAACAAAACATACTCCAAGAGCGCACTGAGGATTCATCCATGAGGTAACAAAAGAACAAGTTGGTCCTTGAGGGCCGCTGTCCCGGAGGTTTTCAATGGCTTTAGCACAGCTGATTCTGATGATTACAGTTCAATAAAAGACTGTCAATTATCTGTCAGTGGAAATCAGCTGTGCTGAAGCGGGAAAATCTCTGAAACCTGCAGGACAGTTGTCCTTGTGGACCGACGATGGACATGGCTGACTGAAGCATAGAAAAGCTCAAAAAAGTCTTTCTTAAAGAGGCATTTTTAAGTTTTTACAGAAAGTATCTTTAAAATAACCTTTCTTTTTTACCTTTACACCTAAAACAGAGTTTGATTAGCAAACTGACACTTCCGTAATTCAGATTAGATGCATCTACAAGCCTGCAGCCTATTTTCCTGAATTTACTTTATGTCGGAAGTTCCTGCACTTTTGGGCGGATTTGACATCAAGCGCGCCCATGTTAAATCGGCTTGACCTAGCTAGCAATCAAAGAGTTACATTCAAGATTGATTTTATGGATCAGTCTTGAATTTAATAGGGGGAAAAAGTAAAAGAAAATACTTGTTAAGTGTGAGGTGTGGGAATAAGCAGAAGATTGTTGCAGTTCTTGTGTTTTGGCCACAAGACGCAGTATCATTACAACAGTCTGTAATGCCTCTTTGAAAACATGTAAAAACCAAAAAATATATTTATTATCATCAGCAATTCTGGTTCAGTTCTGTGTGGACTAACAGGACCACCATGCCCCTTTTTGGATGGTGTACCTCCTATTAGTAATGTATGTACTTCTGATTAAATATCTATCAGAAAATATTTTTTACTGTGGACTTTTCATTTTAATGTGACCAATTAATAAAAGATGTCAAACATTCACACTTAGCAGTTCTGCAACTAGAAATCAGTTCAATGACTGTGAGGTAGGTAGGGTTTGATGTACAGTACATATGGCCGTCATAGCACCACATGTTTATTTTAATGTATGCTATTCTAAGGCGGATGTCAGCAAGTCTGTTTTGATGGTTGATGCAGTTGTTCTCACCACAATAATTATGGATGGTTTTTATTTGCGCTGTAACAGCTGACAACATTCAAGGTTGCCACCTCGAGACAGCCGAGAAGCTCTTTGCACTTTTTTTAAACCCAAACTAGCCCTCACCACCTAATTCACTAACTAATATAAAACGAAGAAACACGCTTATAAAACAGTATTAGGGGAAAAACTCCCCTCTTTTGCATTAAAGTTTACACAGCTCATTTTCCACCTCATTAGCTGATTGCTTTAATTGCAAAATGCCACCTCTGACCTGATTTAATTTAAAGTGATGCACTTTTTTGATGCATGATTTCCAATCACAGCAAATAATAAGAGCCATACATCTTCATTGTTTCTGCTCTTGCACTTTCTTACTTCGACAGCAAAATAGATAAAAAACAAGTATGCAAAGGTTCAATTACTTGGCTGCTTCACTAAACTTGCATGGCAAAAGGTCTATTGTGGGAAACAGACAGATACAGCGAGAGGTTTATTTAATAGCCATGATTTATCCTAAACTCCCTCTTAACTAATTATGTTGGATGTTTAATTATACGCAAGCACATTGCTCAATCAATAATCCATTGTTACACCTGCCTGTGGTGAAGCCACTTGGCAGTCGGTTTACATAGCAAGGTTCAAAAATAAGGAGCTTGTTTCATTATAACAACTTATGAAAATGCTCTAACTAGAGCAGTAATTGATAGTGAAGCATGTAACCCTGGGCTCCTTTTTAATGTTGTTTGCAGGTCGTGTGCCCTCCAGCACAGCACTCCAACCACTACAGTTGTTTTCTTGTGATGATCTCAGCGGTGAGTATTGGTTTGGATGGCCCTACCTTCTCTAACTAATGGGTTGTGGCCTCCAACCTGGCAGTGATGAATGGTGCTGTGAGTTCTTGCTGTGGTTTCAGGATTATCTCAGTGTATTTGGAGGATTGTAGGAACTGAAGCATGAGCTTAGGTGCTGAACTCCGTGTAGTCCTCCAGGTCCTTTTTGCTCTGTATTGTTCAGAATGTTAGGCAAACATGGCAATAAGCCAACAAGGTGAACTTCAGAAAGCCTACCCACAGCAAGATCTTACTCTTATGTCCTATATTTTATTGCAGACTTGCAAATGTATTGGCCTATTGTCCTTTAAAAAAAAAATCATCAGCAACAAAAATATTGATTAATTTTATTAATATAAAATAACAAAACCAAACAAAACAAAAAAGAAGGAATAATGCACTTATAGTTGTCTTAGTTTTTATTAATACATAACTAAACAGCTGTCAATCAATGTTTAAATAGATAGCCCTTAACAACAATCCATATGGGGCACAAAGTGCTTTACAAGGCAATATACAGTACACATGCTGAAACAAAATAGATACAATATAAAAACCTACAAGGGAGCTATGATTGGTGGCAAACCATCCGCTGCATTTGTGTATCTAGGCATGTCAGGTGAGTCATAAAAATCCACACACAAATGCAGTGAAGTTTAAAGACCACTAGTACTTTGTATATTAATTAATAATTGTTTATGGACCAAAAATACTTTGGTTAAGCTTGTTCTGTGCATGTGTAGGTCTTGTGTGCTTGCGTCAGTCTCCTTTGTGTGTGTGGATTTTTTGTGCTTGCGTGAATCTGGCTGTGTATGTGTGGATCCTGTCCTGTGCATGTATGAAGCACATATGGGTTTTTGTGAAAATTGAGACCTCTGCATCATCAGTGTGATATTTTTTGTTCTAGAAACACTGACTTACACAATCAAACACATGTAGTAAATAGGAAATCTACAAAACTTTATGCAGAAATGCCTAATGTATCACAAATGATGCAGATAAATAATCTAATTCAAAGGATTTCTAAAGAACTTTCAGTTTTGATAAATTGTCCCTCCCCCCAGTGGACAAAAGCTGTCTTGTTTTCCTGTTTTCCAGCATTTCCCATGAGGAGCAGCTCATTGTATAGTAGAATCCTGATCACCTGGTGCTCTGTAGGTGAACTGAACTACACTTGTTTCTAGTGGCTGTTTGAAAGATACTGTAAATATCAATGAGGTAATGAATCTTATTGTGGTAAAACTATGTTGTATGATCATGATGAATTTAAAAATGTTTATCTTTGTTTTTGTACCTTATTCCTTTTCCCACCAATGCTGACTTTAAACAGATAAATAGAACATAATTTTTGATCATTTCACAGTAAACACACACATAGATCCCATCAGGAAGGTGCCGCATTACCTAAATATCAACCCTGCACGAATTTAAAGTCTTTCAGGGAAATTTGGTCACATCAACTTCCATGTTTATAACAAATGGGGAAAGGGGGAAGTGACGTATGCCGTAAAGCAGTCTGCACCTCTGTAGTAGTCTTGTGTGACAGGGTTATTGCCACCCCCCCTGAAAGTGGCTTTGTGTCGATGAAAGAGATACAGACCCCTATTACAGAGGTGTCATTCAACTAATTGTAATTCGGCATATTTTCACAAAAGTTATGAAAATATTTTATGAAGTTTAAAAAGTTGGTGTTGGTTTCACTTATTAAACAAAAGTGTTTTTGGGGGGGTTTATTTGACAAAAAGTGTAATGGTACCAATGAGAATCAGAGGTTTTCACAAGTAAATTTCAGTAATTCTCAGGAAGAGAGAGACGAGGCAGAGTCAGAGAAAGAATGTCAGCTGTCATCAAATCTCAGAGCAAAAGTTTAGGGCGCAGCTCTATATGTGTCAGAGGTGCTAGCAGAGCAGAAAGCGGCACATGGCAGGGAAAATAAAAAAACGCAGTTGAAACATAGCAGAGCGAAGGATCAGCAGTAGACACAAGGGAGGATATTAGGACTTGAAGACACTAACTGATTTTTCATTTATTTCAACCTTAAAATCTGCAGTGATGCATTCATTTCAATATACCATATGCATGTATGTCTCAATGTTATAATGTATTTTTATTGATTTAATTCAAACACAAACAGGGGACCTTTTCAAAGAAACATTTGAGTCTGTAAAGGTATTTTTATCTCTAAAGTACAAAAAACTAATCTCCCACTAAAACATATATACTACATGCACTGTTAATTACATATAATAGCATGAACCTGTGAAACAATCGATGAAGTCTGAAACACAGACCATAAGCTGAACCCATTTCTGGTTACGTTTTTTTGGGATGAAATTAAACATAATCAGCCTCTGCAACTGATATCTTATTTTGATCATACTTATTTGTTTTGTCATCGTTAACAATAAGAACCAATGTTAAGTTTACTTTTACAAAAAATACCTATTTTTACCTGCTGAGCCAAATTTAACTTTTTCTTTGGCAGGCTCTTCACATTAGATCCACTGAAACCAATGGAAATAACATCTGATTGAAGGTCCCCCTTCGTCAGTAAAATATCTGGGCTCTGAGATATCTTCTTGAGCAAATTGAGATTAGTTTTGTCTTAAACAGTTTGCCAAAAATCCTCAGATCACAACATGCTGTGCTTAGTAAGACCAACAAAGCTGTCAGTTTTACAGCTCTTTTCCAGGCAGCACTTATTCTCCAAACTCTTTGTCTTTAACTCTGCTGCAGATGTTTTTTTTTTCTTTTTCTTTTATGTTTTTGTAGCTTTGAATGTTAATTTGAATTTATTCTTTTTGTGTTGTTTTATGTCTTTTATTTTAGGTGTGCAGTACTTGGTCATTAGTGTTATTTTTCAAAAGGATTTTGAAATAGAATGGTATAGTTTGAAACACAAACTATACCATTTATTCAGTCCTTCAGCTCAAAAGTCAGTATATTCCATAATGGAACTACTACAAGGATGTGACTGTTGAACCTGAATTTAATATGTTTAGGCAAGTAGAGGCCCATGTTGACCTTGTAGGAGATGCAAAAACCCACAGAAGTTCTGAAAAATTTGTTTACAGAAAAATGGGATCTAATTGTGATTGGAAGAAAGAACACAGTCTTTATTGAAAGAAAGAACTGTTTCCAGTTTACCACAAGCCGGTCAAGATGCTTTGATCAAAAAAGGCCAGCATGTTACTTTTTTTTTGCCCTTGTGCACAACCGTGACTGGTTGAAAATGAACACATCAGTTATCCTTAACATGCCACCTTTTTATTCATGGTCCTAGCTGCACCATAAAGAGATTGTTTTCTCCAGCAGAGGCCGAGACATGAGATAATCGCTGGACCTAAATATTTGTTTCATTATTTGTTGTGGATTTCCTCAAACTTAGAGATCTAAAAATGTAAGCTGCATTTTAGAAGTTGCACTTTTAATAAGTTTTTAATATGCTCCACTGAAAATAATTTTTTTTTGCAGAGCTCATGCCAAGCATGGCAAGGGAAATAAATGTTGTGCAAAGAGGAATCCTTGGAAGGATATTTGCAGAGAGATGCAAGAAGCTGATGACACCTTTTTTATCCCATGTATGTTTTGAAGGAAACTCAGAAATCTTCTAAATGAAGCACAAGTGCCACATTTACTTACAGTACATTTTAAACCTGAGAACCAAGCCCTATTTTTTTGTAATTTAAAAACGTTAAACTTGTAGCTCCTGATTGCATTTGTTGATAGGGTTATCTGTGCTTCGTGGCTCTTTTCATAATAGATTTTAGAGAGGAGACTTTCCAGTTAATTGTTTTGGGACTTGTTATGTTTACCCTATAACTTACTCTGTGAATTTTAAGTAAAAATCATCACACTGGGTCTTTTTCTGACTGTTTCATTTTTGAGCCAAGGTACAGGTTTGTATATCAGTGTAACACCTGAGAGAAACACCCTTGAATTTGAATTAAACTTACAATATCTCCTCCAGCAGGGAGTTTTGACCTGCGCTGTCTAAATTTTCACAGATGACAGCAGTTATAAAGGTTAAACCTTCATAGTGGTAATTAAAGCTATTCCTTATAACTTGATTACATTTAACAAAGTGACCTCTTCTGAGTGAGATTCTACCTTCATTTCACATTATGCATACAGTCAAGTCTTTCTAAAAGTCTCATTGGCTTGTTTACAACTCATTCCACTTTTGAATCTGATTGGATTTCTTCTCTCAACAATTTTATAATTTTTAGTTGTTGAGGAAAACGGTTTGGCATGATTTTCATAATTGTCGTTTTTCTAAACTAGACTTTCTTTTGATTTTTGCATGAAAAAGGCCATTCACATAATATTCATCAAAAATATTAGTCCCTGAAATCAACAGCGCAAAAAAAAAAAAAAAAAAAAAAAATGCATTAATTAACGTCTGCTTTTGAGCAAAGAACAAACTGTATTTGTTGGAGAAATAGAGCAAGAGATGCAGCGAGAAATCAACTGGTGATCAAAACATGATCATTTTTATTCCAGTTCAGAAACAGCAGTGAAGATAATAATGTTTCCTTTGCAACAAATAATTAGTTGCATTTGAATTGCTAATATCAACTCTCTGACTCTTCCCAAGTTCTAAAATTGCTGATTGTAACTGTCATTACTCTTTATTTCATAATAGGAATTTATCTTCTCAGCACTTCTGTGTATCCCTTATATACAGGCAATTGACCAAGTGATTACGGCTATTAGCTCTGTGCACCTTTCATTAACAAAAAGTGACATGGACCATTTATCATCCTTTTCTCTCAACTACTTCCAGCAGCTGTCTGCTCATACAGAACCTGGTTTTGCTAGAAGTTCATTGCTGCTCAAAATAAAAAGGTTTCTCTCGACTGTCTCCACATACTTGCTAGGTTTAAATTAGCAGCCACCACTTACCAAATGTGGGTATTACTATGAGTGATGGGTATATTTTACACTCTAGACTAATTTATATTTTAGGAATTTAAGCAAGAGAATAATTATTATTTCAAACAACTGAGTGTGGACGGTAATGAGCCTGAGCTGCAGCCTGTAGTCCATTTGTTTGACCCACTATTAAAGCTCTTGTAACTCCATGTCAGCGTTGTTTGAACTTGAATAAATAGATTTGCAAGGGTAACATAATACAGCCCATCATTACAAAGAGGAAGTAGCCTGGCCTTCCCCATCATTTATTCAAGCACTTAGCCATATAATTAAAACAAACAAAGCTTTGCATGTTTTTGATGGCCTTAATATTTTCTAAAACTCACTAACCCTTGGTTAAAACCATGCAAATTTTCTCAAAACTCCATGGGAGACAAAATGTTGCTTGGTGCTGAACTCTTCTGTTTTCATTATAAAGAAGTACGGTATTAGTTTTTGAAATTACGCTAACACTTAAAGCCCGGCATACACTGAGTGATATATTCAATTGTTGCACCCAGCTACAGATCAAACTGTATGACGAAACCGCAGGGTTTAAAAGTTAACAGCTCACGATGTATGTTGTCACACTGTGCGACCTGAAACTCTGATGCAACCTTACAGTGACTTTTTTCCTCGAAAAAACATATCAGTGCGCATGTGCAGCCAGCCAGACGAAAAAAGCAGATCAGCAGACAGACGTAAAACTGGGACGGACAAGCTTTCGACAGTGCAATAATTACTTCATGATGTCTCTCACTAGGTTGCTTGCTGTTTTGTATGTTAGGGTTAGGGTTAGGGTTAATTGTATGTTAAATTGTATGTTATTGAATGGTGCGTAAGATGCGCATGCGCACTGATATCTTGTCTCGAGGCAAGACGTAAAAATACGACGAAATACGCCGCAAAAAACGTCAAAAACCTACGAAATAGTGTGCATAACTTTTCGTACGATTTCATACGAACTGATAATGAGAATATGTTGAACCTTAAGATGGCTGACAAAATTTCAAATATGTTTGATTTTCTCCTGACCTTATGATTCCTGATAGGGAGTTCGTCGTGAGAGGCTGATCGCCCCTTGTCACCCCCTCTACACTACACGATCAGGATGAAAGTTGGTCCGATTGAAAAAAGTTTGCACGAGTTGAAAATTGGCTTGAAAGTGGCAAAAAGTAGTACATTGTATGACTGGCTTTAAATTTAGCGATAGAGGAGTTATGATAGTAAAATCTGAAAAAAATAACTGAAGCCGGGCATACACTGTGCGATATTTTCAATCGTTGCACGCAGCTACAGCTCACGTTGTACGATGAAACCCTGTGGTTTTGTTGTACAGTGTAAGTTCACAGCTCATGATTCATGTTCTCAAACTGTGCGGCCCGACGCTCTGATGCGATTTATCTTCTCACACTGTACGTCTAAAAACCACGTTGAACTCAGCTCAGCAGTGAGATGCCGCTACTCGGACTCGTCTATCTGGAAGCCAAATGATTAGAAGAGGAATATGAAGCTCACCAGAGTGAAACACGCTGTCTTGGCAATTTGTGTAATTTTGTATGCTGAAAGCCTTAAAAAGAAAAAGTGACAACGTATTTGGACAAAGACATGGCTGAGCAAACGTGGCTACTACGGCCGGTCAATTTTACAGTAAGAGCTCCATTTCACTCACACCTCCGTCATGCTTCTGTGTTTTTTTCATCTGAGAGGAAGAAGAAGAAGAGTCCTTGTTTGTGCAAGCCCACTGAGCGATTTGCCCACAAACACTTTTCAAAGGTGAATTAATTTTAAATATGTTTGATTTTCTCCCAACCTTACGATTCCTGATCGGGAGATGGTAGTGAGAGGCTAATCACCCCTCGTTACCCCCTGTACACTACACGACGCACGATCAGGCTTAAAGTTGGACCGATCAAAAACTTCTCGCACGGCTGGAGAATCGGCCAGAAAAGGGTGTATGCTTAAGAGATACAAGGATTCCTATAAAGTTTCAAACATTTATTTCAAAATGCTGTTATTTTTTTATACAGGAGTAGGAATAGATGACTATAGATTAAAAAACAAAAACAAATGTTAGTGAAAAGGAAATTTCAGCAAGTCACCGGAATTTAGAGATTAGATTGCTATTTACTTACATATCAATATTGAATTATCTGATGAATAATTTAACTTATATTGGAAGCTGTTTTGTATTAAATTTTATGAATCCAAAATATCCAATATTATTGGATTGCCATTTGAATGAGTGGTATATGAATTTGGCATTTCTTGTAACATAAAGGTCTTGCAGGGAGTGTTTTTATTTCAGCCTTCACATAAACTGATCAAATGTACTCTCTCTGCCCTCTTTCCTTTTGATGTCAGCCATAATTCATATTTTTAACTTCATATATTTGTTTCTGCTTCATGTTTTATAGATTACTTTAGTCTAAACTTTGATTTATCCCATTGCATCCAGACTGGAAACCGTGCATTAGTTTGAATGTTTAGGCTTCTCGCTGTTCAGGCCAAGTGCCTCAGCTTCGTTGATGCATGTCGCCGCACTCAAGCTAAAATTTGAATTGCAGCAAATATAAACACATTGTCAGTTGCTTTTTCTATTCAGTCCACTGCATAAGCAATCTGCACTGCACTCAGCTTGATTAAACTGAAACGCATTGATCACACAGCCTTGGATTTAATTCATGTTGTTTGCCTAATTTGTGAAGCACTTTGAAATTAAATCTTTTGCAAAATGACATTGTGTAAATAAAACAAAACTATGAGCAATACTTTAACCTTTCTGCTTAAGAATTATGGTGGCATCATGCACTTTTATAAGAGGTGAGAATGGCTTTTTAATTTCCTTTTTTTTTTTGTAGTGTCACTAAAAGTGATCAGGAGGCATGAAATCAATATGCAACTCTAAAGTGGATGATAATGATTTGCTTTCTCAGTTCTGGAATCTCTTAAGCGCGCTGTAAGATGGTCTGCACATTAGTTATTAAAACTAACGCTTTAACAGCCCTTTGAAGGGTGCTAAGACCTTTTAAAAGCAAGTGCAATAAAGCCTCTCGTAATGTTCCCAATAAACTGTGAGTGGATTTTTTTTATTGTCCCTTGTAACAAAATGTTGCTTTTATGTTGTCGAACATAGTTTGCTTTTTAAAATCCCTGACATTGCCTGATATTTATAAGACAGGAAGCATTATATTTTTTCTCATTTTTGTTACTATTATGAAGTCAAAATAGCAAAAATGCATTTGGCATTTTTTCGGACACAGAAAATGGTTCAGATAATTAACTGTTATAGCTACTTCACCTGTAATTCTAGATCCATGTGGCTGTGAGTTTAAAGAAAAGTATGTGTGTAGCAAAGTATTTGTCACCTGATGGGATGCCATTTTCTAGGAATATCCAACATTGTGGGGAATTAACAATACATGTTAGGACCACTGGTTCTTAAGTAAAGGACTGAGGTGTAAGGAGTTTAGGTTAGCTTTGTATTAGTGATGAGTAGGTAAGGGTGATTAAGGCCATACAAACAAATGAGAAATGAATAGAAGTTAATGGAATATCCTCATAAGGATAGTAAAATATAATGGGTGTCTGTGCTTATGTTTATGTTTAACTTTTTGCTTTGCTTTGTCCCTTTTGCTAGGGACATTTCCCCTCCACTTTTTCAAATGTCCGTTTTGGTCCCTTGCTACTGTCCAAAACCGATGTTACTCTACAGTGCACAAACATTCGTAGAGCACTAGGACCAAGCAGAAAATCGCAGCTCAAACTGAAGCCCTGTTCCCTGAATTTAGACCGCCTACAAGCTCCTGAATGGCCCACCGTCTTTTCTTGTGTGGTTGGCTGCCATAGTTGTCACTCCTGTGAAGCTGACTTTACAAATATCTGATGCGCCACTGAAACGGGTCTGTGATTGCATGGTCAAACACACTGAAGTTAGTTATATCATAAATAATTGCACCTCCCCCAACTTCTGAAATCAATATTTTGTGCATGTGGTATACGACGACTTAGGTGTGAATCGGGTTTAGGCTAGAGTTAGGTATGTACTGGTATTGGTTAGACTTAGGCTTATTGTTTGGGTTAGGTAGCCTGGGTGCCATTCCAAACTTAGTCCTGCCCACAATGTTTGAGGTCGGGAAGTTCGGTCTGGCATTGCTCAATAGTAGCGCGAGTAGGCTCGCACAATATCTGACGGGCCACTCAAATTGTCAGGGTGGGCTTTATACGATGATGGACAGATGATCAACAGTAACGTAATCAACCACGTCGCCAAAGCGAGCTTGGGTGACAACATAAATGGCTGCCGCTGGAGAGTTGAGGTGTGTAGATTCTGCTATTAGGTCTGTTCTAGAAGATATAAAACGCAAATTAATTTTAAAAGAGGAACAGAGAAACGCGATCAAGGCTCATCTTCTTATTCTAGGCGTGCAACTGCATGCTTTGATTTTTGTTGACAACAACTCTGCGTCGCTTACATACGCCACGCACTCCGTTGGTCTTATTGGTTGTAGGTCTATCCATTTGAGTGCAGAGGCATTTTTTTTCCTGGTTCGTTCGAAACACCCCCATAATCACAGTTCTATGGGGCAGTATCAGACTCATATTCTGACTAGAATTGAGTAGGACTACGTCAGGCTATGGGTTAGGGAATAGAAGGCATCGAAAATGACCAAGAGTCAATAGAATGAAGATATGGTCCTCACAACATATAGTCAGATACAAATATTTGTTTGTGTATTACACTTATATGAATGAAGTAAATTCCATTTGTCCTGCTTTGTAGGCTACATTTCAAGTATTTCTGTATTAATTGAGTTTTACACCCCTTGTTCAGTTTAGCAGCAATACATTAGATGTTGGAAATGAACCAAATTAATTTTATCCTATAACAAATAGACATCATGTAACGCAGAACTCAGTTGTAGAGTAATCAGTCTTGTTGTTTTCGAAGCTAGAGCAAACCTAAGGAGGTGATCATAAACCATTTATAGCACACAGTTTTTGAACACTGCTGGATAATAATTCAAAGCAACATTAAATATCTACATCTTTGTCACAGTTACTTTCTCTGGTTTATTTACTTTAAATTGTTTCTTAATGATAGTATTAGATGAAGACAGACAAACCTCGAAGCTGAAATTCATTTTCCTTACTGGCATCAACTTTCAAGAAACAGTACAGAAAAAAACATCTGAACTGCATATGATCTTATAAAAATTCCTTATTGTAAAGTATTCCTTTACTCAAATAGTCACCACTTACCTGCTAACTTTTACCTCTGCTTGTATTCGAAAATTGTTGTGAGACTGAACTTCCACTCTGCAAGTCCTAATCATTCCTTACGTCTTTATTTGGGATAATTTTGTGACTTAACTGCAAAATTATATTACTATTACAAATCCAGATCACTGGGAAGCAGCAAACTTTTTAGCTGCCTCTGCCAATATAGTCTAGTTTTTTGGAATGGCAAACATCAGCTGATGTTCTGAGTATGTCTTGGCAGCAGTTAGGTTTCCTAAAAAAGTGGATTTAATTAGTTCAGCTAAGATACAACTTCGTTTAATCTGTATGACTTAAGACTGAGTAAGAGGAGCAGAAGGAAACATGGTGGCTGTAGTGAAACCTTATTCTGAGAGACAGACTTAAAAATTTGAATTGCTGTTGGCTACTAGCCTAGTCCAGTGGTGGAGACACGAGCTGATGTCAGAGCCAAGAAATGAGAGGCAGAGTATGGAATACTTTGTGTTGAAAAGTCTGACACTGGCACCCAGGTTGGTTTTGGACTTTACCAACCTTTAAAAAAATTGGAAAGGTTGGAAGGAACAGTTCATGTTGTACATGGACCTGACCATGCCAGGCGTGGAACAAACTAGTAAAGCTGTCCAACAATCTTGTTGGCGAGAGAGGCCAGGAGCTTTTGACTATGCTGGAGCGTGGCAGGAAAACAGTCAGGAGGACACTACACTCAATAATGGCTCTGTTTGATGGACACTTAGAGATACATCTTTTTGTAAGAAATCAAAGACAAGAGGAGAGCATGGACATATCTCACACATTTTAGGGTTTTGGCTGGCACATGATATTTTGGTGACACAAAAGACTCATTAATAACAAATCCGATTCTTTGTGCTACTAACAGTGCAGCCATGAAAGAGAAAAATTGACACTGGAGAAGTCCATGCAGGTATGCAGAATGGCAGAAATGTCAAGCGAGAACAGTAAAACCATTCCGGGGCAAGCTGTAGAAGAAATACATGCATTAATAATGGATCCTAAAAGAGAGAAAAATTAGATGAAAAATTAGATGATAAAATGTAACTTCTGTGGCAACCTACATGTGAACAGCAAACACAAATGCCCAGCCTATGGTAAATATTACAGGAAGTGTGGGAAAGAGAAGCACTTTGCTTCAAAGCGAAAAGCTGGACAGGAAAAAAAAAATTAAAAAGTCAGATTATTACTCACAGTGTCAGAGTCAAGTGAGTCGTGTGAAGAAAATATGATTTAAATATGATTTATGATAAGTTGGTTGACTTTGAAATAGGCTGTGGAGCAACATGTCTTGTGATACAAATGTATCACAATGATACAAATACAAACCTGATGAATCCAGACACACAACCAGGAAAAAAAAAAAATATATATATATATCTTTAATAGTAATATCTGCACTGGTACACTAAGTACTGGTCTACAACAAGACAAAGTAAAACCACTGGGGAAGTGCAGAATAAAACTCAGAAACCCAAGAAATGACAAGCTCTACAGGCTGGAGTTCCAAGAGGTGGAGCAGGTTGAAAGGATTCCTTTGTTGGGGAGAAAAGCCAGTGAGGGGATGAGCTGATCATGGTTCAGTATGAGAACACCCTAGCCATAGACAGCATAGTAACCAGGCAGGCTCCAGGACAGCGACAAGAAAACAGTGAGGAGCTGCAAAACATGGATGAAATAAAGACTGAATACAAAGACGTTTTTACTAGTATAGACTGCCGAGATTGAATGTTCAAGATAAAAACGACAAAAGTGTCCCCAGAGTAAAACTACCAAAGCGTAGAGCACCAGTTTCTATGATGGCAAGAGCCAAGGAACTTGGGGATGGAAGGCATCATTGCACCTGTGGAGCAGAGGACAGACTGGATAAGCAGGATAGTATGAGTGAGGAAACCAAATGGGAAAACACATATTTGCATTGATCCTAAACTGCTGAACAAGGTGCTGAAGAGGAATCATTTTCCACTTCCCATTAAGGATGTCATTTTCCCAGAGCTCTCAAAGGCCAAGGTGTTCACTGCTTGTGATGTGAAACATGGGATTTGGCAAGTTAAACTGGATAAGGAGTCAAGTTACCTTACCACATAGTGTGTGAGTGTGTGCGTGAATGAATGTAGTGTAAAGCGCTTTGGTCAAGTCTCCTAACTTGAATAAAGGCGCTATATAAGTACAGGCCATTTACCATTTTACCATTTCACATTTGCAACACCGTTTGGACGGCACCAGTGGCTTAGGGTTCCAACGGAAATAAGTCTGGCTCCAGAAGTCTTTCAGAGAAAGCTGTTGCCGGCACTAGGGGTATATGTTATTGCAGATGACATAGTCATCAAAAGTAAGGGCAACACACTTGTACTGGCAAATGAGACACTATGAGAACAAGGTGTTTTTTGCTGAGATCTAGGGAAAATAATGTAAACTTGAATGCAGATACATTTAAGCTATGTAGACTATCAATGCCATACATTGGATATGTGTTAACTGTGAAGGAACTCCAGATTGGTCTGGATAAGATCAGGGTGATTAAACATTTGCCAAGACCCACTGGCTTTAAAGGTGCTCAGAGGTTTGTGGGGATAATAAACTACATATCGGAGATTTTAAGCTCACCTTTCAGATGAAATGTACTTTATAAACAACAACAATGCGTATGGATGGACTGAGGTTCAGGAGACAGGCTTTAGGAGGCTGAAAGAGAAGATCTATGATGTACTGATTCTGCAGTATTATGACCAGACTGAGGAGTTAACACTACAATGCGATGATTCAGAACAGGTCTTTGATGTAGAAAGGGAGGCTGATGGTTTATGCCCAAATAGGGAAAGAGTATTTAGCAATTGAGTTTGGTTTGAAAAAAGTTCCAGCAATATTCCTTTAGTAGAAAGGTGATGGTGCACAGTGACCATAAACCATTTGAGAATATAAACCACTACTTACAGCACCAAGAAGACTGCAGTGAATATTACTCAGACTACAGAAATATGACATAACTCTGACGCATGTGCCAGGTAGCGAGATTCTGTTAGCTGACATGCTGAGCAAAGCTTACATACCAGACAGTGGCCAGTGAGACACAGAGTCAGAGGGTAAACATGATGACATACACTATATTGCCAAAAGTATTTGCTCACCCATCCAAATTATTGGAATCAGGTGTTCCAATCACTTCCATGGCCACAGGTGTATAAATTCAAGCACCTAGGCATGCAGACTGTTTTTACAAACATTTGTGAAAGAATGGGTCGCTCTCAGGAGCTCAGTGAATTCCAGCGTGGAACTGTGATAGGATGCCACCTGTGCAACAAATCCAGTCGTGAAATTTCCTCGCTCCTAAATATTCCACAGTCAACTGTCAGCTGTATTATAAGAAAATGGAAGTGTTTGGGAACGACAGCAACTCAGCCACGAAGTGGTAGGCCACGTAAACTGACGGAGCGGGGTCAGCGGATGCTGAAGCGCATAGTGCGAAGAGGTCGCCAACTTTCTGCAGAGTCAATCACTACAGACCTCCAAACTTCATGTGGCCTTCAGATTAGCTCAAGAACAGTGCGCAGAGAGCTTCATGGAATGGGTTTCCATGGTCGAGCAGCTGCATCCAAGCCATACATCACCAAGTGCAATGCAAAGCGTCGGATGCGGTGGTGTAAAGCACGCCGCCACTGGACTCTAGAGCAGTGGAGACGCGTTCTCTGGAGTGACGAATCGCGCTTCTCCATCTGGCAATCTGATGGACGGGTCTGGGTTTGGCGGTTGCCAGGAGAACGGTACTTGTCTGACTGCATTGTGCCAAGTGTAAAGTTTGGTGGAGGGGGGATTATGGTGTGGGGTTGTTTTTCAGGAGCTGGGCTTGGCCCCTTAGTTCCAGTGAAAGGAACTCTTAATGCTTCAGCATACCAAGACATTTTGGACAATTCCATGCTCCCAACTTTGTGGGAACAGTTTGGAGCTGGCCCCTTCCTCTTCCAACATGACTGTGCACCAGTGCACAAAGCAAGGTCCATAAAGACATGGATGACAGAGTCTGGTGTGGATGAACTTGACTGGCCTGCACAGAGTCCTGACCTCAACCCGATAGAACACCTTTGGGATGAATTAGAGCGGAGACTGAGAGCCAGGCCTTCTCGTCCAACATCAGTGTGCGACCTCACAAATGCGCTTCTGGAAGAATGGTCAAAAATTCCCATAAACACACTCCTAAACCTTGTGGACAGCCTTCCCAGAAGAGTTGAAGCTGTTCTAGCTGCAAAGGGTGGACCGACGTCATATTGAACCCTATGGATTAGGAACGGGATGTCACTTAAGCTCATATGTGAGTCAAGGCAGGTGAGCAAATACTTTTGGCAATATAGTGTACCTGCCCATTTCTGCTGAGACACTACAGACAAGAGAGGATGCAAAGCTACAGAAAGTAATAAGATGGATATGAAATCGTTGGCAAAGGAAGATAAATTTCTCAGGATTTTCAACACTATTTCTCCTTTCCATGATGAGTTGACTTTCCAGCATGGCATTGTGTTCAGGGTGGAAAGAGCAGTTATCCCATACATGCGCAGGGCTGACCTCACCTTTCTTATACACTCCTTACATTTGGGAGTTGAAACTTGTCTCAGATTAGCTTGTAAGTGTGTATACTGCCATGCCATCAATGAACAGATAAGGACTTTCATATCTATTTTTGACATTTGCAGGTCTGGTGACCCTAAACAACAGAAAAAAACTTTGCAGCAGCGTGATGTATCTTACTGACCTTGGTATCAGAAGGACTAGATGATAACAGTGGACTATTATTCAAACTTTATGGAAGTTAACTATCTACAAGACACAAAGAGAACCACAATAATACACAAGCTGGGAGTACATTTTGTGCAGTAAGGGATACCTGATAGACAGAGCGTACCCTTAGTGAGGGGCAGTGACAGCCGGACAAGGCAGGACCTGTTTGAATCCATATCTGAACTCCTCCGGCCTCCTTATTTCCATGGCCTTCAAAGGTCCATGTAGATCGAGTCCTTCAGAGGATGAAGCCACTGAAATCGTATACAGCCCCCTGTGTCTTTGCACTGTTTTATTCTTCGTTCAGTGAGTTTTTTTTTTTTTTAGGTTGGCAAACAACTAATGGTGCATTATTGCCACCAACTTGTAGCATTGAAGGCAACATTGTGCTGCTTTCCCTTTGAGCTAGAACAGAGAGCAGTACTCTCCTGCAGCAGAGTGTGCTATGAAAATTTTTCCTTAATAGATAAAGTTTTAGTAACACGCTGGATCATATTGTAAGTAATGTAACAATTTTACTAAAAGGTATAAAATTAGTACTACTTGTCAGGATTTGGTTGTGGTTGGAGGACCCAAATGCAGAGGCAGGGAGGCAGAGGGGAGTTTCTTGTAGATTTAATGAAACGTTAACAGACAAATAAGGCAGGAATCCAAAAATTAAACATGAAAAAAGTAAAACAAACCAGAAACCACGGGGACTTCAGGGGAAAACCATCACAATGAGAAAGACACCGTAAGACGGAGTTAGAGGAAGTTAGACGAGGAACCAGCACTGAGGAACTGCACAAGGAGAGTATTTGTGGCTAACTGCACAAAGAGAGGACTAACGAGCAGATTGGGAGCAGGTGTGAGGAGAGCAGTATAGTCCAACACAAGAGGGCAACAGAGGGCAACAAATAAAAACCTGAGAACAGAGATATAACCACAAAACACAATAAAATAAGAGTTAAACCCATAAAACTAGAAAACATGGAGCAAAGTTAAACTGAATTCTCATAAGAAAACATAACAGAACCAAGACCGTGACACTACTAACTAGTAGTAGTAGTAGTAACTAGCTCAGCAGTAATTAAAGGAATTGGTTAGTTTTACCTATTACAGAAAAATAACTATAAAATATCTTAATGTGCAATGCTTATTTTGGATTATTTTACACCAAATGGAGTTACAAGCTGGAGCAACTTGATAATATATTTTGAGAAATACTTCATCATCAGTTTATGAGAGATACATATGTTCTTTAGACTGTGAAGCTCTTCTACCTTTCTCTCAGGGTCAAATTAAATAAAATAGGCTCCAGGATTGTTTTTTTCTGGATAGAGCGGTTACAGATAATAAATGGATTGTTTCAGCTCACAATGCAAATGTTACATCATTTCTCTCTGCATTTAAGCAGAGAATCAAATATTTCCTACATCTCTACATATTGCATATGTTTTCGAAACAAGATAAACCTTATATTTAATCTGACCTTATCATCTGACAGCTAAAGGTCTCTGTACAGACACACATTATTTATGAAGCGTATCTGCTCCCTTCATTTTGCTGTTTAAGCATGCGCATATGTAATATCCCGACGGACATGCCGCACTCAATTTTCTTGCAAATTAACTCAGGTGTGTTCAGATCACTTTTAATGTGAAACAAAAGAATAAGAAACTCACAGTAACAGCATTTGGTGCCTCTCTGTGGCTTGTTTTAATGATGTTTACTATATTGTGTTTTGATTTGTTGCATATCTGTTTTTTTTACAAATAAATTCAATTCTTGTAGCCTACCTTTGACACCTATTTTCCCACTTGGTCATACAGGGAGACTGCCTAATTTAGTTCCAGACGTGTCTCACAGGTCTAATCACAATATACAGTATTGGTAACAATAGAAAATGTGCTATGTTTCCAAATATATAAATAAACCATCTGGTGCAGTTTATCACGGATCACTGCAGCAGAGTACAGCATTGGACTAATCTCATTCACTCTCAATAAAACCTGTTAAACTTTTCCCTGGTCTCTCTGTTTGGCCTTCTGCATGGGGGTCAGAACTTTAGATAAAATCATGACAAAAGAGAACCTGAAGAGATTATCGCCTTCAGAATGAGACAAGAAACACATTCTTCATGGTTTAATTCCGATTTTTAATTCATAACAGTAAAATGAAATTGAGAGATAAATAATTTTTTATGACATATATAAGAAAATATAACTTAGCTCTTATTGGTGAAAATTTTAATCCTGAGTTTCCCATCAGTTCCTGTTGGGTTTCCTTTCTGTAGACAAACAATATTCAGCAAAACTGTCATTTAAAAAATTAGAATTGACATTTTTAAATTAGACAAAGGAATAGGGAACTCCAAAATGAAGCAACTCCAAACAGGAAATGAAATAAGAAATGTTTTAAATAAAATATTAATGTATCCCTTTGGTTCAAGTTGTGGGGTACTCACAACTGAAGTGAGGTTCTTATTATGGCAAATTTGATCGAATACTGGGAGGTAAAAGTATATTATTGCAGATAGATAAAATTCTCCCCCTCACATTTCAAGGCTAACAGCTAATCAGGTGAATTCAGTGTTTTAGGGAATTTCAGCAATATAAAATGAGAATGCTCGGCGAGTTACAGTTACACTATTAAAATATAAATTGTCTACTGTTTAATGAGAGACCATGGTTAAGGTTATCTCAGTTCTCTAAGCTGAAAAGCTAAGAAAAATATTTGACACAGTTTCTTAAAAACCGTTAACTTTAGTTTTGTAAGTAAGTTAACTTTTCTTGTACTCATCATCTTATGTTTATCTCCCCCAGACAACTTCAGTTCAGCCGGGGAGGCCTGAGGTATTTCCAGGCCGGCCAAAAGACATAGTCTTTCCAGCATATACTGGTTTATCCCCTGGGTCTCCTCCCAGTGGGATGTTCTGAAGGAGACATCCATGGTGCATCCGAAAAAGGTCTGAACTAGTTTTGATCTTATAGTATTTGAATCAGTAAGTCATATTCTTAACACATAAAAAACAAAGTCCAAACTAGTATAACTGTAGACCTTTAAACTGCATTGGGAATACAGGGATAAAAAAACTTTTTCTGTTTGAACTGTGTAGATTGCCAAATCAGCCTAACCAGCTGTTAGCCTCAAAATGTGATAACACTGGGCTCAGAGTGACTAGGATGCACCTGAAATGAAGCCACAATGAGGGTGTGTTGCAAAATGTTACACTGAATGCCGCAGTCAGCTAAATAAACAGTGCTGGCAAGAAAATAAGTTGTTGTGGATTCGTGCTCTTTCTGGGAGTTCTAGGCAAAACCTATTATCAGTTCAAATAATATTTATCTTCTTCATCTGATTAGGGTTGTGAACTCCCCAAGATGAATAATGAACCCTCTTTTATCCTGTGCACATAGTGAATTTTGTAAACATTCCACTTGAACTTGAATGTATTTAGACATTTAATTTTGTTTCTAAATATGGGACTGTTCCTTTTTGCAAAGGTCAGCAGACTGCTATACCTCCAATAGCCCCTGTGTTTCCACATGTTTCTGTTTTGCCATTTTTAAGTAGATTTCATTCTGAGATTTAGAATAGAATAGAATAGAATAGAAAATCCATTTATTGTCCTGAAATTGGGAAATTGTGGTGTTACAGTTATAGCATAAGTGGTCACACAATGTGTACCTTAGAAAAGTATATAATTATAACAGAATAAGTGACAGAGTTAAGAAAATGAAGAAAATATAATTGAACTCTTTCCTGTCAGGTGTCGGACTTATCTTGTTTGGCTGGCCCTTAAAAAAAGACTACTGTGGTATGCAGAAAAATGAATTTTGCTGGATTTATTCTCATGAACAGCATGGGCTCTTTAAATCACCTGCACTGCATTGTTGTTGATTTGAATATACAAATTGATTTTATTGATTTTCCTTCCTTGCTTAGACTGTGGGGACCTCACTCACATTAGTCTCCCTCATATTAGCCATGTTGGATGCGCTTAGCGAGGCTGTGTGGCTAAATGGAATGATTCTGATGGAAAGAAAATTTGGCTGGATTTCAAGGGTGCCCGCTTAATTCACTAGCCAAACAGGAAAAGTCAGGTGCCAAACATAACATTAATTCACAATCATTTGCCAATATGGCTTGTGTAAAAAAAAAGAAGAAATTTGACATTTGACACATTTGAACTACTATTCTCATGAATGCCATTTCCACAGCCATGGCCAAAGCTGGGAAGGGCTGGCTGCAGCTCAGTCAGAGAGGCTGTTGAGAGCAACCCCACAGTCAGTGTGTGCTAGACGTAAAGGTTTGTGTACTTTCCCTGATGCAATATTTTTCTAATGCAAATGTCAAAAGCATTTTATAAAACTGAATACAAAAAATCAAATCCTTTAAAACACTCTTCTGAAATTGGTAATTTCCAGTTATGGGAGGTAGATTTCTAACTTACAAATAATGTTGCATATAAAAAAACCTCTGTGACATAGCAGCAGCCATTTACCTCTTTTATGGGATTTGCAAACCTCGTTTAGAATTTGTTATTTTATTTCTCTCTACATAGTTATTATTATGGTCTGAGTCCTGTACAATAAATAAAAATGGCAAAAATTACAAAAAAACAAAACAAATTTAGGAATGTTCTTGCTCTCTTACTATGTTGTCTAAGTTTTTGCTAAGGTGATCCAGTTCACTGTCCTAAATTAAACTGGGCATTGCCTTGAAAATCCAGGTTGCGTAAGTAACCTTCCGTTTTGATGGATGGGTCTTATTTTCCTGTCAACGTTATACTATTTTTATGTTTATCTTGATATCTTCTTGATGCTCTTTCATTTGTCCAAGACGTTCCAGGCAGGAGAGGACAGAACAGGAGGGAAAGGATGGAGCTTGAGAAAGAGGGAGTCAATCAAATAGAAGGAAGAGAACAACTCTTCAAGTTAAAGGATAAATAATCAGTAGTGTCTGAAGAGTATCCCAATAGGCTGTAACTGCAATTTCACTGTCCAGGAATGTTTGAATTAAGTGCTTCTAAACCAACAACACCTTCATTTCAGCCTACACCTCAAGTTTAATTTTCTCCAGATGACCTTCACTTGACTCTTAGGTACTTGAGCTTTACTTTAATGTTCTCTGCTAGAATCTATGTGGGCTACAGATAAAACTGCACCACAGACACCACCTGTGTCTTCACTGGTTAATGTTTAGCCAGCAAGCAAGGCTGGAAGAGCCCTTATCATTTCAGAGTAACTCCTAGCTGTCTAGTTGTTAGCTACTTGATGAGCAGCACTCTACCTGTGCAACCCAGGGGAAATATACCAATCTTGTACAGCTTTTCAGGACCCTCCATGAACTGACCTAAAATAGAACTCTGTGCGGGAACTAAAGGGAGCGAGTGCCCTTTTATTCACTAATATGGGTTCTGTTAGAGTTAAACCAGATAAAACACTCTCACTTAAGAGCTTTGAACTTCTTAGACCTCAATTTATTAAACAAGATAAGTCCTCTCATTATGCTTTTGCACGTTTTTTTTTCTTTTGCAAGCCTGGCAACAAGCTGATTACCATTTTTGTCTTGAGGTACATTAAATTATTTGGCTTTTTATGAGATTTTATGACAAGAAACTATGGTACACAGAGGAAGAAATAAATGTTGGTTTTCACCTTATGTTGCAGCAAACACTGCAACCCTTTCTATTTGGTTTGTGTTGTTTTTGTGTTTGTACAGTCTGACAGCTAGGCTGAGAGGTGTTGTGGAAAAAGTACTTGCTGTCATGTCTGGGTGCCCCAATTTTGTACTCTGACCTTTCAAATTACACTTGACAAGGCAGCTAATATTCTCCCTAAGAAAAAATAAGTTTTCCTCTTTCTCTGTGAATAGAATACAATTCTGTCAAATGCTTGATTATTGTCTCTAAGTTGGAGTTTTGTGACAATGAAGTGCTAGAATGCTTTTCATCAAAGCAAAATGTGAATCTCCAACAATTTCCTGTGAGTGTGCCTGAATCGATAAAGTAAGTTTAATATGTTATTATGAACATTGAATATGAAAATAGGCACTTTAGGCTGAAAAGTATAGATTTAAAAAAATTTGAAGGCATGGAGAAAACATTACAGAAAACCCATATTTTTTAAAGTGTCTCAAGTTCAGGTATTTGTAAGTAGACAAAATTGGTGACAAAAATTAGCGGAAGAATTTGTAAGCAATTCGTAGTCACTAGCAAAGCTAGAATTAGCATGACTTCTACAGAAGCCTAACAAGCGCTAAGAGAAAGGGTTAAATTAATGCTGTTTTTGTATAGGTTGTTCAAAACCTAAACTCAATAATTTCTTTGAATCAGAGTTGCATCTTTATTGTAATATCATTTTGTGATATTATGCATTATGAAAATGCAAAAGAAGACAAAAACAGAACCAAATAGACATTAAATAGAACATTTAAAGTAGGACAGAAATATCTTACATTACTTACACCTTACAGAGTTCTCATAAACACAGTTTATGATTTATGGATGTTAAAACAACAACCAATGATTTAAAACAGATAGGTTTGTAGAACATTATCTTACTCTCCTAAATTCAGTCCGGTGTGTCTATTCTTATAAGCGGGATGTAAATTACAACCCTTATATTAATACATTTTTTTTAATTCAAGTTTTTTCGCTTTCTTTGTGTTTTATTCTGCAGGTTTTTGCAAACAACTATTATCCATGGGTCTTTGATCTCCTGCAGCAGAACACAATGCTTCTAATTAGCTGTGAAAGTTAGTTTTACAGGAAAGATAAAAATTAAATGTGGTGTAGAGCATCACAGCCACAATAAAAAAAACATAAATAACTAAAATGTGTGACGATTATAGGTTTCCTCTTCAAATATATTTATCACAGTCGAACAGCTGGCACAAAGTAAAATATTATTTTATTTTAATAACAATTGTCAAAATGTATACATAAACCTGGGTTTTGATGCTTTAGATTTACTCTCACCCCACTAATGTAAGTTAACATGGTGTTTTGTGTTGAAGCTGAGTTATAAATAGTATTTCTAGTGTTCCCAACAATGAAATGTTATGTACTATTTAATTAGATTTAAACTTCTTTGCTGATAGCAGCAAACCTTTTTTTATTATTGTCTTTCAGTTTGAAGTTATATTTATAACATTTTGAAACCATTTTTTCACCATAGAAACATTAAAGGGATTTATGCTCAATTTCGGGGAGAACATTGGCATTAAATTAGTTCAGTGACAACGCACTGCAGGATTACAGTCTACCAAAGGATGACCTTGCTTAAAAATAGAGACGCTACACAAAATTACTGTTTCACCACCACTAAGTTTTGTGAGTCGCAGAAGATTGAATATACTATGAAAGGTAAAACCTGAGAAGGTAAATCTTGAAATATTGATGTAGACTAAGTCTTGGAGGGTAAAGTTATTTCTGTAATTTAGCAATAGTGCAGAGAATATTTTCTTCTTTCCTTCCAAGGTAATATTGAAGAAACTTCCCAAGCCTTCCTTGGTGTGCTTACCTTCTTCCCTCCTTAAAATCCCCCTGCAAAATAACTCTTCTGGCTTAATTGCCATGAACGGACAACCCATCTACACTTTAATACCACCAGGCAACACAGGCCAAGGCCATTGGTCCTGGCCTCCAGGCCACTTACCTCTGCTCCTACCTCTCAGTGCATGTTAATTTCCCAGTGCCCCCAAGAAGCTTCCAGGATCAAGATCACCAGTCACACTAAACCAGTGCAAAACTCAACATGTTAAACTTTGATTTCAGTCTCCTGAAATTTACCTTACAGATAGGTCAGAGGTACAATGAAACAATGACAGAGATTGTTAATTTTTCTCTGTGAAATGATGCAACTGCAAAGTGATCTTCATTTCAAACATTTTCAGTCATCATACCCATGGAGCCCATACAATATGAAGGTTGCAAAAAACATAGAAAAATAATATTCATGTTATTTTTTTTGTTATGTGGCACTAGTGGCTTGTTTTTTCAACAGTAGAATAAGGGGGTATGAGAGAGGGGGAGAGACATGTGGCAAAGGACCTCTGGTCGGATTCGTACCCTGGTTGGCCATGTCAAGGATTAAGACCTCAGTACATGGGTCGTGCGCGCTAACTGCTGCTCTTGAACTAGTGGGAACATGTCATGTTGCTTCCTTGCAATCTTTGGTTACATCTTTTAATGTGATTTTTTAAAAATCTTTTATTTGAATTAAAAACTGAGGATGTAATTCTGATATTATTCAAACTGGGTGACAAAAAGCAACTTTTTATCATTGTGTACAAGACTAAAGATAATTTTATAAAACTGAATTAATTTCTCCATTGTTGGAAAAATAGAAGAAAATATTCATTAGGATCCTCTCAAGGTACTGTAGCCTGCATGGTTTTATTATTAAGTTAATTTTATGATTTATTGGTTTGTCGTTCTGTTTCAGCTTATCAGCTGAGTCTGCTCATTGGTTTAGGACCTCAGTTTTCTGTGTTTTGGCATTCTAAATATGCACTGCTGTTTCTGCTTGCAATGCATGTTTCTGTAATCACTTTTCTTCTGTAAATTTGGTTCACTTCCTGTGTGGAAGACTGTATTTGGGTCCTGTGTTCAAAGCATGAGCTTTTACAAAAGAGTTTTTGCACAGTCTACCTTCATCCTTTGGAAATTTTAAAATCTTGAATAAAAACCAGAAATCTAGACAAATTTGAAGCAGAAGTGGAAAAACGTGTCTTGCCAAAGGTCAAGAGCTCGCATTTTCTTTTTTTTTTTTTTGGTGTGTTTTACCAATATACAGCGGGTGAAATAAGTATGGGACACAACACCATTTTTTTCAGTAAATATATATTTCTAGAGGTATTATTGACATGATATTTTCACTGGATAACAATAACAATCCATGCAATCCACACAACAGATATTCAAAGTGAACATAAAAAAAAAGCTTCAGGAGCAGCAAGTATCCCTTAGATATGTGTGTGGAAGGCATAACCTATGGTCAGTAGCTGCAGCTTAGTATTTAGTATTAGTGTGTATCCCTGAACACCTGGAACCAAACTTCCATGTTACGTACGTATGAATGGGCATGCTCGTGTATAAAGAATTTACAAAGCTTCTTCAAAAAAAAAGGTTTGTGTGGCCCCAGATTCACCCTACAGGGCCCAGGATTGATAAAGAGGCGATGTGAGCCCCAGATATCTAAAGGCACCCCAGACCACTGGGACACAAGGAGAGCAGACACAGGGATGACGGCACCAACCAGAAAAGGGTAAACGAGAACAGCCACATTCCGACTGCCGAGGTGCCAAACCCCAAAGGGGTCCAGTCCATGTGGGGCCGGACCTCAGAGGCTATAGTGCTGAGGTGCCACTTGGCCACGGCAGCGAGCCCATGGGCTTGGCCAGTCAGTGGACTGGATAAGAGCCCAGTATTCCAAGGGCTAGGGGCCCCTCCACACATTTTTATCTCAACAGCACAATTTCACTTTGCTTGCACTAGAAAATTATAATGCTTTCCTTCAAAACTGCTGCTTTCTCTTAAATATACTCTCTTGTCAAAAAAAAAAAATAATACATTTTTTTTTTTTGACACAGATTTAATGTTCTCTGCATGGTAATTTTGTTCCTCTCACTTGCTTCCTTCTCTCTACTTTCAAACTTCCTCTCTGCTCAAGGCAGAAATTCACCTGCAAACCTGTTGTTCCTGCATTTTCATTGTTTTGCTCTCTCTCAGATTGGAGTCCAGTGATTGCCTAGCAACTGTTTTAGCCAATAGAAGGGCAGTTTGGAACTGCAAGGAGAATGCTCTCCTAAATTTAAGCTAATGCACTTGAACCTATGTTACCAAACACTTTAATTTGTGCTAAGAAACAAGGCCAAAACATAAATTTGAATGCCAAAATCTATACAACTATTGAAAACCGTTGCTGAGTTCACTAATATTTTTGCCGAAAAATCCTAAAAATTATATATTTTTCTTTCAGTTATAAAGTGTAAAAAAAACATAAAGATTTTTCCTTCACAATCAAAATGTTAGAAAAGCATTAAAACCTAAGAACACACAACTTCTAAGTCAATACCTCTTAAACACAGTTATTGCCAGGTGAGGGGTTAGTTTGCTTAATGAAATGTGAATCACAGACATAAAAATATCTAGCACTGTACCAGATTAAAAACTAAAAGAAAATTTCAAACATTCTTCAGATTGGCTAAAACACCAAATAAGTAAACAATCTTAATAAAAGATAATAAAATAAAAGAGAAGAGAATACAAAGAAAATCAACTTCTCTGTTAAAAAAGATGGGTAACTAAGGATAAAAAGGCATCTCAGGAAATCAGAACACCAAATGATCAAATAAAGCTGATGACCAAGTGCTCTTACATGTTTATGTAACACATAGTCTATATCAAAAAGTCTTTTTCAAGTTATTTTGAATGATCAAATTTATTTTGCTAGCAACAAGAAGAACACAAGCCCGCACAAAATGCTTTTTCATGTTATTTAGAAATTAGACATTAGAAATTAATTAGCTTAATTTACTTACACAGTGTTGCTGTTATTTGGTGAAAAGTTCTGAGTTTATAGGAGCCTTTTCACTGACATTTCAACTTTGTTCCTCCTTACTTTAATATTAAAGTTAATATTAGTGGGGACAGAAAGTAATGCTTAAGCCCAAACTCTCTTGGAAATGGAGCAAAACCATTGCCCAGTCACCAGTCCAGCCAATAGAATGACAACCTTAGATACATTAGGATGGACTTGTTCCCTTTTTTGACTGTGCTTGTGTTTCTATCTTCAGAGAAAATAATTAATCTGATTCTGTTTAAGTGAAAATTTTTTTATCTTTATAGAAAGTCTATGCAAGTTTGTGGTTCTAATTGTACAGATGTGTGGTTGGTTTTGGTGAAGGAATGGGTGAATGCATGCAAAAGAAGAGAAATACTTATAAGACAAAAACAATTTTTAATTTTGCGCTATGTTATTCTCTCAATTTTCTGCTATGCCCCAATGTAGTTTTCTTTCTGATTTTACTCGGTGATATGATGCAGCCTGCTTATTTTCCTATCCAACTTACAAAGATTGAAAGTGACCCTCGGTTTTTGCTGTGGGTCAATAGAAAATGTAATCAATGCAATGCTCACCTGTTGTCAATTTCATGCTATATGCAGGAACTCATTTCGGTTTTAAAATGTTAAAGAAAAGAAAATACAGCCGGCTTCTTTTTGTTGTTTTATTTATAAAAGTTAGATGCACAAAAAAATCCATTATCTGTGATCAGATAAATGTCAGGGAATATTAGCTCATGGCTTCATGAAGTAAAGATGAAATGAAATAAAAGGAATTTCACCAAAGTCATTTTTTATTTAGTAGAACCGTACTACCCTTTTTGATTGATTCCCTGCGAGTTCTGTAAAAGCATGAAAGAATTTCAGAATATCTCATTCAGGTATGGGTAATAATAAGAAAAAAAAAACAGTTTGAGTTGTCTTTCACAATCAGAACAGACATGCTATAAAAAAGTTTATTTTGCTCCAATTGTATAAAGTGATAAATGAAAAGTCCCTGAAAGCAGGATGGATGCATGGTTTGTAAAAAACACATCTGAGATGCATCAATCTCTGTTTATGGCAGTCAGGTGTGTCTAGGAGGAGAGACGTATAATTCACATCTTGAACCACTGAGCACAAACAGCTGCGGCTGCTAAAACAACGCTACCATCCTCACCCAGCCGTGGCTAGCCTTCATCTTCCAGGCAGCAGTCTTATAAATCCCATAAAAGTGCCGCCTCCTGACAACTATGTGCTGATCAGCAGTAGAATCTATGGGCTTCACATATCCAGAGGGGGCATTGCTAACAACCAATTCCCCTTGGTACATGGTGTGTTTGGGGGGCGCCAGGATATCTCAAAGGAGCTGGCTGGGTTGAGTCAAAGTGTCTTTCTGGTTGTTTTACACCAGCTTGGCTGTGAGGGGTGCCTTTGCAGGGTTTTAGAGATAAGCAACTTGTGAGAATTTTTTAAGGAAAAAACAAGTTAGGGCCATGGGGAACATGAAAAATGAAAGCAAACGCAACATATGCTACAATTGGTTAAGCAGTTTACTGTTTGATTCCTGCCAGAGAGAAAATACATTTGCACAAGTTATAGTTGAAGGAGTATTACAAATATTATTTCCAGTAGGGTTCTGTTCAAAGTAGAGGTTTGAACATGACCTTAATTAATGAGTCAGGAGATAGCTGGATTCTAGCAGTGGACATGCCAGAGTCCTTGGAACTTGACTTGAATAGTAATCCTGATTGGTTAACACAAAATGGCATTATGTTACTTTTCAAAAGAATGTCTCTCTTCCAATCCAGTTACAGCGGGTAAAATAAGTATCAAACACACCATTGTTTTTCTCAGTCAATATATTTCTAAAGGTGCTATTGACACGACATTTCACGGTGTGTTGGTAACAATCTCTGCCATCAACACATAAAATTAATCTGAAACATCCGAAACACCGGCCACAACCAAACTTACTGTCAAAGCTTCCGCCACAACAATCCCCTCCCCTTTATAATAGACCAATCACATTCAGTTTATTTACTCGTGTAAAGTTGGGCACTTGGGAGAATTCGTAAATGCAACGCTTGGAACAGCCACTTCCCTACAACTTTAATAAGATCCTCATCAAATGGTCATGCAATGTTTGTTTTTAAAACCTAATGTGTGTAATGGAGCTAGTGAATGATTTTTCTTTTTTTTAAGCACATAACTACAACAAAAATTTGATTAAATCAGGAAATAAGACAACATGATTGGCAGTAAGGAGAGCAGTGACAGAGGACACTCCGAGTTTACTGAAGAAAACCTACTAACGACCAGGTTAGCTCTGGGGAGAGCTCTGAAAATGGTTGAATAAACTCTCTTTGTGAACCGGAAAAGTCAGTAAACCTGCTTCCGTTCTTTCAAAGAAAACAATAAGTAATCCACACAACCGCCGTGGACAGCCACCACGCAAGACTGTATTGCTGATAAACAGCATGGCGAAGCTCGTTTAAAGTTTGCCGCAGAACATTTAGAAAAGCCTGGCAATTACTGGGAGAATATACTCTGCTGAGATGAGACCAACAATTAACTCTTTGAATATCATAACACACATCATGTTTGGAGGTTAAATGGCACTGCACCTCACCCCAAAAACACCATAGCAACAGTGAAGTTTGGAGGTGGGAACATCATGATGTAGGCCTTTTTTATAGCATATGGTCCTGGCAAACTTCAAATGACTGAAGAAAGAATGAATGGAAATATGTACAGAACATTCTTGATAAAAATCTGCTGCTGTCTACCAGGATGTGGTAGATGAAACGTGGGTCGACATTTCAGCAAGACAATTACCCCAAACACACAGCCAAGAGAACTCTGAAATGGTTTTAGAGAAAGAAAAAAGGCTGCTAGAAATGCCAAGCCAATCATCTGACTTGAAGTCATCAAATCTATGGAAAGAACTAAAGATCAGAGTTCATAGAAGAGGCCCACGAAACTTTCAAGATTGGAAGACTGATTGTGTGGAAAAATGGGCCAAAATCACACCTGAGTGATTCATGCGACTAATTTCTCCATATAGGACGCGTCTTGAAGCTGTCATTGCCAAAAAGGCTTTTGTACAAAATATTAAATAAATGTCAGTAAGTGTGTTCAATACATTTCCCTGTGCAATTTGACTTTATTATGCATAACTTAATTTCTGGACATCTATGGATTGATTTCTTTGTAAGTGTGGATTGCTACCAACATCTGGTGAAACTGTTCTGTCATTTGCAACTCTAGAAATATGTTTACGGAAAACAATTATGACGTGTTCAATACCTATTTTACCCGCTGTATTGCCAGGATGTGAATTTTTCTAGTAAAGCTTTGGCAATGTTTATAGTTGCTTTAAAGTTGTAAGCTTTTTCTGTTTAACACTCCTATCTTGAAGTAGGACAATCTGACTGTCTTCAGTTGCCCTGACAGAACAGCTTATAAAATCATCTTGACAAACAAATCCACCACTTTTACATTATCTCATCCACTCTTTGAAAATGGTTGTAGAGTCACTAACAAGAAGGGTCCACTATGAAAATACTGTCCCCCTATACAATGTTAATGCTGGATTCCATGTTAAACTGCAGTAATATTTCAGAAGTCTAGACTTCATCCATTTCCTCAATTCAGATGCAATCAACCATTAAATGGCCATTATTAGTGGTTATCAATCCCAATATCAATTCAGACTGTGCTTCCTCTACCTTCTAGTAGGTTTCTTAGGGCTGATAATATGCAGCCTATCGTTTATGACAGCCACTTCGGCCACATCTAAAACTACTGTAAGTTTTATTTACAATTCACCTACTTTATTCTTTTTATCCACTTTATTTACAATTCACCTACTTTTTTTTTCTTCCAAAACTGCATTTTAAAGCTTAACTTCGAATAAATTTAAGTCATACGGATTTAATGTGCTGTTTAAAAACGACCTAGTTGACAGGATATGTGTTAGGTTTCTGTTTCTGTTGTTTTTCTTTTGAGTATTCAGTCTTGCTTTACTCCTTGATTTCTAGTGTTTAGTTTTCTTTTCACCATGTTTTATAGTCCTTGTTATTTGATTATCATTTTGTTATTTCCAGTCTTCCAAGTTTCTATTTGTTGCTCTCTGCTGCCCTCTTATGTTCTCCTTCTTCCCTAGCTCTTTCCCTCTCTTGTTGTTTGCACACCTGCTCCCAGTTTACTCATTAGTCCCCTCTTTATCTCAGTCTCCTTTAAAAAGCCCTCTCTGTTCAGTTCCCCTTTGCTGGGTCCTCGTCAAACACCGTCTACATGCTCCAACTCCTTCTCTCTGAGTCTTCCTCGTTATGTTTGTGATTCCCCTGATGTCCCCATGGTTTTTGGTACGTTAGACTTGTTTTCATGTTTTTGATTTTTGGACTTCTGGTTTCTTGTTTGTTTGGACTTGTTTTCCTTTTGGATTTTTTGGATAACCAGCCTCTGTTTTTCTGTTAAGTCATTATTAAATCCACATCAGATTCACCTCTGCCTCTCTGCCTCTGCTTTTGGGTCAACACTCAATAACCAAATCCTGACAATATGAGATTTATTGTTTTATTGTTTGATATGAGTGACATGTGGATCAATTTATATCGACTGATGAACAAATACTAAAATTATATTGAAATTACGCATAAATTTCAATTTCAATTAAGAAAACATCATTACAGTCTTTGAACATTCAGATCAATGGGGTCCCTATTGAACAAGTATCACAAGAAAAATATTTAGGAATAATTCTGGATGCTCATTTAACTTTTAAGAGCCATGTCGATAAAATCTGCAAAACTGTTCGATCAAATATAAACTGTTTTAAAATTATTAGACATTGTTTGACACTTCACTGTGCAGAGATGTTTCTGAACTCACTGATCCTCTCACATTTTACCTATGGAGCTACTGTCTGGTCTCAGACTAATCAAACTATTCTCAAACCACTAGCAAGTCTTTATAATCGGGCCTTAAAGGTTTTATATCAAAAGCCAATTAGATTCCATCATTGTCACATTTTGGCTAAATTTGGCATTTTGGATTTTACAAATTTCCTAAATTATAACGTTTTAAAAATGATTTTTAAGTGTTTAAATGGACTAGCACCAATACCATTAAGCGATTGCATACAGAGACTGCAGGGAAATAGCTGATCTACCAGAGCAGCTTTGGATGGAAATTGTAAGGTCCCCTTTCGAAGAACCACTTTTGCTCAAAGTGGATTGCCTGTGAGAGGATCTGCAGCTTGGAACTCACTTCCTGTTCACTTAAAGTCTGCAACCAGTTTTAGTATGTTCAAAAATCAAACAAAACTCTGGTTATGTCAAAAACAGACCTGTACTCATTTTTAATTTTTTTTTACACTTCTCTGTTTGTATATATATTATGCTGTGTTATTTCAAATGATTTCACTTCAATTTTTAGAGTTATTTTTAAAAGCCCATCTAGGGACAAGTGCTGTGAATTAGCTGTTGCTATTGCACCATGATGCAAACATGGGACTGCTGTTTCATTCAGTTTGTCTATGTAAATGTGTGTCTGTCCCTATCAAATAAACTTTAATAATAAATGGATAACTTAATTTCAGGGGCAAAAAAGCTATTTCCTTGGGGTAGGGTTAGGATTCATTTGGTGATTGCATCCTACTGAGCCTATGGGTAGGTACAGTAGGAAGCACAATCTGAAACCATTCTTTGGGACTGATAACTGCTAACAACAATTATTTAATGGACCGATAACAGGCGAAGCGGCTGCTTCATCTGATCACCCATATTTAAAAATCTCACACATTAGAACTTACTAAACATGAGGTTATTATCTATAATGAACAAAGATTCAATATAGATCAAATAAGATCCACTTATGAAGGTTTTATTCTACTACTGTAAACAAAAGAGGTTACGTTATCTATTAGTTTCATGAAGGGCATCCTTGTTATTAAACAAGTATAAAACATGCAGGTAGATCTAAAATGTTCTACACTAATTACTTAGACCTTTGTGAAAGCAAACTTGGATAATCTTGGTTTGTATTTTTGAGCCTAATGTCTTGCCTCAGGAGTTGGATATGTTGTTAAATCCCTTAAGTTCAACTAAAACATATTTTCTTTAATCCAACTGTTTTTAATATTCTTTTTTTTTTGTTTCTGCATTTTTTATTTTATTTTTTTTATTATTTTATTGTCCCACTTGCTTTGATTCTGTTTTATCGTCCTGTATTTTAATCATGTAAAGCACTTTGCATTGTCTTTGTACTGAATTGTGCTATACAAATAAATTTGCCTTGCCTTTTGCCTTGCCTTAAGAATTTAGTATCAGTAATTACCAGAGTACTTCCAGTTCAGAGCAGTTCAGTCAATAATAATTTCACCACTTTGGGAAAGTACAGAAATATTCAACTTGCATCCTGAGATGGTCCGATGATCCTTGTATATAAAAACAAATTAAACAAGAGGGAGAAATAGCTTAAAAAGACAGACTTTTTACAGGCTGTGAATGTAGGCATAAGTCACTCGCTATTTGTCTTCATCTAAACCTATGTTGTTAAATGAATAATTCACTGGAGGTGAATCCAGACATGCTCTAAATATTCATCCTGATTTATCCACAGCTGCAAAATGTATGCATAGCAGTATGTTTTATTAAGATAGCTTTGAATAAAAATGGTATTCCAAAGATGTTTGTGGTGTGATAATGTGTTGTTATGTATTTATGTTTTTGTTAGTTTGCCTCACTATGGCTTTTCGTTGTGTACTCGTAATCCTGAAAAATTACTACGGTAAAGCTAGAAACCCCATCTCCTTTATCATCACACACATTATGCAGGCAGAAGAAAGTAAATCCCTGAAAAGGCTACACAGAGTTTTATGGGCAAACATGCTTATACAGATTTTCAGGTAAATTCAAGGCTATCTTTTTATCTTGTGCAGAGGATAAACTCAAGCACATCCAAGAATTTAGAACAGGAAAACATGCAAACGCATCTTAGTTTGAGATGAAAATACCTATCTCCGTCTGCTAGGGCATTACACGCCTGTCCTTTCTGTCTTCTTCCTTTTGTATGTAAATTGCGTATGGTGAAAGGACTCTCACTGTGCTCTTACAGTATCCCACTGTGTACCAATTTGATCCAAATCAGATTTTTCCTTTTATAAATTCAAAACCTCGCCTTACATTTGGACACGATAAAAAGTACTATCTGACCTCAAATCTCTCGCCAATCGCTTTGGCCTTCAGTGACTTTCTCTGAGGGGGAAAAAAAGACACCATTAATCTCATGTTTCACCTGTCAAACTCACAGAGAAGTGTTTGTGATGCAGGCTATACGACTCCTGCAGTCTACTATTCTCCAAGGACACACTTTGTTACTGCGCCATTCAGTTGTTCCCAATATCTGAAAAAAAAAAAGCTTTCAAATAACAGCTTAATGAATTTTAAACATTTTAAATTACATTCCTATGACAAAAATAAACATAGGGACCGACAGCAAATTATCCTAAGGAGATAAGAACCATCCTGGTGCAAAGTTTGGTAACTGACCAAACTGTATCGGCAAACTTTGCAGGGGTTACAGTGGTTCATCCTGAATCTGTATGTGGAATTTTTTTTTTATTACATTAATCTCTACCTGAAATGGTCAGTCAGGCATCACCAGAACTATGATCTGAAACTTTAAAGCATGAGAAACTTCAACAGACTTTGGGTATACCAACGCAACTATTCAGTTCTTGAAAAGAATAACATAAAAAAAACTCAAAAAGTTTACTGTTATTCTTAATGAACTGAGAGACTTCTGTGGCGTTATTTTCTGAGCGGTATGAGGTTGCCCCCAGTTCGACATGTGACAGTTGAATGGTTATGCTTTATTTCAGAACAAGGCTAAATATATGAACTAAAATGTTAAAGGTTCTTAAGGTGGAGACTTGATATTTTCTGTAATCTTGAAGCTGCGTCTAGTTTTCACACATATAACATAGTGTCTAACAATAACAATTTCTAAAGCAGGGAGAGACAACATGAAACCAGGAGTACTTATCAAGACCAGTTAGTGTGAGCGATTTTTATTTTTTATTTTTGGAGTTTAGAGACAATGAAAACTTTAAAGGTTGTCCCTCTGTCTTAAAGGATGTCTCAAATGCACATTTTTGACTTTGAATTTGTAAAGTCTCATTTCCTGCACTTTTTTAAAGGCATACTATCCAACATTTTTCAGTTAATTAATGTGTTCCACAACGTTTTGGATGATTAAATGAGTCATTTCAGGTCGAACAAAGGTTTTCTCGGCCGCCCTGGTGGTCCGTAGGGGAAATACCGTACTTGCAATCGCAGGAGCCCTCGGTCCGCACCCACAGGCTCAGAAGTCTCGCGAGAGTCGGTCTTGCTTTACGGTGAGAACTGCTACACGCCCCCAGTGAAAGGCATGCTCTTTGCTAGCGCAGTGGCGATATTTGTGCAGTTATCATGGCGGAACCAGCGAGAAAACAGCGAAAGCCCATGTCGGAGCAGGCAAGAAAGAGGAAAAGGGCTCTCTACCGCAGTAGACATGGTGATTCGTTGCGTTCGCCTGTCTGCTAAGCTCAAAACAACCACACCTGGCTAGACGGAAAAACCAGGAGAACAGCTGAGCATATTTACGACAGTGCACTTTTACTTTCGCCCTCTGGGGGGAGCCTCGCTGGAAAATCAACACCGGTTGCATAGTATACCTTTAAATACAAATAGGTTGCTCCATCTCAGCATTTACCTGAAAAGCAGGTCTAACTACAAAAACAAGTTTGCCTTAACAAGTAGATACTTTATTTTTTTTCCAGGTAATTTAAATAATGAACTGTTCAGACAGGGTTTTAAAAGTGCAGCCCTTAAGCGCTGTGGATAGTTACTTCTACAGGTGCTGGTCATAAAATTAGAATATCATGAAAAAGTAGATTGATTTCAGTAATTCCATTTAAAAAGTGAAACTTGTATATTATTTTCATACATTACATACAAACTCATATATTTCAGATGTTTATTTTGTTTAATTTTGATGATTACAAATGACAACAAATGAAAATCTCAAATTCATCATATCAGAAAATTAGAATATTGTGAAAAGGTTCAAAATTGATGGCCCCTGGTGCCACACTCTAATCAGCTAATTAACTCAAACCACCTGCAAAAGCCTTTAAATGGTCTTTCAGTCTAGTTCTATAGGCTACACAATCATGGGGAAGACTGCTGACTTGACAGTTGTCCAAAAGACGACCATCGACACCTTGCACAAGGAGGGCAAGACACAAAAGGTCATCGCTAAAGAGGCTGGCTGTTCACAGAGCTCAGTGTCCAAGCACATTAATAGAGAGGCGAAGGGAAGGAAAAGATGTGGTCGAAAAAAGTGTACAAGCAAGAGAGATAACCGCACCCTGGAGAGGATTGTGAAACAAAACCCATTCAAAAATGTGGGGGAGATTCACAAAGAGTGGACTGCAGCTGGAGTGAGTGCTTCAAGAACCACCACACACAGACGTATGAAAGACATGGGTTTCTGCTGTCGCATTCCTTGTGTCAAGCCACTCTTGAACCACAGACAGCGTCAGAAGCGTCTTGCCTGGGCTAAAGAGAAACAGGACTGGACTGCTGGTGAGTGGTCCAAAGTCATGTTCTCTGATGAAAGTAAATTTTGCATTTCCTTTGGAAATCAAGGTCCCAGAGTCTGGAGGAAAAGAAGAGAGGCACTTCATCCACGTTGCTTGAAGTCCAGTGTAAAGTTTCCACAGTCAGTGATGGTTTGGGGTGCCATGTCATCTGCTGGTGTTGGTCCATTGTGTTTTCTGAGGTCCAGGGTCAACGCAGCCACATACCAGGAAGTTTTAGAGCACTTCATGCTTCCTGCAGCTGACCAACTTTTTGGAGATGCAGATTTCATTTTCCAACAGGACTTGGCACCTGCACACAGTGCCAAAGCTACCAGTACCTGGTTGAAGGACCATGGTATCCCTGTTCTTAATTGGCCAGCAAACTCTCCTGACCTTAACCCCATAGAAAATCTATGGGGTATTGTGAAGAAGAAGATGCAATACACCAGACCCAACAATTCAGAAGAGCTAAAAGCCACTATTAGAGCAACCTGGGCTATCATAACACCTGAGCAGTGCCACAGACTGATCGACTCCATGCCACGCCGCATTGCTGCAGTAATACAGGCCAAAGGAGGCCCAACTAAATACTGAGTGCTGTACATGCTCATACTTTTCATGTTCATACTTTTCAGTTGGCCAACATTTCTATAAATCCTTTGTTTTTATTGGTCTTCAGTAATATTCTAATTTTCTGATATGATGAATGTGAGATTTTCATTTGTTGTCATTTGTAATCATCAAAATTAAACAAAATAAACATCTGAAATATATGAGTTTGTATGTAATGTATGAATATAATATACAAGTTTCACTTTTTAAATGGAATTACTGAAATCAATCTACTTTTTCATGATATTCTAATTTTATGACCAGCACCTGTAGATGTTGATCTCCTCAATACTGATAAATCAGATATATAGGACATTAGAGTGTAACTCTTGACCCTGAGTACATAACTGAGTCCTTTTGTTCAGGTGTGAATTTTATTTGATGCCCAGGGACACAAAAGTTTTATGACCCTCATGGATTTTGACATAGCTTATCTCAGATAATCTCCCTCCCTTTGCATTATACAATATTTTCATAGGGAAAGACATTCAGTCCTGCTTATAGATGGAGCTGCAGCCAATGTTCTGTCAAAGTGTCCCAGTTGGGTGCCTTTCATGTATTGCATGATCTCATTCACTGGGCTGTCGACTGGAAGTGTCCCGCTTCCCAGAGTTATGTTCTGAAAACTGCCAAAGCTGTCATAGTTTTGGGACAGCCCCAAGGCTACTCTTCTAAACTATTATGCCTTCTCAAACAGCACCCGGGCATTCAAAATAATCTGCCCATCTTGACACCTTTAGAAGTGTTCAAAATATGTTTCACTGGTCAGTATGCTGCCAGATCTTTCAAAACTCAAAACCTTATAGTTTACCGTGATATATTTTTTGCAGGGGTGTTAGACATAGACAAGAAAGAAAGTAGAAAAATATTTGTTTCCCAATGTTTAATTAGCTTGATATCCAATACATTTGTTTATTTATGTGCTAGACAATATACCTGAAAGCAACTTATTTGATAATTAAAAATGTGCTAATTTGAGGCAAGTTATGTTTCCCAAAAAATGTCGATATCTTTTTTCTCTTAGTTTTAGAGTGAAATTGGAATATTTACCTTTAACAAAACAGTTGATTGCATCAAATCATTGACTCAAAGGCAATCCCTCACACTACGCATGCTTGTATCGACAGTGGAGAGGAAAAACTATTTCACAAGAAAGAAACCTCCAGCAGAACCAGGCTCAGTGTGAGTGACCATCTGCAGAGGCCGACTGGGAGACAGAGATCACAAGATTGTTTATTAAAAATGTAGCAATTTGTGAAAAGCACAAGGATAACTACTAATATTTCAGTGTATCTTAATTTTTCTAATTGTAAGAGTATAAACTGCAATTTACAACAGCAAATAAAAATCTATACTGGTAAGCAACCAATCAAATGACTTGAACTCAAACAAAAGCTATTGTCTTTCTCAAGGAAAACATGCCTAACAGTTGTAGACCCTTAGTGCATTGACAATATTACTGATTTTCAGTTAAAAACATTGCCGATTTCTTTTTATTATTATTATTTTCCAGAAAAAAAAAAGTCCACAGAAAGCTTTGAACAATGTGGAAAAATGTGAAAAACATAACTTTTTGACTGGAGAGGAGAATTTACACACACAAATCATTCCAACACTTAAAATAATATTGGCACAAATAGTAACAACATTATGTTCTTTTAAAGCTTTAGAGTTGGTGACCACCTTAAAAATATAATTACTAGCAAATTATTTAAACTAAAATTCAATTGGTTTTTACACAAATTGCTAATCAGCCAATCACATAGCTTTGGCTTAATGTGGGTAGGATCTAGGCCTGCCTAATTCAGCCCTTGAGTACCACTGTCCTGCAGGTTTTAAAGGTTTCCCTACTTCATCACGGCTGATTGTGATGATTGCAGTTCAGCAAAAGCCTGTTAATCAGCTATCAATGGAAATTAGCTGTAATAGCAGGGAAACCTCTAAAACCTCCAGGATGGCTGACTTTGGGCAGGTCTCATAGACGTAGCAAAGAAAGATTATTCAAAGATTTCAACCTTGTTTAATGAACATGAGAGGGAGTTTACTGTTATCCAATAATTCCACAGTGAGAGCTGAATGCCACAGATCACCTTTAGGACATGCTGGAACAGGACGCTGGTGTCATAAGGATGTAAAGCGCAAAAATGTTTAAGGAATGTTTTTGAAACCTTGTTTTTTGTGCTACAAAAAAAAGGTAGTTCTGAATGCAAAAGGGAGCCAAACCCAACACTACCTAGATGTAAATTATGTAGTCGTCTAGTGTCTATATTCTATATTTCCTGCTTCACTCTTATTCACTGCTTCTGACTGTATAACTTATAGTTATTATATAAAATGCTCAATATAATAGCATAAGCTACAACAACATTTAATTTCTCTTTGGGAGTAATCAATTTTTTAAATTTAATTGAATCATGGACCAATCTGCTTTAATTCCAAGCTGAATTTGTGTATTAAATTCAATTAACACTGCTGTGAATTGCATCTCAATAGAAAAAGAACAAACAAACTTATGGCATATTCTTGAAAATATACCCTAAGTAGGAATTAGTCAGTTTAAAGTTTTAATTATTATTAAAATGGTTTCCAGTTCTGAGGTTTTGTAACAAGCAACACATTATTAAAGTAAAAGTGGAAAACAACCTCTGTTCATTAATAATGAAATAAACAATTACCAGCATATCAGAGAAAAACACAGTCTCACAAAGTAATGTATCTATGAGAGTGATCACATCTAGTCCAGGAACAGAGATCTCAAGAGGTGTTTTACAATGCACCTTGGGGAGAAGGACAATCTAAACTACCTTCTGCAGTGTGTGAGCAAGACCTAAATAAGCTCCGGAAAACAGATGGATGATGTAATAGACTGAAACTTTTCTTACTCTATCGTATCCCATATACTTGCGTGTTGGATAGAATTACCATGAACTATTTACACACACATAAGCAAACTCACATTTATCCCTGGAGATGCACAAAATTTCAACACTCGTTTCTCAGCCTGAAGGTAAAAATATTATTCACATTGCATGTGGGTACTATGGAGCAAACTCCCCTGGGTAAATGCTTGGACATGACAAAATACATAGACAACATGCAGAGGTAGAGATGAGCAGACAGTTACCATACAGTTATATCACATATTTTTTGGCCTTGGTGCTCACTGATGGATAAATAAAGAGCTTTGACAGAAATACTGATCTGTACTCTGCCTATTTTTTATTTTTATTTTCCCTGTTTAAATGCTTAGAGTGTAACTCTCACACTGTAAGGGACCATATCAGGCATACGAATCCTGCAGATAATGGTCTTCTAAAACAATTGTGATGACTGTCTTCTGAGCTTTAACAACTTAACATCTCTAAAGCTTCTGTCGATCAAATCTAACGAGCAGGAATCCCTCCACCTCTCTAGCTCTTTATGAATGCTTGATGCTGGAAACTGAGTACATATTTGACATAAGATGATAATAAATGCAGTTTCTTATCATATTTCTCATCATATTTCATTATTTACTGTTTCCAGAAGTAAATCTCCCTCATTCCAACAATAAAATGAGTTGATGTTATGGCCACTGGGGTTGATCAAAGGTCATTAGGCCTAGCTGTTGAATGCCCACCCTGCACATCATCAATGGAAGAGAAAGCAAGATGAACAGAGAGAGAATATTAAGTGAACATGGCAATCAACTTAAAGGAGAACTCCTCTAGTGCTGTTCCTCCTCATTATGAGCAGTAGCTACTGATTATTAGTTACAGAGCTCTTTTATTCTTGGGTTACATGGTGGTGCAGTTTGTAGTATGGCTGGACGATAATTCAATAACAATTTACTCACAAATCAATAGAGGTTTGGTGCAATAGAGAAAAAAAAGTTCAATATAGAGACCCAGTTTTCCTTCCTCTTCATTGTAGCCAATCATGTAGGTTGATGCTACAGTCACCACTTCTTCCCAACTCATTGCAATCACAAACCCAGGCATGCCGTCACAAAGCTCCACCCTCTCAAACCACAACACAAAGCACCTAAAGATGTTGCAACAAGGAGAGGCAGAGGAAATCGTCCCAAAAAAGGTTTTCAGTAGTTTCCCAGTTTGGCAATATTTCAGTTCTAGCATGTCAGACAAAAAGCCAATCACAGTCATTTTTTAAACTTCACAGGGAAGTTTAAAAAATGTGCAGCTCCACGTCGTCGAAGGAATCTTCTGGAACTTCTGCCAAAGAAAGGCAGGTAAAGCAAGCCACTACAGTGACTCTGGTGAAATGAGCACTAGAAGATGGAAGAGTAGATGGTTGTTTTTATTTACCTGTTTTTTTTCTGTTTTTTTTATTTTTTATTTACCAACCATAAATGTGCATACACTCCTGGTATACATTTTAAAAAGAAGTATGAACTAAAACAATGCATTTCAACTTTTCAAACTTAAACAAAATTACAGGTAAAAGCTATACATTTCTGCTAGTGGTTGAAAATAGGGATAGAAGTCAGGCAAAAAGGCTTACTGGTAGAAAAAACACTGTTATTTAAACAAAACTCTTCCTTGTTTTTACATTGTTATTGTTGGGGAATTTACTTTTACTTCACAAGCTTAACCCCCAATTGGGAAATATGTGAAGAGTATAGGGCAAAGGAATTAGCCTCAGTGATTCATAGAGACACAGTGATTCATGATATTTGTGTGGCGTTGCTCCTCATGGTCCTTGGTCTTCTCATAATGTGTCTTCTGTGATGAGCCTAAGCACTCCAGAGTCCAAAACATGCCCTTTTATACCTTTTGGAATCATTGGCATGAATTGCTTTTAATTTCCACCAATGGCTGATTGTCGTCATGAGCTAATCTCTGAGGCACTTACTCTGGAAAGTACCAACATGTTCCTTCTTAATCATCGACTGTGTTTAGAGTTGATATGAGTCATATGCTGGAGTCACAGGATCTAAAATGCATTGACATTCCTTCTTCAAAAGCCAGGCAGAGTCAAATTATGTCTGAAAATGTTCCTCCAACAGTCAACCTCAGTACCTATGCTATCTTGTTCTTTTCTGAATAACACAATAGTACTCGTACTCGTCGTCTCCCGCTTTATCCGGAACCGGGTCGCGGGGGCAGCAGACTAAGCAGAGACTCCCAGACTTCCCTCTCCGCAGACACCTCCTCCAGCTCTGCTGGGGGAAGCCCTAGGCGCTCCCAGGCCAGCCGAGAGACGTAGTCCCTCCAGCGTGTCCTGGGCCGTCCCCTGGGCCTCCTCCCAGTGGGACGTGCCTGGAACACCTCCCGAGGGAGGCGTCCAGGGGGCATCCGAAGAAGATGTCCGAGCCACCTCAACTGACTCCTCTCGATGTGGAGGAGAACCGGCTCTACACTGAGCCTCTCCCGAATGACCGAGCTCCTCACCCTATCTCTAAGGGAGAGCCCAGCCACCCTGCGGAGGAAGCTCATTTCAGCCGGTTGTATCCGGGATCTCGTTCTTTCGGTCATGATCCAAATTTCATGACCATAGGTGAGGGTAGGAACGTAGACCTGAACGGTAAATTGAGAGCTTTGCCTTTTCGCTCAGCTCTCTCTTCACCACGACAGACCGGTGCAGCGTCCGCATTATTGCAGCAGCCGCACCGATCCGTCTTATCGATCTCCCGCTCCATTCTTCCCTCACTCGTGAACAGGACCCCAAGATACTTGAACTCCTCCACTTGAGGCAAGGACTTTCCTCCAACCTGAAGGGGACAAGCCACCTTTTTCCGACCTGAAAGTTTACACACATTTTATTACCTTTCTCATACATTAATAATGAAATGTATACATTTCAATAAAATTTTATGCATATGTGGTTGAATCCTCATGAGTAACTGTTTAATTAATTTAAGTGTTTAATACACTGTGTGCAGAATTATTAAGTAAGTTGTATCTTTGAGGATTATTTTTATTATTGGGCCACAATTGTGTTCTCAATCAACCTAAAAGACTCCTTAATATCAAAGTTTCATAATTTTGGTTGATCTGTTTTTTTGTTTTTGTTTTTTTTATTTTGCCATTTTATGAGGATGTGTGCAGGTAAATACTACTGAGCAGAATTATTAGGCTACGTAATAAAAAACAAGTATACTGTATACCCATCTCACTTGTTTATTTTCACCAGGTAAACCAATATAACAACTCAAAATTCAGAATTAAACATTTGTGACATAAAAAAAAACTAAACAAAAAAACAAATCAGTGACCAATATAGCCATCTTTCATCACCATGATGCACAAAAGCCTTCCAACCATAGATTCTGTCAGTGTCTTGATCTGTTTGTGATCCACATTGTGTGCAGCAGCCACCACAGCCTCCCAGACACTGCTCATAGAGTTGTACTGTTTTCCCTCCCTGTAGATCTCACATTTCATGAAGGACCACAGGTTTTCGATGGGGTTCAGATCAGGTGAACCAGGGGGCCATGTCATTATTTTTTCTCCTTTTAGACTTTTTCTGGCCAGCCACGCTGTGGTGTATTTTGATGCGTGTGACAGAGTATTGAATATCAGCATGAATATCATATTTTTCTTGAATGATGGCGACTTCTTGTACCACTGTTTGAAGAAGGTGTCTTCCAGTCATCCACCCGAAAAGGTCCCACAAGCTCAACTTTGATGATACCAGCCCATACCAGTACCCCACCTCACCCTTGCTGCCGTCTGAGTCGATAAGGAACTTGCTGCCCTTTACTGATCCAGCCTCATGCCATCTATCTGCCCCATCAAGACTCACTCTCATTTCATCAAACCAAAACCCCTTGGAGAAATCAGTCTTCAGATATTTCTTGGCCCAATCTTGACGTTTTGTCTTGAGTGTCTTGTTCAAAGGTGCCCTTTTTTCGGGTTTCCTTACCTTGGCCAGGTCCCTGAGTATTGAGCACCTTGTGCTTCTCGGCACTACACACATGTTGCAGCTCTGAAATATGGCACAACTGGGGGCTAATGGCTTCCTGGCAGCTTCACGCTTGATCCTTCTCAATTCATGTTGAGTTATTTTGCGTCTTCTTTTTTCAACACGCTTCTTGCGCCCCTGTTGCCTATTTGCCATGAACCGCTTGATTGAGCGATGCAAAAGCTTGGCAATTTCCAAACTGCTGCACCCCTCTGAAAGACATCTAACAATGTTTGACTTTTTAGAGTCTGTCAAATCTCTTTTCTGACCCAATTTGCCAAAGGAAAGGAAGTTACCTAATAATTAAGCACACCTTATATAGAGTGTTGATGTCATTAGGCCATACCGCTTCTCATTACAGAGATGCACACCACCTGATTTACTTAATTGATAGTTGGCTTTCAAGCCTATACAGCTTAGAGTAGGACAACATGTATGAAAAGGATGATGTGGTTGAAATACTAATTTTTTGCCTAATAATTCTGCACACAGTGTATATCCAGAGCTTTTGAAAGAGAAAGGAGAGGTTGTTCACATTTTACTTCTCCTCTTATCATTACTTTTAACATCAGTGATTTGTAAGTGAAGGAACTTCTCATTGAAAATAGTTTGATCTCACCACATGTAGACTTGTGGCCATTTGACAACGTCGATACAAAAAAAGACCAAAAAGCATTTTAATATAAGGTGATATAAATGAAGCATCCATCCTGATAGTGTTTCCTATGCCCAATGTTTTTTGTCAGCAGTTTGGGTATAATTGTGTGGCAGTTGTCAGGACTCCTGTTTTTGTGTCTGTGTTTTCTGTGTTTGTCTCCCTTCATCCACCAGGAGGCACCTGGTTCTGGTCCGCCTCCTCACACACCTACGGATGGTTTCCTCATTAAACGGAGTTTCTTAAGCTGCTGACTGCCACTACTTCGACGCCAGAGTGTTTGCCAGTTTTGGGTACTCTAGCCAAGCTGAGTTTGCTGAGTCAAGCTGAGTTTTTGTCAACCTGAGTTTAACTTTGTTTTGTTTTTGTCTCTTGGCAGGAAGTTGTCCTGCTAACTGGATTTCTCTGACCTTCTCTCCCTGGAAGGACAAACTGAGCATCAAACTGAGCTGGGATTCAAACAGGAGGTTTGAATCCACTTTCCCCAAGAGATCGTTTGAGCTTTGCACTGAGAAAAGGATTATTCTCCACTACGACCCATTCAAGTACCGCAGGAAATCTGAGTGGCAGTCAGTATCTCCGTTCTCTAACTATCAACTGCATTCTGTGTAAAACCTGTTCCGCCCCCCACCGAGTCAAACAAACACTGGAACCACAGCACACAGACAGGAGTCAAGGACACAACAACTTCACTGGAAATGTGAGTCGGCAACCAAAACCTCTTCCCCAAGTTCACGAGTTTAATTCCCCTCTGAGCCTGAACTAACTGCTGTGTCTACACAGAAGTGTGAACGCAATTCTTTCCTTTATGAAAATATATCGTGTTTGTCTTCATGTAGACAAGCCATAAAAATAGCATTACTATCTACTGGTATCATTATCAATAACAGCGCTGAATCACAGATCCATCAAATTTGCTGTGACATCTGAATGCATCTGCAGTGACTACCAATGTTCATACTGTATTCTGGGTGCTACTCAAGTTTCACAACTTTGTGATGAGGTTCTAACTTACTTAGGCTCATTATTTCCCTGTTTACACTCTGTGCACAGTAACCTATCTCCGGTCACTCTGTGTTGTTAATGTAAATATACATGTAGGGCTTTATTTACTAACAAACAAACAGATGAAAATAATATTAGGCTGGCTGTTTTGATTTCTTTATGCATTGATATTATCTAAATCTGTTTATGATAAAAATTGTCTTCAGATGGCATTTGTTTTTGATTTGTGTTAAACAAATTAAACCAAGGAACATAGGAGTCAGTCTTTCTCTAATACAATGACTGCAAGAAACAACTCTAAAAGTCAAATGTTCCCCTGCTATACTTTCAGTTAGATTTTTTAAACCAAATGAAAAACAAATTTCAAAGATCTGAATAATTTCTGCAGCCAAGCATAGTAATTACACAGCACGATTGCTTTATTTGTTTGTCAGAATGATGTAGAAGTCATGAAAAATATCAATCCAAACGTTTTTCTCCCTTCTGTGGTATTGTTTGTTAATTGCACCAGAGTTTTTTTATATAAAAGATTGATTCTAAACCTTAATCAAAGTACTCTTGGAAAGGAATGAAAAACATTTCTTAGTTGAATTACCATTTAATTGTATTTGGAATATCAATTGAAGTCATACATTTTTGACACACAGCTTTCTTTGTATTAGTTTTCATTTTAACAGCTATTATTTACTAGCATTTTTTTCTGAAAAATGTGACTTATAGTACTTCCATCTGAGATGTAATTAAGTTGAAAAGACCTGTCTCTAAAGCACTATCACCGCAAGGTCAACTTGGTAAATTAAATCTTTATGGAAACGGAATTTCCTTTTTCCCTACAGTTGAATCATGTGGCATACTTAGTTGAATGACTTTTAATGGATTTTTTTACAGGATGATGTCGTAATAAGTGTATGATGTCCAAATTGATAGATGTTTATGGAGCTAAATCAGTGACAGGTTACACTGATACGGTAAAACATTGAAAAATAAAACATTGAAAAATCAGACTTTGTAAAATATAACCTAATATGAGACATTGAAAAAGCAAAATAGAAATATCTAACATTCTGAAACTCTGTAAAACACTGTTTTTAATGATAATGATAGTCTTATAATCATTCAATTTATTATGCAGCCGTTGTTTTTCTTCATGAGAAAGATTTTCAGTGTGGATGCAGAGTTCTTTCAGGTTTCATACAGAGAAGGATAACTTATAACAAAGATATATGCATAGGTTAATTCAAGATTTGCTTTATTTGATTTCTTGTTGACAGCTCAGAAGTTTAATCTATGAGAAACTACAAATGGAAATTACAACTTTGCAAAACTACACATACAAATCTGAATGGAGCATCCTGACTTATTGTGTCAGTCCACGCCAGACTGACTGAATGATTGACAAACACCGACACAAAAAGACAATCTGATAAAGCTCATTACTCTCCCGTCTAAAACAGAGTGGAACAATCAAAATGTGAGAGGTGGGTCTGTAGTGGTTTAGCAATTTTCTGTAACCATTAACAGTCAAGTCTTCAGCTGCAACAATGATGGTTAAATTATGCCGTTCATATTGTCCCAAAAGAGTTGTTTAAATTGTTAAAACAACTGGCTGCTGTAAGAGCTTTTCTTTTTAAAGAGAATTGTTTTGTTTCACACCCATAGTTATTTGATCAGTTCTAAATTTTTTCCAATGTCTCTGTTTGTCTAGACTTTAAAATCCGGCTTTACCACCTCCATTCCAGACTGATAAGCTGTGCACACAATGTAAGTCCATTGAGCTGGCCAGGTTAGTAAGAACTACAAATGTAAAAGTGATTCTAGTCCAATGTTTTTCTCAATTTAACACCCAGAGACTTTTCACTTCTAGTCATCAATGGGGTGGGTTTGTGGCTGTGGAAATCCACAACCAACCACTTTGGTTTTCAGCACATTAATCGGGAAAGTATTCTACTTGACAGTCTTATGTCAGTTGTCTGCTTTCTGAGTCATGTTCACCTGTGATAAGGCTATGACAGAAGTATCAGATAATTTTAGTTGATAGTGCCCCAAGGAGTTGATTGATAAGTTTGCAGTATGGGGCTATGTAGATTAGCGTGTCAGAGACAGAGCCCTCTCCCTCACATACTTTGTGCAGGCAGTAAGGTAGTTCAGTATTTGATTCTGTGACCAGAGGTGGGTAACGTCTGACAGGTGTAGCTTTTGAGGTTCTTTAGATATGCAGCTGCCAATATTGGCACCACATGGGAAGTCTTTCACAGCTGTGGTACCCTCTACAGCTTGGTTTCTCAATTCCAACCATTCAGGTCAGATCTCCTGCAACTTTTAGATCTATTTCTGTTTCCCCACACCAGAAGCGAAGGGAAAAATTACATCCTCAGTATGCAGCCAAGTTATCCTGCTTAACATTGCTACATACTACACAACATTTTTTTCTCCCATCTGCAGCAAATTGTTATTTTGTTCTTTCAGCACTGTCTTCAGGGTTCCTGCGGGTCCTTAAAAAGTCTTAAAAGGCATTGAATTCTTCAAAATAAAACTAAGGCCTTAATTGGTATTAAAATGTCTTAAATCAGTCTTTCGTAGGTCTTAATTTTTAAAACATTATAAATAGGATTATTTTTATTACGATTTATTTTTGTAATCTAAATAAAACCTTAAAATTTACAATTATTTTTTTTTTTTATAAAAAAAAAAAATAATGGCTCGCCATTATTGGTTCCGTCCCGATAGCAGAACCAATAAAAGCGTTGTTGCGGCCGGGACATTTGGGAGATGCGCCATTAACTTTTTGTCTGGAAAATATGAGCAAGTATAAATGTAACAAAAATTGGCTATCCAGCCAAGAGTTTTCTCCATGGCTTAAACTAGTACCAGGGAACATACATGAGGCACGGTGTATTTTGTGCAAGAATTCCTTCAAGCTCGGAACGATGGGAATTAAGGCAGTGGAGTCACACATGCGAAGCAAGAAACACAAAGCGTCAAAATCGAGTTACCGAGAAACAGCCGATATTTCTCGGTTTTGTTCCACCCTTGTTTCTGCAACGCCTCCACTTATCACCAAATCAAACATACTAAGAAAACGATACAAAGAAAATAGCTCCAAAAAACACTTGTGGCTTTAAAACTGATTTGTTTTGTTCCCTGCTAAAACAAAGTTTGTGAATTCAGTTAAATATTTGTTAAAATATATCTGTCATTTGTGTGTTTTTAGCTTTCTTCCTGTATGGGAAGCTTTTCAAAATTGGAAACATTAGTGTAATGGTTTATGTTAAAATAAACCTTTGGGTTAAGTTGTCGCAAGCAGGTTTTTCCTTGTGAATTTGGTCTTAAATTTTTATTTCAAGTGGCATTAAAAAGTCTTAAAAAGTCTTGAATTGAACTTGCCTTATGCTGTAGGAACCCTGGTCTTGCGGGTCTTACTGCCTCTTCTCTTCCCATTAGGGAAGAACTTTTTTTCCTTTAGTTTTTTTGAGTGTCCAAATACTGCACTGAGATTAGATGGAGTTAGTTTGACCCCACAGTTTGAAGTGATGGGAGAGACCAAAAAAACAAAACAAAAGCAACAGCCTAGGCAAAAGAAGCATTTGGGATGCTGAATAATGTACTCTGGATATGTATTTACAAGACAGAGTGAGAAAGCATCTTTAATCAAATGGAAGAATACAAGTAAGAACATATTTGAAGGTAAGCTAATGCTACCTAATCCTAACTAGTTAAAGGAGACGTGCAGCTGATGTTAGCCAATCTTGTGACAACCGCGATTCCTCCTCCATGGACAGTAAAACAAACTTTTGGTACACAGAACACAACTAGCAGCTATTGAAATTTTTTCCATGTTACCTTGAAAACACAAACAAAAACATGGTAATTTTGCGAGCAATATGAGTGGATGCCGTGAAGCTAGAGAGCTGGTAAAACCAACGTATAGCATTTGCAGCCATTCACTCACTGATTCAGACACATACTGCATAACGTCAGTGTTCAGCTCAGACCCCTACAAAAAGGATCAACTTTCAAGATTAAAGAGTTTGTTTCACGATTCAATACTTTACACCTTTACAAAACAGCAGTTGGGTCTGGGCTGTTCCTTGGGAGCCAAATGAGTGTTGCCCAGGCAGCGAACTGGATAGTTCTCCTCATCTGCTTCAGTAGGCATGTTCGCGATGAAAAATACTCAATTCAACTTGGTTTGGACCACAGGAAGAAAGTCAGTCCTTTAATATCCTCTGAATCGTAGGCAGGATGTATTCTGAAGCCAGGACTGCAGAGGTGGTGAACAAGTAACATAGCTTCAGCTGAAAACTAGTGTGTCTCTCCTCCCAGAACTGAAGGTAAAAGGTAAAAGTGAATGAAAAGGGGGAGTTGGTTGCTTAAATAATCTCTGTTGCAGGTGTGTTACATTAGGGGGCAGTCACTGTTTCTTACATAATTTGACATCGGTTCTTCAACATACACAAAACACTGATCGTCATTGATGCATGTGTGTTTATTTTAGAGGTGCTCATATCTAAATGCATTATAAACAAGGATGGAATTGGATGGTGTGGTTGGAAAATTTAGATTTCTCTTATTTCACATATTGATTTATGCTATTTACTCCCTGAAAAAATTTTGTTTTTTCTGTTTCACCTGCAAGGCCACACAATTGCCAAGTGAGGGGTGATTTTAGACAAGACATACTTATTCCCATAACAAGCCAGATTCTTTCTCAAGGATTATTCATAACATATTACTGTTTAACCAAAGTGTCTGTAATTAGTTTTGACTCTGACTAGTTTCCAATTATTGTGAGTAAGGGGGAACAAACGCTGCCCAAATCAGACCAGGGCTGATCACCATGCAATTAGGAGGTAAAGAGGTCTTCTCTCTTTGCAAAGATGTAATAAAATGCTGACTGAGTGAAACCCAACAATCTCCATTTATTTATTTAGAATGAAAAGTTGAATACTTTTTTCCCACAACATTGATACCCTACTCCATGCTAATAAGCAGAATCCCCCATCCCAGCCTGACTGTGTCTCTAACATTTGTGAGGATATCATAAGGTACACCACAACGGTTTTCCAACACCAATGCCATCTAGGGTTTTTCAGGGACCCAAGGATAAATAGGCTGTAAACAGCTAATTAAAATTTATAGCTACAATAGATAGTAATTTTTTGGTTACATCACTTGTAAACGGGCACACTAACACACTAAACATATTCCTGTTGTGTCTATGCAATTAGTTATATTTAATGTCAAGAAATCTAATTGCAAATGAGTGAAGAAAAAAATTTATTCTCATTTCCATGGACACTCCTGAGATAGCCTTGGCCCCCTCTGTTCATCCAAAATAAAAAATGTCAAGCTCCACGACTAGTACCTGTGCTCAATTTTTCAGCTTCAGTGTAAATAACATGTACTTTCTGTATGTGGTATAGGGATGCACAAATAGCACATTTCTTTAAACTAAGTACAAGTGCTTATATATCAGAACTTCCAAATACTGAAATCTGATTTAAGTAGGCCTACTTAATAACAGTTAAGTTATAATGAAAAGTTTTGATCATATCTGATCTTCCAAGCTGGAAATATAATCAGGGAAGTGTCTGTTGATAGCTACAGCTAAGGTCATCTGCATTGATACCATAGGTACATATAAAAGTGGTATTATTACACGGTAATGTGTCAAGTATGTGCACTTGACACTGGTGTCAAGTACGATACTTTGACTGATACAAGTTTTCTATTTTCAGAATACTGTAACAGTGGGAAAAATGAAAACTACAAAGGTTGTTCAGTGTAGAGCTTTGAGGGAACAATTGTAGATAATTTGTTCAAAAAGACATAAAGAAAACCTGTGGAAAGAGAAACACTGAAGAGTTTCTAATGTTTGTACCTGTTTTTAGTGGATCATAACAGCAGCTGGTGCTCCCCTCCCACAGTTCAATTACTTTTTTTTTTTTCAAATTCAGGCAACACCTAATAATGTCATGCTGATCCAAAGAGACATTTTGGATTTAGCATATTCAGCAATTGCTTGTGGCTAATGAATGTAATAAATGAGATGCAGAGTTTTCATGCTTAACGCTGAGCTGACACTCCTTTGCTGTCATTTGTGGGCCTCTCATAAGCACCTCCTCCACACTGCCTTCTGCACCTCTGTTTAATCTTTTGTCCAGTGACTCCATATGTTGGATGAAAAATAGGAAATAAACTGGTGGCTGCAGATGAGGCAAAGAGTGTCCTCCCTTGCTGTGTCACTAATGCTCCATTAGACAGTTGGCGGAGCCATTCATCGCTGTTATCGCATGGCCACAACTGCCCCTCTGCCGTCTACTTCTCTTGCATGCATTGTTGAGCACCATATGAGCAGCTGACACAGTCATGTATAGAATACATCCACAGAAGCTAACACAATTAGACCTTGGTGTTTTTATTTGCTGCACAGCAATGCTGTCACTTCCATCAGCCATATAAATCTTTCATAGAAAATTTAAAACCTAGACATTTTATGCCATATAAAATGAATAATTATCCAGGTTGCAAATCCGCAGACGATAAACTGGTGGAACAGATGGAGAATCACATTCTATCATGCAAGTAGGCAGTTTCATTGAACACGTGTGAGCAAACACATCTTTCCTCACCATCATCGACTCATTGATCCAGAGTGTTCATTAATCCTTGCACTGGTTGAACAGGAGAGAACAATTCCATCACCTATTTGCAGAGGGTCAAAACATTGATGGAGTTGTTTCTCTGATTACAACGCTATTTAGACACTCTAAAGCACACCTCTTATCAACAATTAAACTCTTTTCCCAAGGACATTTGCTGTAAGCCTTAGGCTCAAATAGACCAGCAAACCCTTTTAGTCCATCCGACAGATTATTGAACTGGATATAAGATATAACACTAGGACTGGATTACTTAGGTTGCAGGTCCAAAAAAAAAAGCGGAGACAGTTTAACTAGGGGTGACAAAAAAGTGTTGCCATGTTGGAATGGATAAATAGCATGTCCCCATGTTCTGTTTCTGCTTTGGTATCTCCTGAGTGGCAGGATAATAAATTTAAAAATGGTTATTCGTTGGTTTATATGTTTTGGAGGACATAAAAAGGAGGAAATAAAATAATAAGAATGTTGACATCCCTGGTGAGTAACGAAGAATATGTTGTCTTTTTCAGCCCGATTAAACAACAGTTATGTTAATTGAAACTATAGAAAATATATAAAACACCACTCCCGATTAGATTCCCCAACAGTCTTCTCAATAAACAGACACACGTTCCTCAAAAGCTCAATTTTCAGACCATTTTCAGAACATTTACACAATGTGTGGATCTCTGGGTACTCAAACTTCCTCCCACTGTTCATATGATGGACTGTTAGGTTATATGACTGTTAGGTTAGTTAGTTAGTTAGTTAGTTAGTTAGTTAGTTAGTTAGTTAGTTAGTTAGTTAGTTAGTTAGTTAGTTAGTTAGATAGATAGATAGATAGATAGATAGATAGATAGATAGATAGATAGATAGATAGATAGATAGATAGATAGATAGATAGATAGATAGATAGATAGATAGATAGATAGATAGATAGATAGATGGATGGATGGATGGATGGATGGATGGATGGATGGATGGATGGATGGATGGATGGATGGATGGATGGATGGATGGATGGATGGATGGATGGATGGATGGATAGATAGATAGATAGATAGATAGATAGATAGATAGATAGATAGATAGATAGATAGATAGATAGATCCTTCTCTATTGCAAAGCCACAACCCACCCGCTTTTCAAGGGTAACCTGATGTATCAGTCACTATACATAAGAAACTTGGTTCTATTTCACTAGTCATTAGAACTGACGCTCATGAATTTTCAACAAATTTGAAGTTATAAAACGTATTTGTACTTGTTCGTACCCATCATTAAAATGTTTGCAAATGAATGCCCAGATTACATGCAAAACAATTTTTATTTTTTCTTTATTCTTTGTAAAGCCAAAACACCGGTTACTGTGTGTGTATAATACTGCACAATAAATATATAAATAAGCATAAAAAAAGGAAACAAAAAAAAAAAAACCAATAAACTACAATTTCTGTTGGGGAAAAAAAAATTACAAAGGCAAACTTGGAAAGATTAAATTAGATAAACCTACAGCATCATGTTGAATTGAATCAATCCTACCTTCAGATTGGAGTTCCTCTGATTTTTTTTTATCTCATCTCTTTGTATGATTTTCATAGTTTACAATAATGGCAACTTAAATTCCAAACAAAAACTAATCCACTTCAACAGAAGAGATTGGTTTCTGTCCTGTCCCTCAAGCCGATGGAGTGGAAGTCAGTAAGTGTGCTAATGAACCCACATTTATAATGATGATGAATAATGTACAAAAAGAGTAAATATAATACTCAACAGCGATATGGCTTTCTATCCTAAAAGAACTCATGTCTTTTAGGTTTAAATTAAATCAGTTAGGAACATTATTAGGAACTAGCTCTCTTTTACAACCGGTCGACCTGGGCTAAAGGCATGCTGCAGGGGGAAGTGCAAGAAATATTAGTTATATTTAAGAAAATTACAATATTGTGGAAAAAAGTTCAATATAAAGTTAAATAAATACAATAATTGGGAAAAATACTTTAATCATCCGAATCCCTCATATTAATGTTTGCACTGAATTTTGAAATTTAGATTCTATATACTGGGGATCAAAAACACAGGCGAAAAAATTCCTGTTACCTGAGGTCCAGGATGAAGTTTCACTTTTGCTACAAATACCTACCCACAATACCAAAGCTGGTTCTGCGACCATGATGTTAATGTCCTTGATTAGCAAGCAACACACCCAATTGAACTCTTAAAGAAAACCGATGATGTGTTGTTGAAAGGAATAAATGAAATTCTGTACAATACTCAACAGTGCACATGTCCTGAATTTAGCAATTAGAGCAATCTGGACTTCCATTACAATTCAGTGAAACCCTGATCGTCTCCATGCCACACAAACAAGCCCCAGCCTGATAGTAAACGCACAGATATAAACATAACTTTCAAAAGCCTATCAATTTTGTTTGAAAGAACTTCTATTTTTATTTCACTCATCATGTTCATATCTTCTTAGACATTTAATTGTATTTGTTCATTATCTGTGAGCCATAATCATAAACATATAGGAAAATTTGTTTTAAATATTTCCCTCTGTGTGTAATAATTCTATATGAAATACGTAATTTACCAAAATTTAATTTTCATGATATTCATAATTATTAAGACATATCTGTAAATAACTTACAGGGTTGCGGTCAATCTAGATTTCAAACTATTTAGCTCTATCAGTTTTGGGCACAGGTGGTGTTAGCCTAAACCGTAGGGATCTTTAGCTCTAGTCTTTAACAAATGCTATCCTGCAACTTTTAGGCTACGTTCACACTGCAGGCCTTAATGCTCAATACAGATTTTTTTATGAAATCCAATTTTTTTGCGTTTCCATTCACATTTCCAAATATATGTGACTTGTAGGTGATCTCCTATGTAAACTGCATTCATACAGCTTAAAGCTACAGTGTGTAACTTTTAGCGACATCTAGCGGTCAGACTGCAGACTGCAGCAACATGAACATCTCCCCCCCACCGCTCTCCCCCCCCCCCCCCCCCCCCCCAACAGTACGGCGAGTGTTACGGGACAAAATGTCTTCCAACACGTCCGCATCACCTACCTCCTCAAGTGATGAGGTTTGTTTACATAGATAATTTTACAGATAATATTTCATTAGTCTGTGTAGGGTATAGATTTCATGTAGACTTAAGATAATAAATATACCCGTTATTTTTTCTACATCGTTTTGGCGATCTCGCAATCGCTAGTTTGTTGGCTCTGCGCTGCCGTAGCGCAAAGATGTCTGCCTCCATGGCTGCAAGACCCGCTCCTATGTAATTATAAATAATGAATTTTAAGGCAACGCGAATTTTAAGGCAACGCAAATATTAAGGTTAAGAGGCTGAGCTCGTAGATGATGATAAATAACATAGTTATGTATAATATATTACATTTCTGACTGTATATCCCTGTAATTATTACACACTGTAGCTTTAAGTGTCCGGCATGCGCAGTAGAGGACGCAATGATGTCACAAGCCAGCGTGCTTCGTGTTTACGGAAGTAAACATGGATGAAGTGCTGGAGCACATCTAGCAATCTTTCTGAAATTTAAAACCTTAATCTTTTCAGGATGGTTAAAAAAAATGTAAGCATCATTGACCGCCATGGTGTTTATTTTCTTGCCACTTCTGTGTAGCAAGAAGCAGAATAGTGACCTATGTCGGTTACTAACGGTGTTCAGGTTGGGTGAATGCGACCTGATCGTTCACACACAGGTTTAATTTGAAAAGATCAGATTCGTATCGGATCCAGGTCCACATAGGATTGGAAAAAGTCTGATCTGTGTTGTTCAGACTGCCATGAAAAGATAAGATCTAGGTCACATGTGGGCAAAAAAATCAGATTTGGGTCACTTCAGGTTGCAGTGTGAATGTAGCCTTAGAAATGTCCCCGGTTCAAAACACCAGAATTAAATATCCTAATAACTTCTTTATTATGTAGTCATTATGCAGAGACCTGCTGTTGATGGTAATATTTGAATTAGGTTTGTACTGTAAAAGCAGAAATACGTGCAGAACTCTTGCCATTCAGGAATAAGAGTTGGAACCCTGTGGCCTAAACTTTAAAGTGAAAGCATCATTGGGGGACAATTGTCCCCCATGGGCACAATTGAACAAAATGTTTTATTCTTTAAAATACGTTCAAGGACAACTCAGCAGCAGTCATTACAGAAGCCAGATTTCATTACATTGGATGTCGCAGGAAGTTGCCTTCTTGTAGGTGTCAGTGCCAGTACACAGTGAAATTTGAGTGAGTTGAATGTTAGGACACACAGGCACAGTGCATAATTGACAGGTTCAGCTTACGGTTTATTTGCAGTTGGAGAACAGTTTATTTTTCTTATGAAGAACTCACAAACTATTGAGAGTGCATAGGGTGTTTTGACACAGTGATTGCTCCAATTTATATTATTTATTTTAACAGTTTAAGGAACTAATGTATACTTTGTAAACTCCCTGCAGACTGAGGTTTCAGTTTTGGCAATTCTATCCTTGTTTGTGCAGTCAGTTATGCTCTTTTTTCAACCCAAAAGTGATAAAAGATACCCTCATAAAAAGTGTTGAGTGAGGGCACTGACAACCAGCAGTAGGCATAAAGCTGTCTAAATTAGTCCCGCCACATCTCCACCGAACTTCCTGACTGGGTCACAGCGTCCTTTGTCTGCTGCTGTGTGCCTGTCCATGACAGCTCCATATTTCAGCTCTGCAGGCATCCAGACTCCTCTCTGCAGGGTTTCAGAACAGAGTTATGGCATGCAAACATGGTTATTTACCAACAATTTCCCAGCCCTCTCATAACCCTTGCTGCTCCATGCAGACGCCAGGACCAGAACTGATGTGTGCTCTTAAAAGCTCAAAACCTATCCTAAAAGCAAGAATAGCATTTATTCTTCTAAGGCTAGTCTAAGTTGAGATACTAAGTTGATATAATATTCTTACAAAATTTGAATTTTTGATAAATAGTTATTTTGATAAATAGTTATTTTGATAAAAGAACCATGAAGGCACATATAGATTAATATGTAGTAATATGCTTGTTTGAATTATTGCTAATACTTAATGAGTGAGCACAATAATTGAGTTATATAATAATAATATAGTTTTACTTCTTTGGCAAAATTTTATTTGACAAATTTTACTATGACTATCATAAATTGTTTTAATAACCCTCTCCAAAACCCCTGCAAACAGCCCCATGCAGATTTCACCTCAGCACTTGTTCACCTTCCTTTAGTCTGTCCCTACTTCACTTTTTACCCTTCCTGTAAATCCCACGGTCTCCCGCTTTGGGGACCGGGGAAAGTAATTAAATGTCTGAAAATGACAAGCTCACTTTCTCCCACTTACAACAGTTGCAGAGCCCTTTTTCTCAGGACCTGAGGAACGACACATTGATTTCCCTGTAGTCCTATTCTCCCAGGCCATGTCTTCTTCGAATTCTTTTTCTCTCAGCCTATAGAGAACAGGGTGGCAATATAAATGGGGCAAAAAGGGCATAAAGTGCTGCAGGAGGGTTGGCAGTGCCACTGTTAGCTGCTTGTATTGGTATGGGTGGCTACAACTTTTGATAACCGAGGTCATATGTTTCTGCCAATAGTCCCCATCACTTATGAATGCTCTTCATTATCTTTCTGCTTTGTTCCCCTGACAGTCCCTCCCCTTCTGTTTTGGACTTCTGTAGGATATTTGCAGTTCGAAAAAAGGAAGGTCACTCAGCCATCCCACAGGGACATCATTAGCCTCCCACAGATATGAATGACTTGATGTCCGCTCATATGCTCATTTATACTGAAATAAAGAAAAAAGTTTCTTGGCAATAAAAGAATCTGAATTCATCAGACAAGTAATATAAAATATTCATAAAAAAGTGAGTATATTCAAGTAAAACATGCAGAATAGTATTGGAACTGTGATGGATAAAAGCTGCTTAATTCACAGAACAAGGGATTCAGAGGAACGTGAATTGCAATCAGAAGAAGTTGGGGAATCTGTTGCAGCAGTTCAGACAGTTTGGTGGTTTTCTGACCTTGAAAGCGACTTTGAAGTATGTGTGCTGTACTCTGATGTCAACTCAGAATGGATGGCTCAGCTGTGAAAGTAGAGGCACAAAACTTGTGGGAAATGTATTCAAGGGAAACTTTGTATAGCTGGTGTGTTTGGTAGGAATATGTTTGATGTTAGAATTATATGAAAGTACTTTTTTACTATTTTCTTTTCTTTTTTTCATGAAAACCTAAAATTCTAATTTAAAGGGATTGGAATTAACTTTTGCCAGGAAGTGTTAATTGTAGACTTACTGCAAAAATCACATTAAGCGTATATGTTGTCAGAATTAGAATATAAACACTCAGATAGTAAACGCAACGATTATGTTGGATATAATCATTTACAGAATCAGTTAATAAAAAAAATAGTCATGATATATCTAAGTGACTAATTTAAGAAAGGAACTGAAAGGCAGATTTTGGATTCAACATTCAGATTAACATAAATTGGCTAGAGACTGAATTTTTAAAGACTATTATCATCTTTCTGTGCTTCTTTTTGAAAGTGGAAATCTAGGTTCTTCACTCGTATTCAGGATTCTAAATAAATGTCTTCGTTTTAGGCGAAGCATGAGAGGTAATGATATATTCAAGAGACAGGGCCCCCTTTGGTCCAGAAAGCCTAATGGCATAAACCAGCTTTGTCAGAGGACAGGATGTGAATACCTCTTTCTAAGAAGCCTTTTCATTTTGTCCTCTATGTTCGCTTTGGTGTCTAGCTTGGAGTAAGGCTGTGTTGGGTTGTTCTCTGCCCAGGTCCATTATCCCAATCCATTGTTTCTGCATCTATATGTTTCAGTTGATGCTTACTCTGGATATAGACTTCTAATTTCTATTTTAAGTTAAAAGGATTTCCTGGAACAAGAGGCTATACACAAATGCGCATCAAAGGAGCTTCTCATAATCCGTTCCCCTTCCTAAATTGCAAACAGTATCACCTCGGCAACATGCAAATAATATCAGATTCAATATACCACCCATCAAATGTCATTGCTAGATGCCGCAAAGGAGCACACGACTTCTTTGTTCTGCAACATAATAAGGTTAGCATGAGTTTTGCACAAGGTGACCATGGAGGTGTATGGCTAATTGGTAAATTACCTTACAGCTGGTAACTCTTACCTTGCAAACTACTTTAATGTCATTTTACTAAAATTCAGCACTTATTTAAGGTGATCAATGATATGCTTTTGCTCCTTATGGCATTCCTACTTAACCCACAGAGTTGGCAGTAATGCTCATATAATGACTATCATAAACACACCCCTTTCGTAATTCAGTGCATTATTGGTATTTTGAAGGCCGAGGGAGGTGTCTCTCTACACTTGTGGCAAGTTGCTCTATGCACCGAAGAACGCATGTCACATTTTTTTAACATGCTGTGTTTTGCATGATATTCAGTTCAATTCAGTTTACTCATATAGCACCAATTCACAACTATTGTCATCTAAAGGCACTTTACAGAGACAACATGGTCAGATTGGTTAAAGAAAATCAGTTGATTGCATCCAGTCATTGACTTGTAATACATGCGCCTCCTATTTGAACCTTAGATGAAGATATTCACTTGCATTTGTCATTGAATCTTCAGCAATCCCTCACACTGAGGATGCATGTAGCAACAATGGAGAGGAAAACTCCCTTTTAACAAGAAGAAACCTCCAGCAGAACCAGTCCCAGTGTTAGTGCCATCTGCCGAAGCCAACTGGGGTTCAAGAAGGCAGAAGCGGAGAAAGATAAAGAAGCAGAGATACAAAAGGTAACAACTGATTGACAACAAAAAGATGTCAATCAGTCGGCCCCATCTAGGAAGCACACAGCCAGGCAAACAAGCCCCATGCCAGCTCCCATGTCAGAGGATGAAAGAGAGCACATACACTTAGTAACAGTCAGAGAAAAAGGACAACACTGAAAAACAGGCAAAGCTCCAACATCTAAAATCAAAGGCATTGATGGTAGCAGCACAGATGACACCTCTCTCCAGGATGGTGTCACAGCCAAACAGAAACACACCAATCCATTCAAACTGTATTTATAAAGCACTTTAAAATTTCTCGAAGGACCAAAGTGTGTACATAAAAAGACATATATAACATAAAGCATAAAAGACATATAACAAATTTAAAATAATAACTATAAGACCTATAATAAAATAAGATAAAAATAATTTCAAATAATTAATCACAGGCTAAAAAAACAGCTCATATAGTTTGAAAGCCAAAAGAAAAAGATGAGTTTTTAGAAGCAATTTAAAATCAGACAAAGAGGTAGACTTTTTAATACGCATCCACACACCGGATGAAGCTATGAGAATAGGTAGAAAGAGCATAACGCTATAGATTGAACTAACAAATACTGCAGAATTGGAGAATAAAGATGGTGTGATGAAAAGGGGTCCCTATGTCCTCCAGCACAAAATCAGTCATCCCGCCGATCTCCACCTACCAGTGTTGTAGTACTCGAGATCGGTTTTGGTCTGGAGACCATTTTTTTATGGTCTCAGTCTCGTCTCGGACTTGACCACATTTAGTCTCGGTCTGTTCTCGGTCTCGGGCGCTGAGGACTCGGCATTTTATTTCAAGACCGGTCAAGACCACAACTGTGGAAATACCGCTAATCATCAGAATATTATCAGTTTCTTTAAGATCCTTCTTTTTATTGGAGGCTTGGATTCAAATCCAAGCAATAACCTGTCACATTGGTAAATGCATGTTTGTTTGTTTTTTTACCGCTGTCACGCCCACCACCTTTCACCTGCGCGCGGGCTGCAGCACTTCGATTGAAAGTCACAAGGGGTTGTCTGAGAACGGGATAAGATATCGGCCAAATCATCGGTTATAAAATTCAACTAATTAAATCACAAAGAATATATTTGTAAAGCAACATTGAAAATATTGAGCACTTCTGCCTTTTCTCCATGTTCCCATTGCTAACTAGAGAAATACACTGCTTGGTCAAAAACAAACCATCTGATTCAGCAACAGGTTCTTAGAACTGAAAAAAGTCAGTCAGGTTTTTGTGCACGTATTTCAGTGGGGTTTGTATTTCTGCAGATGTCAGTAGTAGCTCAGGGAGGAAGTGAAGGAGATCAATTAATTTTTTTCAACAAATTATCTGTCTCATAACATATTTTCACAACTTGGTGACAGATATGGATTTATTTAAGAAAAGTTATATAATATAGCTTTAATCTGTATATGAGAGAGAAACAAGAGAAATGATTGGCATTTTTTTAGTTTGAAATTCTGTGATTACTACACAGAGGTACTAAATAAAGATGTTTATGTTTATTCCAGTTCTGTGTGTTAAATATCTACCGGTAGGTGTTTTTATGTGAATGTGGGTCTTTTAGATCAATTTTAGTGATTTTGATCATGTTTCACATTTTATTGTCACATACTGGTGCTGGTCTTGGTCTTGACTGGGTCTCGACTTCCCTCGGTCTTGGTCTTGACTTGGTCTCGGACCCTAAAAGTCTTGGTCTTGTTTTGGTCTCGATACACTCTGGTCTTGGTCTTGTCTTGGTCTCGGGTTAGGTGGTCTTGACCACAACACTGCCACCTACCTCACTACTTAACCAGCGACTAAGCACACAACACTTTGTTTATAACTATCACCTTTATCTAAAAGGAAAGTTTTAAGCCTAGCCTTAAGAGTAGAAAGGGCATCTGCCTCACGGGTTAAAATTTGTAGTTGGTTCCACAGGAGAGGAGCCTGATTACTAAAAGGTCTGCTTCCCATACTACTTTTGGAAATCCTAGGAACCACTAGTAAACCTGCAGTTTGAGAGCAAAATGCTCTGTTTGGAACACAAGGCTCAGTCATATCTCTGATATAAGAAGTAGCTTGGCCATTAAAGGCTATATATGTGAGAAGGAGGATTTTAAATTCTATTCTGGATTTAACAGGAAGCCAATGAAGAGAATCCGGGATAGGAGAGATATGAACTCTCATTTTTAATTTTCATCAGAACTGGCAGCAGTATTATGGATCGGCTGAAGACTTTTCACTACAGTTTGTGGACTTCCTGATGACAAACATTTACAATAGTCCAGCCTTGAAATAATGGATGCTATTTTCTCAGCATCACCACAGGACAGGATATTTCTATTTTTTTAAACAATAAATATTCTGCAACAGAAGAAAGGATATTCTAGGATCCTCTTTGATATGAGATTTAAATGACTGGTCCTGATTAAAAATAACACCACAATGTTTTACTTTATTATCTGAGCTTAATTTGATCCCATCCAAATGAAGTGACTGGCTAATCGGCTTCTTTTTCAAAAACTCTGTGCCCAGTAAGACCAAGGAGATGGTGATCAACTTCAGGAAAACACCCCCACCTCACTCAACAGTGAAAATCCATGGGCAAGACATAGAAACTGTAAAGAGTTTCAAATAGGGGGTTCCTGCCTTAGACACTGGAGACAACAGGTTAGTGACCACATCTATCTGGCACAGGATGATAATTAATGCTGAGTCACTAACCTAGTCTTATATTTCAGTCCTAGTCCAGAGGATGAGGTTTGTTTCCAGCCGGTCGGCTGCCACAGAGATGCTCCAGGAGCCCACCGAGTCCCAGACGCTGATGTCTCGGAGGTCGGAGGACAGGCAGGGGATCAAAACCAAGCAGATGAAAGGTAAGATAATACAGAGGGCAAAGCCAAAGCCGGTGGTGATGGCGTGCTTGATAGTCAGAGCCAGCAGATCAGAGGTCCAAAGAGGTGCCGAAGGGAAATCTAAAACGGAGTCCAGAAACAGTTCCAGGATTGGTTCACAGACAGGCAGAGATCCAGCAGGTCATGTAAACAGATCAGAAAGGCAATGGCGTAACTATCGGTAAGCAGAGACTGCAGTTGCTGAGGGCTCCCTGACTTCTTAGGGGCCCCGTCACGGACACCTGGTGGGTACCCTACGCAATTTTGGACTAGGACGTCTCCTTGCAAATGTAATGGTGTGAAAATTTCCTCTTGAACCTACCTGATACTAAATAGACTGACCAGACCTTATTTATACCCCAACACATGGCACATTTCAACAGAATGGTGAGCCGTTTAAACACCACACTAATAGCAAAGCAGACAGTGGTACTGTGTATAGTTCATTAGACGGTTGGTAAAAAATACACTCATATAATATGTTTCAAACCACAATAAAGATGTTAAAAGAACAATGAATTTGACTAGTTTATTTTTTACAACACGACTTGGAATTATGGATAATCCAGAGCGTAGATTAAAACCATTACCGTTACGTACAATGTGTTAGCGACAATGGATACCAAAAAGAGGTACTTAAGCGGATTCCAGAAAAGAAAAAGCTAAGAAGAGCTGCTGGAAGAACGGAAAGAACTTAACAAAATAAACACATTCTTTCAAAGAAAGGAATGGGATGGGGTGTTGTACTTCATATTGGGCCCACCCTGATAATATTGCTTATGGGCCTATTGTTGTGTCGTTACGCCATTGCAGAACGGGGAAAGGCAGGCTCAAAGGTCCAGAGGCAGAATGGGTAAGAATCAGGCAATCAGAAATTCAGGAACGGCGGAGAACTCTCACCACAATCTAGAATAATCTGGCGCTGATGACTTGTCTGAAGGATGGTTAAATAGAGGCTGAAGCAGGTGGATCAGATGAGTGGTAATGAGAACTTTGTGGAGATAATCAGGTGAGTGAAATGAGTAATCAGACCAGACATCAGTGCCAAGAGCATGACATGTTTAAAAACATGAATGATTCATAGCGGAGCCTTAAAACCCAAATATAGTATAACAACCATCAAAATTGTGTTTCTAGCATTGAATGGTGGGTCTTTTTGCCACCTGTGGTATTTGCACATTCCAGAAAATGAAATAGCTTGTAAAAAGGAGTAGCCAATCTCATTCAGCAGCTGTTTTTTGAAACTTGGGCTATGTTCTGTCTTAAAACAGTTCAGCAAACCTAAGTAAACTTCAAGCCGGGTTTTTGAATGGATCAAGTAGACTATTAATAAAGATTTCACCCTGACCCCAAACTTGTTTAGAATATATAGCATATGTGCCCTACTTGGAAACAAAGAATACATCAGGACCTTGCTTACTGGTACCAAAGACACAGGTTTTAGCCTTCTCTTACAGAGAAAGATTCATATTATTTGGGTTTGATTTTTTAAGCCTGTATTTCTTTTTAACTATTGACGAATAGAAAATTCCCACAAAAAATATGAATTATGTTATAATTAATATATCAATTAATTATATCAAAAGCATTTAAGCCATTATTTCCCCTTTTTCCACCCACAGTCTGAACACATTTTAGATGGTTCAGTGTTTTTTTTTTTTATTCATATTTATTTATATCTGTGCATTATGTGCTACTTCAAGCTCAGAGTAGCACCTCTGTATTTTAGTTAGGTTTTAAGTAAGCTTAGGCATTGCAGCATTTATAAGATCAAACAAGAAAAAAAGGATATTCAAATTAGCTCTTGATCAGACTGTCCCTTTTTGACCATGTCACATCTACAATATAGGTAATTGGTTTGATTTTCTTAGTGGAGTAGAGGAAGGAGTCAGATGCTCATCCAACTGACAGCTAATTCTTTCCCATAAACAGCTTTGCCTTGGATTCTTGGGGTTGCAACAGAGAAGACTTTGCAGAGCTGTGACAGCTGACTAAGGTTTTATCTACCTGCAATTGCAGCCTCAAGTGAAATTGACAGAATTAACAACTTCAAAGATAAGGCAGATTGAAGGATTTTAAGAAATCTTAGGTTCTTTTGAGGTATAGATGAGGCAGGTAATCATGCTAGAACTTTTCATCATAAAATTATTACTAAGCAAGTCAAGAGTTTGTCATGTTCGGTGCAAAAGTTCTAACAACTACTTTTTATGTTTCCCCCTGACAGGTGTTAAAGACAGTCTGATACTTCCATTTAGAGCTGTTGACAGGGAAAAATTAAATTTCGAAACACTGACTGAAAAATGATTTGACATACTCATACACATTCACTTACTGGCTGCATTTTCAGGAAGACTTCCTGAATCTCAGAAAAAGTAATAGTGTTAGCCAATTACAATGCAGACTAGGTAAAAATAAATTGCTGATGTTGAAACCAAGAAATAGATAGGGAAGAATGGTTGTTTATTGCACCGTCAATAGGGCATTTTTACTGTATATGTGCTAGAATATGTACTAGGGGCTGTAGATCTAGGGGGATCTACAGCCCCGGTTATTTCCCCAAGAGCCCCGGATCTCATTTCTGAGCTGTTCTGAGTAAAATGTGCTGTACTGGAATTCACCAGAGAGTGGCAGCATGCACAGAAAAGCAGCAGGTAGCATTCCCATGCAGAAGAAGAAGTTGTCACCACTAGCTGTTGCTAAACAGATGAATGTCCCAAGTATGTTAAGCTCTGACTGACTTCAAGATGTTCTTTGTTGTATGAAATTCTGTTTGCCTTGTATCGAGAACGTACATTGAAGCCAGAGAGGTGGACATGGCGGATGTGACCATTTTCACTGCGCGTCTGATCGATTTCTCTGTAAAAACAACTCATATAATCATGTCACGGTTGTAACATCCAGTTTAATCAGCAGTTGTTGTTTACAAAATTGTAAAATAAATAAATAAACAGACATTTTAAGCTGTTTTGTGTTGGGTTTTTCAAACGCCAAGAGGATCTGTCTTTTTCCACACTCTGTTTCTTAAACCTGGCAGAAATAAAAGTCAATCACCAACACAGTGTGCATTTATAATTTTTCATTGGTGATATAAGAGGATGAAAACTGGCTGAAAGCAGGTCACAAAAATTAAGACTTCCTAAAAAGAAGAGAGTGTAGACTTTCTGGTAAATTCCGTTCTAATGTAAAATATGACAGATTACTGGATTAAGGAAATTTCTAGTATACTACATGCTATCACACATAACAATTGCTCTTTATTTCCCAAAGATTTTGGAGGACGAGAGAGAATGGATATATCAGCTGCCTGAAATAATCCGTTCCCCCTCCATAACATGGGGAAAAAATTAATTTACCTGCAAGTCTTAAACTGTGTTTATTGCTCTATTCATCAACCCTGTTGATATGGTGACATTTGATCATTATTTGCCAGAGTTATGAGAGGGAAATCAAACATTTTAGCCACCTAATGTAATCAGTTTCCCCTTTGATGATCTTTATGAAATGTATTTTCTGTTTAAATGTTTATCTAAAAATTTACAAATATTAAAAAAAAAAGTTAATAACCAAACCCACTTGAGTTTTCTTTCCAAGTTTGAAGATGTTTCGCTTTCCATCTAGAAAGCTTTCTTAATTCAAAATATCTGGAGCAATCCTTCTCCAGACATTTTGAATTGAGAATTGAAAACACATTTCATAAAGATCATCTAACCAAAGGTAATTTATTTTAACTATTTTGGTTTTCAAAATATAAAATAATAAATGTTTTAAATACAATAAAAAAAATGACAGTTTCAGGATTTGTTTTTTTTTTCAATGTTATGAGGGAACAGATTATATTAGGTGGCTAAACTATTTGATTTCCCTCTCAAAACTTTGGCAAATATTGATCAAATGTCCCCAAATCCACAGAGTTTGTTGTTGATGAAGAGAGGAATAAACACAGTTAAAGACTTGCAGGTACATTTATTTAATCCCGTGTTATGGAGAGGTAACGGATTATTTCAGTCTGCTAAAATATATGGTTCCCCGCACATAACTCTGGCAAATAAGGAACAAATGTTACCAAAATCCCAGTATTTGTTGTTGATGAAGATGGGAGTAAACACAGTTAAAGACTTGCAGGTAAATTAATATGTTGCCATGTTATGGAGGGGAAATTGTTATGTGTCATAGCATGTTGTATACTAGAAATTTCTTTAATCCAGTAACCTGTCATATTTTACATTAGAACGGGATTTAGGAGAAAGTCTACACTCTCATCTTCCCCCTCAGGGCTAAGCCCCTGATCTACTGGAATCCTAGATCCTCCCCTGACTAGAAGGAAGAATTTTCGTGTTCCAAAAGTGTCGATCTACAAAAATGTTGGGGTTTAGATAAAAAAAAACATCCAGTTAGAAGAATTTGTGTGAATAGAAATAACTATTTCATTTCAGTGGGTAAAGCAGACTGTTGAAAGGGGCAGACTAGTTAATAATGAAAATAAGGGCAACACTGAAATATCTCATTCTCAAATTGTGTCTTTGAGGAATACCTCCTTTTCCCACACTACAACCAAATGATGCAAGAACTACAACTACTCTGAACAGATCTATATCAAAAATGGTATCATACTCCTCTACCGGCTGAGTTGTAGTTAATACCAGGGGACACCTGCTCAACACATAGATGCACTCTAATGACAATAAATAAGTGAAAGCAGTAAAAAAACAAAACCCTCTTCAGATGATTACTGAAATATAATATTTTGTAATCTTTTTTTAACACTGGACTCTATTTGACTGTTGATAAATGGCACAGCCTCACCTGAGTACTATAGTTGATAAACCTGATTCCTTTGTGACCAAAATCTATCAATTTTCTGATAGCTTCTGAATAGTGCACCATGTCACAAAGCTTAAATGGCAATATTTCCCACAGCTTCAGTCTCTTAAATGGAAAGGTGTTGTTTGCCTTATAATACCACAATCATGTAAATAATGTTTGTTTTTTAATAGATATTTATGCACTATCGAGAGGAATATATATTTTTAGTAAGATAATTTGACTGCTATCAAATTAGACCAGAGAGATGTTGGCTGGGAGTGTAACCTCTTATTCACATAATTCACTCGGTCATCCATGAGTTCTCCATTCTGATCAAAATAGAGGCCATTTCTATCAGTCCAGTAATTCCCACCAGTTCCCTTGCACTAACGCAGGACAACAAGAGCACTTCATCTCAAGTCTCTTTAAATGCAAATGAGGTCCTTTACACCTTGTCCCCTAGCAGTGTGTGGAGCCGCTGGCTCCAACAGGGTCAGCCATGTTTGTAGTTTTCTAGCCAAGAAACAACATTTTGCAGTGAAAAAACTTATATTAGCTTACCTGAACAAAGTGCCATAGGTCCTCATATATTGAGGAAACAGATACATCAATAAGGCGAAGCCTTTTTAGTGAATTAGTCTTGGTACTGGCGGAGAATAGGGGGTAGCTGGTCTTTGTTTCTTCACGACCGCCAATGAGCATTTTACAAGTTTTTATCTTCAGCTACCACTTTACCACTTTATGCATTCCGTACTGATTAGTACTGTATGTTGCTGTATTATATCTGTAGATTTTTTTTTTTATCAGCTGGTTGTGCTGTTCTTTTTACCTCTCTCTTTGCAGGTGATGAAGCAGACTGATGAAGTTTTGTCAATATCTTTCTTTGGTCTCCTCTTTTTTTGTAGTGTCCACATATCAGGGTTCTGCCCTCTGCTTGGGTTTATTTTTAGTTTCTTTGTGTTCTGTGTCTTTGTAGTTGTTTTAAGTTGTTTTGAGTTCCTTAGTTGCTCTGTGTTGCCCCCTTGTGCTTGTTCCCTTTCCCATTGGCTTCCTCCTAGATTGTCTTACCCACACCTGCTCCCAATCTGCTGATTAGACTGTCTTGGTTCAGTCTCGCCATTTACACCACCTGTGCAGTCACTCAGTGCTGGTTTTTTGTTGTATTGTTGCCCCCTCATCTCTGGCTCCCCAGGTGAGTTTTCCGTGATGTTTTCAGGTTCTTTTGGTTGTTTGTATTTTTGTGCTTTGTATTTTTGGATTTCTGCCTCAGTTGCCTTATTAAATCTACAAAACCCATCTCTGCCTCCTGATCTCTGCATTTGGGTCCTCAAAAACCTCCACTTACCCATGACACCATATAACATGGATTATTCCCTACATAAACCATAATAAAACTATTTACATATATAAATCAAGCAGAGCACTGTGGCAAAAGTGATAATGCTCCACTTGTGAGAGTAAAATCTGTTGGGCTCATTCCTGCATTACGATTTGCCAGACAGGACACACAAAAAGAAAAAAACTAGTGGTACTAGAAGGTTAAAAAAGGGGATTTTGCATGAAATTTCCCCTTTCATGTGCATTCACACTGAATGCTGTGTCTGTGTATATTTTAGCAAGCATGTGTGCACTCTTGGAGGAATCTCAACAGACACAGCAAGGAGTTAACCGCTGTGGATTTTAGAAGCACAGTGTATACACAGCAGACCATGTCATCAAATAGGAGCTTGGGTTGCATAAAGCTTACACCCCAATCAAATGAAAAAATTTAGCCAATAGTTTGATTGGTTAGTGCTATGTTAGTTCAGGTTTGTACAGATAACATTTATAAAATAACAAAAAAAAAAACAATGATCATTTGTGCTACTTTTGTCTCAGAGATATTAAAGATTATTTTTAGGTCATCCAGACCCCCCATTAAGCATAGAATCAAACCAAAGTGGTCTACTTTTTTATTTTTCTTAAGTGCAGATTTGTGCAGGTAAAACTATTGTTTGTGCTGCTTTGGTTTTCAAGAATGACTTCTAACTTCAGTTGTTCATGTCACCATCTGAAAATATTATATTTCTGTGCTGGCAATTAAAACAGTGGGCATGTTTGCCTTATTTTAAGGGTGGTTTGATCATTTTATGAGTTCATCAGCCTTTCAACTCCTTCAATTTGTATCAGCCATTATATCTGTTTACCTTTTCTCTCAGGGTACCCTGCTCTGATTAGACAGTAAAGTTACTAACCTTGTGCTTGAAAAGTTCCTTTTAGCCAACTGGACGTGAAGTTTACTAACCTTATCTTGCTCTGTCTTAACTCAACGCTCTGAAATCTGATAAAATCAGAAATCATATAAAAGGCCAGCTCAGTGCCTTATCTAAAATACACAAGTAAAAGCAAAAAAGCCTGATGAACCCTTTGTTTTAGCATGTATTTTGTTTTAGCTTGTTTAAGTCAGGTACTTTATCTAACAGAAAGAAAAAATGGAGGTAACAGCAAAAAATATTATTAAATAAAGAAATATGTATTGTAAACAGATTTTTATGCTTGAATCCTAATGTAAATTGTAGAAAAACACTGCAACAAATCTAATCACATCAGCATGCAAAAATACTGACTTAGCAGAAATAAACTTGATTGGATTCCATGGTACAATGGATTAGCATTTGATCTGAGTTTAACAGAGGATTAGATAAAAAAATAACTTCAGGTTTGTTTCATAATCTTTTTCTTAACAAAATGTACTGTTTTTCTGTTTGAGATTCTCTTCTTCTATTTCTCTGTATAGGTGTAATGTGTAGATGGCCTTTTATGCTGGAGCAATCTTTATGAAACCACACTTTACATATTTTGTGTAATGAAATTTTAACTAACAGTCTAATATTCCCAGTCAATGCCATATGTCATATAAATGTCTGTCTGTCTGTCTGTCTGTCTTGTCTTACTGTACTGTACTGTCTGTACATACAGCGCCACTGAAATGGTTCTAAAGCTTCATTTGGCTTCAAATTAGCAGGTTAACGCTGGTTTTACAACTAGGGTCAATCAGCTAACAATCAGTATTTTGCTCCCTTCCCATTGACAAAAAGAGCTGAGTCTTAGCCCCCGCTGGCAAGCAGTGTGATCTCTGTCCCCCCACTGGTGGCATTGATGATGCCACCAGTGCAACAAAAATCAGGAAAGTAAACAATGGAAAACAGCATTAATGAAAGGCATGATGCAGTATCTCCTCTATTGTTTTGCACTTCTATCTGTCTGAATCCCTCTTACCAGTGTTGCGCCGTGTTTATCAAATGTAAACAGTCTTGCTTCAGCTTGTTGGATCAGAAGCGACTGGCAGGATGTTATGGCGTATGTTCCTCGCACTCAATGGTATAAACTACATAAGAAGGTCACCCCGAGTCTGATGTTCCCACTGTATGCTAGTTGAAAGCGATTTTAACCCTAGTCACTTGCCAAGTTGTTTGACCGGGGTCAACACTGGTCATGGAGCTGTTTTATGTTACTTAAGAAAAAAGCAATATGTCTTTGAAAAAAAAAAAAAGGTCTACCTGGCCGTGGTATATGTGCCAGAACTGGTTTCAGGCAGCAACACAAGATATGAATAGGGAAACTTGTTCTCACAGACAAGTTGGTTGGTTGTGTCATAAATAATTTGTATTTCTCTTGTCTTTGGTGTGAAAGCATTGCAGGGACTCTGCAAGGACTCAGACAAATTTTAAACATTTTTTCATCTTGCAAAATGCATTTATTAAACCTAAATAAGTGGTCTTCATCATTAGCATGCTCTGAATATTGTATCATCACCTTCCAATAGATGGCCTAACTCCAGGTTGGTCGGGCCGGCAAAATATTAAACCTCATGGATTATGTATGTGATCAAACCAAGGTTCAAGTGTGAAGGTCAAAAAAAAAAAAAAAAGATATATATTTGGTCTATTTCCACTGACCAAACCTTCAAACATATTTAGGTTTCAGTTTCTTTATTGCTATACAATATATTCTTTTCAACATGTTTATGTCAACATCCTGAAAAAACACATTAACATAAGAGAGAAAAAAAAATAAAAATGAAAAGTACCTCATAATTACTACTTGTTATGGTCACTGCCCTAAATTATATAAAGAAGAAGTCCCGAAATAGGATACAGCCAACTCTTAAATCTATATTTCTAGATTTTTTACATAGGTTTTTAAATATTCACACAAAAAATTGGTCAAAGATAAGTGATACCAATTGGTTGGACAGCGTAAAAAGAAAATGTGCAATTCGTATGTACTCAGAGCTTGTATAACTTGTATAACTGCCAAGGTGGCCATTAGGTCCCTTGTTTGATTTGAGTTTCCTCAACAGCCATTATAGCACAGAGGTATCACGATACTTTTAGAAAAGTCTTCAGAAAAGAAATGACAATTTCTAAGATGCATTCTTTGTATTTCGATATGATTATTAGTTTTATATTCAGAGCTAGATATAATATTAGGCTCCTGCTGACAGCTTTTCTGGATATATAATAAATAAGTCTAATCTGTAGCTGCACCCGTGTTCTTACTAGAACTAAGAAAGTAGATTGTTGTTGTTTTTGTTGATTTTTTTTCTGGTCTTTTGGTTCTTTGTATTTTTGTACTTTATATTTTTGGATTTCTGCCACCGTTGCCTTATTAAATCTACAAAACTCATCTCAAAAAACCTCCACTCAACTGTGACACAACATAACATTAATTATTCCCTACATAAACCATAATAAAACTATTTATATATATAAATCAAGCAGCGCACTATGTAGAAAGCGATAATGCTCCATCTGTGAGAGTAAAATCTGTTGGGCTCTTTCTGGCTTTAAGACATTTCTCTTGCCAGATAGGATACACAAAAAAGAAAAAAAAAACTAAGTGGGATTAAAAGGTTGAAAAAGGGTATTTTGCATACAGTATGTCCCCTTTAATGTGAATTCACACGGAATGCTGTGTCTGTGTTGATTTCAGCGAGCATGTCTGAACTCTCATGGAACTCTCCACAGACACAGCAAAAAGTTAACAGCCTGCCATCAGCCTGGTTCTGAAGTCCATACACTGGTTCCCTGTAGTTCAGATAATATAATTTAAAATCATTCTATTAGTCTATAAAATGACTGAATTGGTCAGCACCTACATACGTAACAGATTTGTTGTCAGTGTATCAACGTCCCATACCACTCAGGTATTCTAGTTCCAGCTTAGTCTCTACACCCAGAACTACAACCAAACATGGAGAAGCAGCATTTAGGTCCTATTCTTCACTTATAAACTTCTAGAAGACTGTTAAAGTGCTGAAAGCCTGAGTTCCTTTAAGTCAAAGTTAAAAACACATTTGGTTAGAGCTCTTTTGACAGTTAAAACTTTCAAGCTTCCATACCCCTCTGCCCAGACTCTGTGTGGACAGAATTTCCACTTGGAGCACCTAGGAGGACTTATAACTATGTGTAACAAATACGAGCAAAAAGCAGCTCTTGCTGTTGAGCGTTTGCAAATGTAAACATCCACAGACATCCCTAATTTAGCTCATTAATATCCCCACTATCAACAAATACTGGAAAAACTTCAGGAAAGAAATTTTGAGTTTTTGCTTGCAAATGATGCCTTTTGTGAAAATAATAGCTATAGAAATATTTTTTGAATAAAACTCTGTTTAATTTGGTCAGTTTAGATAGTTTGAGCTGAGTTTTCATAATCCTTTTTTTATGTTTTAGCCTTTGAAATGCTTTTGTCTTTTAGTTCTTTGTTAATTAGATTGATATTTACATTTTCTTGTCAATGTTGTTTCAGTTTGGTTTTCACATCCATCTTAGTCCATCATTTTAGGATGTATTAAAAATTAATCCTGATTTCTATTCATGGACCAAATGTATAAGAAATACAGTATTTCTTTGCAGGTTTTGTGGAGAAATTGGGACAAGTGGGCGTCGGCAAAGAAGACTGAGAAGAGAGGTCAGAAAATATAGTACTGATAAAGACAAAAAAAAAAAGTGGCAAAACGGGGTGAAGGATGATTGAGAAAGACTCTCTGCCTTTCCAATTTAGTCTGGCTGTCATCCTGCTTGGTGATAAATGAAGTATGGAATCCCATCTGTTTTCCCAGAGATGTTCACCTTTCCAGACTTAGAGATTGCCCCTTGCTATCCTGTTTGTAAATCTTTCCCTCAAATCTTCTCTGTTTTTCTTGGATTCAATAATTGGAGACAGTCTAGTTGTTTCTGTTTGTTTGGTTTTGGCTGATACTAGACTTAATTTCTGATGGAAAATGTGACACAAAATTTAGCTGAAAAAAAGGGGGGATGGCAAAGAGGAATAACAGCTGCTGGCAGAGAGACAGGAACTTGATGAATTGTTATCACAGAAGGTTAAGGACCACAAGCCACAGAGGAAAAACTGAGGAGATTGCCATTCTTTGTAAACATTACTGCCATCAACATCCAGAGGGATTACAAGAGTGTTCAGCAATTATGTAAAAACTCTCTTTGTTATTCTTCTTTGTACAAGCATTTTGGGACTTCTGATTTTGTTTCTTCTTTTCTTTTTTGAAAAAAAAAAAAAAAAAAAACTTTTTGTCAAAGCTAATGTGGATTAAACAATATTTCTAAGTCTTTCACACAAAAAGTTATCAAGATTATTCAAATATGTATACTCAGATGAAAAGAAAACAGTGTGCACATTCATATTTTCATATAAAAAATGCAGACTGCATTCATGTAGAACCGGTTTTGTTACCACAGTACCATGGTCATTGTCTTTATCAGAGAGACAGCAAAAAACTGTTCTTGCGGCTGGCCTTTTTAGTGAATAAGCTAAGACAGCAGAATGGGTAGGACTGATAGGACCATCAGGACCCATACATCCTTTTGATAATCAAAATGTAAAGATTAGATTTGAAATATATATACGAATAAAACCGAGCTATATATTTTATAGCCTTTTATCAGCAGTAATTTATGCTATCCACAACATCTTTCTTTATTAAGAGAGTAAGTTAAATTTGACTTAGAACTGTAATGTCTGAACTAAGCTTTTCGCATACAAACTCTAGTTTTATGTACATTGAAATATGATAAAATGTTGTCAAAATGCTGGCAACAGTTATAACTGTTGCTGTTGTCACTCTACCAAACCTTAACCAAAATAAACAAAATGGAAAAATCAATACAGTTTTTAAAAAATTGCTTTTTTTTTAATAGTAAATTAACAAAAAAAAACCTTGACCCTACTAAATTAACAATAAATTATTATTTGAGGCTTTTCATTCCGATTAAAGAGGGTTTAAAAGAAAAAAAACTGAGAGAAAAATCAATAAAAAAACAATAAAGCAGCAATAAAAAATACAATAAAAACAACAGTTAATTTAACAATAAATGAATCTCTGATGTATCACTATTTTGTAAGTAGGTAGACACCAGAATTTGATAGTGATAATCTTGTGACCTGTAGAAATGATAAATCCGGTCTTTAAAAAGGACAGAGGAAAACAAGAAAAAGGGAAACACAAAATAAGAGATGAATAAGCTACAATTTCATCAAATTGTAGCTTCTAGCTCGTGTTCCATCATCTCTTGTGATATAAATAGTATAAATTCTAGGAACTATTTTCTACTGTGCTAAATTCAGACCGACTTCAGCCTTACCTACATTATTACATAACAGACACAACTACAGGTGCTGGTCATAAAATTAGAATATCATGAAAAAGTAGATTGATTTCAGTAATTCCATTTAAAAAGTGAAACTTGTATATTATATTCATACATTACATACAAACTCATATATTTCAGATGTTTATTTTGTTTAATTTTGATGATTACAAATGACAACAAATGAAAATCTCACATTCATCATATCAGAAAATTAGAATATTACTGAAGACCAATAAAAACAAAGGATTTATAGAAATGTTGGCCAACTGAAAAGTATGAACATGAAAAGTATGAGCATGTACAGCACTCAGTATTTAGTTGGGCCTCCTTTGGCCTGTATTACTGCAGCAATGCGGCGTGGCATGGAGTCGATCAGTCTGTGGCACTGCTCAGGTGTTATGATAGCCCAGGTTGCTCTAATAGTGGCTTTTAGCTCTTCTGAATTGTTGGGTCTGGTGTATTGCATCTTCTTCTTCACAATACCCCATAGATTTTCTATGGGGTTAAGGTCAGGAGAGTTTGCTGGCCAATTAAGAACAGGGATACCATGGTCCTTCAACCAGGTACTGGTAGCTTTGGCACTGTGTGCAGGTGCCAAGTCCTGTTGGAAAATGAAATCTGCATCTCCAAAAAGTTGGTCAGCTGCAGGAAGCATGAAGTGCTCTAAAACTTCCTGGTATGTGGCTGCGTTGACCCTGGACCTCAGAAAACACAATGGACCAACACCAGCAGATGACATGGCACCCCAAACCATCACTGACTGTGGAAACTTTACACTGGACTTCAAGCAACGTGGATGAAGTGCCTCTCTTCTTTTCCTCCAGACTCTGGGACCTTGATTTCCAAAGGAAATGCAAAATTTACTTTCATCAGAGAACATGACTTTGGACCACTCACCAGCAGTCCAGTCCTGTTTCTCTTTAGCCCAGGCAAGACGCTTCTGACGCTGTCTGTGGTTCAAGAGTGGCTTGACACAAGGAATGCGACAGCAGAAACCCATGTCTTTCATACGTCTGTGTGTGGTGGTTCTTGAAGCACTCACTCCAGCTGCAGTCCACTCTTTGTGAATCTCCCCCACATTTTTGAATGGGTTTTGTTTCACAATCCTCTCCAGGGTGCGGTTATCTCTCTTGCTTGTACACTTTTTTCGACCACATCTTTTCCTTCCCTTCGCCTCTCTATTAATGTGCTTGGACACTGAGCTCTGTGAACAGCCAGCCTCTTTAGCGATGACCTTTTGTGTCTTGCCCTCCTTGTGCAAGGTGTCGATGGTCGTCTTTTGGACAACTGTCAAGTCAGCAGTCTTCCCCATTATTGTGTAGCCTATAGAACTAGACTGAAAGACCATTTAAAGGCTTTTGCAGGTGGTTTGAGTTAATTAGCTGATTAGAGTGTGGCACCAGGGGCCATCAATTTTGAACCTTTTCACAATATTCTAATTTTCTGATATGATGAATTTGAGATTTTCATTTGTTGTCATTTGTAATCATCAAAATTAAACAAAATAAACATCTGAAATATATGAGTTTGTATGTAATGTATGAAAATAATATACAAGTTTCACTTTTTAAATGGAATTACTGAAATCAATCTACTTTTTCATGATATTCTAATTTTATGACCAGCACCTGTAAACATTCGTCAAACAGACTAAAAATGAGGAAATAATAAATTTTTGTTCAAATCCATCGGGTGGGATCTGCTTGTACCTTCTGTCATGCCAAGGAATATGGGAAACCCTATGGCTCCTACATATGTATCAATATATCTAATCAATGTGAAAATATGACCAATAAATGTAACTATACTATGTAAATACTGTATAGATTTAAAATTTATATTTAGCAGTTGGGGGTGTACATTGGAGCAGTGCTGCCTTAAAGCAAGAACTTTCTGGGTACGATTCCTGGCCCGGGGTCTTTTTGCATGGAGTTTTCATGTTCTCCCCGTGCATGCTTGGAAACTCCCACAACCCAAAAACATGACTGTTTGGTTAACTGGCTTCTCTAAATTCTCCTATGGTGTGTGTGTGTGTGTGTGTGTGTGTGTGTGTGTGTGTGTGTGTGTGTGTGTGTGTGTGTGTGTGTGTGTGTGTGTGCATGGTTGACCATAGAATGCCAGAGATAGGCACTTTCCCCACCATGACCCTGACAAGGACTAAGCGGGAGAAAATGGATGGAATTAGCATTTGGCACTAAATATTAAAACATTTTTTGGCCCAACTTTTAGATAATTTTTTCTTTAAAGCAAGTTTGTTTGTGCTTATTGGTAACAGATTAGCCTGACGTAGTCCTACTCAATTCTAGTCAGAATATGAGTCTGATACTGCTCCATAGAGCTGTGATTATGGGGCGTGTTTTGAAGGAACCAGGAAAAAAAATGCCTCTGCACTCAATTGGATAGACCTACGACCAATAAGAGCAACGGAGTGCGTGACGTATGTTAAGCGACGCATAGTTGTTGTCAACAAAAATCAAAGCGTGCAGTTGCACGCCTAGAATAAGAAGATGAGCCTTGATCGCGTTTCTCTGTTCCTCTTTTAAAATTAATTTGCTGTCAATATCTTCTAGAACAGACCTACTAGCAGAATCTGCTCACCCCAACTCTCCAGCGGCAGCCATTGTTGTTGTCACCCATGTACGCTTTGGTCACATGGTTGATTACGTTACTGTTGATCATCTGTCCATCATCGTATAAAGCCCGCCCTGACAATTTGATTGGCCCGCAAGATATTGTGCTAGCATACTTGCGCTACTGTTGAGCAATGCCAGACCGAACTTCCCGACCTCAAACGTTGTGGGCGGGACTAAGTTTGGAATGGCACCCAGGCTAGTAACAGATGGCAATTAATATAATTCCCAAAATTTTTCATGTGCAGCAGTCCATCTTCATACTTCCAATATTTCATACTGTACACATCATGGTAACATAAAACACTCCTCATGTGGCTTTGAGGGCGATGTAACAATATTTTTGCCTTAAAAAAAAAGAATCTCCTCTCCACTCAGTTAGCTGGTCACGCACACTAAAGTTTTGTTGTTTTTTTTCTGAAAAAAAGAGACCTAAACTGTGCGTTGTAGGTGTTAAAGGTACACTATGCAACCGGTGTTGATTTTCCAGCGAGACTCCCCCCAGAGGGCGAAAGTAAAAGTGCACTGTCGTAAATATGCACAGCTGTTCTCCTGGTTTCTCCGTCAAGCCAGGCGCGGTTGTTTTGAGCTTAGCAGACAGGCGAACGCAACGAATGACTAATGCTGCGTTCACACCGCAGCTGGCGCGACAGAAGCAGCGAGTTTACATGCAAAGTCAATGGTTGACGCGCGTCAAGGCACAGCAAAGGAGCAGCAGGCCCAGCGCGTCTGAGCAGCTGAAGCAGGGAGAGAGACACAGCGCTGATGATCAGAGGCTATGATCACTCCTCTTAAACAGTTTATTGACGCCTAAATTAACTTAAAATGCAGAAATCTGCCGGCAGAATATGCAGTTTGGATTATTTAGATGAAAAACACCTACCAGCTGCCGCGGTGAACCACGAGGACGTGACCTGGCCAGAGGCTGCTGATGAAGGGGTTCCTTCTGTCGGCGCACCGATGGTATGTGGGGGTCTGAGCGGCTCCGACAGAAAAAATATTGAAGGCAGGATAATAATCTGAATGAACTGATGGCACTGATTACGTTTTCAGGTGTATTTTCTCATTTAAACACATATTAAAACTACTTTATTCCAAATGATCACAGCAAATATAGCTGCAAGGCAGAGAAAGGATAGTGAAGCTCCGCCCAACGCGCGTCAGACACACTTTTGCACCGCACAGCCAGAGCGTCAGAACTAACTGGTTCAAGCAGCAAAAATGAAGCAGCAGACACGATTTTGCTGCTTTTGCTGCGTGAACGTAGCATAACTGCACAAGGATCGCCACTGTGCTAGCAACGAGAATGCTTTTAACTGGGGGGTGTAGCAGTTCTCGGCCGTAAAGCAAGACTGACTCTCACGAGACTTCTGAGCCTTTGGGTGCGGGTCGGTGCTCCTGCAATTGCAAGTGCAGTATTTCCCCCACAGACCACCAGGGTGGCCGAGAATACCTTTGTTCAACCTGAAATGACTCATTTAATCATCCAAAACGTTATGGAACACATTAATTAACTGAAAAATGTTGCATAGTGTGCCTTTAATATGACAACACACAATTACACCTTAAAAATAGTGGAATTTTATGATTCCTTTCTTCCCTCTCTCCATTAATTCCTACAAGATTTTGGGACATGACTTTTGTCAACCGCTCACTTCTTGAGTCTCAGCTGGAAGTTTTGTTACCTATATTGTTGTGTTGTACCCTATGGTTAGGCTGCATTAAAGTAAGAAGTGTTAAACATTTTTGTAATGTTTAGAATGATATGCGCCTCCTTGCTCTCTATGGCAGACCCCAATCAAACTTAAAAGCCATAGATTGTCAAATACAAGCAGACACAGTTGATTTAGGCCACCAAGTCATGTAAAGTGGCTTTATTCGACATGACTTAATTTCTAACCATAGTCTTGAAGTTATGTTTTTAATAAAAACATTGTTACATCAACTTAAAAAGACCCCTATTCTAATAAAGGGGATTAGTAATACTGCGAAACACACTGTGATACCAATAAAGTAAACTCAACATTTTTCACATTAAAGAGATGGCACCTTAAAAGTAACAACTTATGAACTGCACCAGGCTCACCTGGTCATGCCATATTTCCTATAGAACTTTCAACTCTGGAAGATCTGGGTGTTGAACTCCAGCACATCATACCAGTCGGCTGTGACTAACAAAATATTTGTTCTGGTGTTACAGATTCATTTCAGAGGAGAGGGGCCATGATATTGTTCTGTCCTTTAAAACCTTTTTATGCATACACTTAATCACTGTAGTCTGATCAAACCAGGCTCGGACTGGTAATCTATGATACCGGGCATTTGCCCGGTGGGCCGTTCCTAATTTCAGCGTGCCAGGGTAGGCCCTCCTTAAATCATACCGGCCCGAACACTTACTCTCCGGCCAAAGCACCTACTTGTGACAATAAGTAACTCAAGGATTAAGAAGTAATACAAGGTTAACTACCTAAATGATGCATGCAGTATATATAGCCCTTCCTCGTCATGCACATCCTTGTGACGGTTGGCATATGGTGTAATTTTCTATTTCTTCAAACTGTAAAATCCTTGCAACAAACTAAATTATAATAAAACTAAAATGCTTTCTTTAAACCAAAATACGATGTTCCTCTTCAATTCGGAAAATTTATGTTCGAATATTTTGCAAAAATATGTTGGGGTGAAAAATTGGGTTTTGCCTCTGTTTACATTATTCCATGTTATTGCCCATGTGCCACCTAGAGGCGCAGTGAATGCTTACACACCGCTGAGCTTTCATGTATTCATTCTTGAAGAACTGCCTATCTGTCTGTATATTGTATTGTTTTATTTTGGTGTTTTTACAACACTAGGGCTCACGTTGTAGACCTAGTATGTGTGAGTGGGTGGGTGTCTGGCTGGCTTTGCGCACGTGTGGACGTTACGCAGCAGCAGTCACTGTCTTATCCGTGTTAATAACCAAAGCCAGTAAAACCACAATACAGAAGTCTTGGTGATGGATGTCATGTGATGCTTGATAGATCGGTTAATCAACAATGTGTATTTGTATTGTGTTTCACATTTGAGAAGCACACATTTCACTTTATTTTTCGGGAGCGGGGGGTAATCATAAATTTGAAGCACTCAGAGGAGTGTAAAGGCATTTATCCATCTTAATAGTAAAATGTATTGTTCTATTGTACTATGAAATAAAGTTCCTCGTCTGCGCTGTTCACACATCTTTGAAACTCATGTTGTAAAAACTGCATTGGCTACTTTTATATTTTTATCAAAGGTATGTCTTAAGAAAAGAGATACCTAGTACGAGAAAATAAAATAATTTTCTGTTTTGTCAGCAAGCATTTCTTAAACTTTTTTTTGAGAACTCTGTTGGCAATTGAAACATTTTCTAAATAAACTAAGCATTGTAACATTTTTCTTAATAAAAGAAAAGAAAGACAGAGATTGAGGTGTCTGGAAAGATATGTGACAGACATTTCTGCATGAGACCTGCATTCAGAAACCGTGACCTTGATTCTGCCGCGTACTTCCAAGACTTTTGAGCATTTATCCAATGCTCTTCCTCTTACATAGCTCTTCCTCTTCTACTAAGCCTGCATCTTCTCCACAAAGTGATATACCTGCCACCTGTGCATGGTGCTCCTGCAAACCGTAGTTAGTTTTGGCATGCAAAACAAGGCTGAATGTCAACAAGACCAGAGAGATGGTGATTGACTTCAGGAGAGAGAAGAGGTCTTCACAGCCACTACGGATTAGGGGGGAGGTGGTGGAGGAGGTGGAGGACTACAGATACACTATATTGCCAAAAGTATTTGCTCACCTGCCTTGACTCACATATGAGCTTAAGTGACATCCCGTTCCTAATCCATAGGGTTCAATATGACGTCGGTCCACCCTTTGCAGCTAGAACAGCTTCAACTCTTCTGGGAAGGCTGTCCACAAGGTTTAGGAGTGTGTTTATGGGAATTTTTGACCATTCTTCCAGAAGCGCATTTGTGAGGTTGCACACTGATGTTGGACGAGAAGGCCTGGCTCTCAGTCTCCGCTCTAATTCATCCCAAAGGTGTTCTATCGGGTTGAGGTCAGGACTCTGTGCAGGCCAGTCAAGTTCATCCACACCAGACTCTGTCATCCATGTCTTTATGGACCTTGCTTTGTGCACTGGTGCACAGTCATGTTGGAAGAGGAAGGGGCCAGCTCCAAACTGTTCCCACAAAGTTGGGAGCATGGAATTGTCCAAAATGTCTTGGGATGCTGAAGCATTCAGAGTTCCTTTCACTGGAACTAAGGGGCCAAGCCCAGCTCCTGAAAAACAACCCCACACCATAATCCCCCCTCCACCAAACTTTACACTTGGCACAATGCAGTCAGACAAGTACCGTTCTCCTGGCAACCGCCAAACCCAGACCCGTCCATCAGATTGCCAGATGGAGAAGCGCGATTCGTCACTCCAGAGAACGCGTCTCCACTGCTCTAGAGTCCAGTGGCGGCGTGCTTTACACCACCGCATCCGACGCTTTGCATTGCACTTGGTGATGTATGGCTTGGATGCAGCTGCTCGACCATGGAAACCCATTCCATGAAGCTCTCTGCGCACTGTTCTTGAGCTAATCTGAAGGCCACATGAAGTTTGGAGGTCTGTAGTGATTGACTCTGCAGAAAGTTGGCGACCTCTTCGCACTATGCGCGTCAGCATCCGCTGACCCCGCTCCGTCAGTTTACGTGGCCTACCACTTCGTGGCTGAGTTGCTGTCGTTCCCAAACACTTCCATTTTCTTATAATACAGCTGACAGTTGACTGTGGAATATTTAGGAGCGAGGAAATTTCACGACTGGATTTGTTGCACAGGTGGCATCCTATCACAGTTCCACGCTGGAATTCACTGAGCTCCTGAGAGCGACCCATTCTTTCACAAATGTTTGTAAAAACAGTCTGCATGCCTAGGTGCTTGAATTTATACACCTGTGGCCATGGAAGTGATTGGAACACCTGATTCCAATAATTTGGATGGGTGAGCAAATACTTTTGGCAATATAGTGTACTTGGGAGTGATAATTGACAATAGACTGGACTGGAGGTCTAACTCTGAGGCTGTGTACAAGAAGGGGATGAGCAGACTGTATTTCTTGAGGAAGCTGAGATCCTTCAATGTGTGCAGCAAGATGTTGGAGATCTTTTACCAGTCTGTTGTTGCCAGCACCATTTTCTTTGCTGCTGTGTGTTGGGGCAGCAGCATTAGAGCCAGCGACACCAACAGACTTGATAAAATCATCAGGAGGGCTGGTTCTGTACTTGGACTCAGGCTGGAGTCTTTTGAGACTGTGGTGGAGAGGAGAACGCTGAATAAACTCTTATCCATCATTGACAATGATCAGCACCCTCTCCACCACACAGTGGTCAGACAGCGAAGCACCTTTTCTCACAGGCTGCTCCAGCTCCGCTGTCGAAGGGACAGATACAGGAAATCTTTCCTACCATATGCCATCACATTGTACAATAAAAAATAAACTCTTGTTTCAGCATACAGTAACCAGCACTGTACTGTACTGCACTCCATATTTTAATACTTATTTATAATCTGTTCACTGCAGCTCAGGACTGTTCACTGCACCCTTATAATGTAAATACGTGTGGATGTTATGTTATTTTTACTTTTTCTTATCTTATTGTGTTGTGACTGTCACTATGTGTAAAGCTGCTGCTACACTGCAATTTCCCAGCTTGGGATAAATAAAGTACATCTATCTATCTATCTATCTATCTATCTATCTATCTATCTATCTATCTATCTATCTATCTATCTATCTATCTATCTATCTATCTATCTATCTATCTATCTATCTATCTATCTATCTATCTATCTATCTATCTATCTATCTATCTATCTATCTATCTATCTATCTATCTATCTATCTATCTATCTATCTATCTATCTATCTATCTATCTATCTATCTATCTATCTATCTATCTATCTATCTATCTATCTATCTATCTATCTATCTATCTATCTATCTATCTATCTATCTATCTATCTATCTATCTATCTATCTATCTATCTATCTATCTATCTATATCCACCCTACTCCTTAAAACTGAACATATTGACAACAAGAAGCACATCCAAAATATCAATTTATTTAGGAGAGTCTGTGCATCTTTTCTCCTGTAAATGGAAGCTTAGTAGATCCTCATCAACACTCTCGCTATTTTTTTTTTTTTTACACAAGCAGTTTAGGGCTCATTATTTGGGATATTAGAAAATAAGCAAAATACAAAACTAGAA